>NC_056744.1:1579428239-1579728239 GCF_019279795.1 Protopterus annectens | reverse complement strand
CCTGGAGGACCTGACGGATGAGGTAGTGGACAGAGGCCTAGAATGTTTCCTTGGAGGCATTTGCATAAGGGAGGAATGGAGTAGAGGAGGAATCGGACCAAAAGCAAACTCATGTGAACAAGCTCTGGGAGTCTTCGATACATCAGAAGTCGGATCCAAGGGGTTTAGATCTGATGGCTGTGTAGGAAATTTGCCTGATATAACTATCAATCTCACTGCTTGGGAGCCAAAGTTTTTCTTCTTCAGATCTGAAGATCTTCAAATTTTTTGAGGAGGCTTTGAACTAGTAGAAATCGGAGTCTTTGGAGATCTAATAGGGGACCTTTTTCCATGCTCTGATGGAGCATTTGAATGTTTTCTGGGGGTTTGAGACCCAGAGGAACAAGAAGGTGGCGGCAATAATCCCTTGAAGACTAACTTATTCCTTTCTGCAACAGCTCTTGAATTAAAAGCAGCACAAATACCACAATTTTTATAAAGGTGTGCTGCTCCTAAACAGCAAAATGCACACCCTGTGGGCACTGGACTTTGGGATTCTGTGCTCACAAGCAAGTGCATTTCTTAAATCCTGCTGGCTTTTCAGTCATATTCTACAAAAAAGAAAAGAAAGACTTAAAGAATTTTTTTTTTTATTTTTATAGCCAGAAAAGCTACCGACAATGGTAGAGGTAGATACCCTAAAAACAGGTACGAAAGAAAGAATTAAAGAAGAAGGTACCAGCAATGGAACACAACAAGTTTACCTCACAAAGGTAGAAAGAAGAAAGAATTAACCAGTAGGAACTTCCAAAAATCTAAATAGATAAAAAGAGGGAGGATTTATAAGGCTAAACATGTAAGATTTTTTCCGGAAAAAACACTTACAAATGGTCAAACCACTGAGAAACAGAGAGAATCTGTGTCTGTGCGAGATGGCAGCAAACAAGATCTGGGGTACTGTAGGCTGACCAAGGCATTAGATGAAAGAGCTTGAGAGTTAGTTTGTGCAATGCATCTAAGACAGATCTGTAAGTTGAGTAAGAAAAAGAAGACCAACATCAGATCAGAGAATTTGTGAAAAGAACTTTAGTGGATGGAGTTATGACAGTAGGGCCATTAGTGGATTGGCATCTTAAGCTGTAGTGTGGGTTGGATGCAGTTAGTCTCATAGTTAGGGGAGGGTGGCTTGCCTTGGCATGAAAGTATGAGGAGATGGAGCCAAGAATGAGGCTGCTCTGCCTTGAATTAGTAACTATTTTGACTTTTCCATCGTCTTACAGTGATGTTCACACAGAGGGGAATTGGTCATGAAGTGGCAGGTTTTATTAAAGAGAGAATGCAGGGTGGCAGGTTATTTATTTATTTTTTGATGAGGTGACGATTAAGGGCAAGCCATATTCTAGTTGTGCAATCAGGACGTTTGCCTAAAACTGCTGAAGCATGTTCGGAGAGGAAATAAGATCTTCATGGCCCTGAGTAGGAAGTAGTTGACTTTGGATCTGACTTTCTCAATGTGATCTTTGAAGTTGAGGGACTGGCCAAGCCACAGTGCCAAGTTATCTAAATAACGTGGTGGATTCAATTAGGTTGTTGTCTAGGTCTTTCATATGGAGAGTGTTAGTGGCTTTAATGAGTCTTTTCTCTGTGTCAATCTACATGGACTTTTTTTTAGGGAGGAGGAGGTTTTTTTTTTTTGTTTGTTTTTTTTTTTGAACAAAGTCAACTGTTTAGTTGTATCAGAGCAGCTTTAAGTTGATTTTGTAAGAAGGGTTGGATCTATACATTACCATGCCATTAGCGTAAATGCAGGGTTGTAGATGAAGACCAAATGAGCAATTTAAGTATAAAAATGGCAAATAGTAATGAGGCAAGAAATGATCCGTTAGGAATACCTGAACTAGCAAAGGGAGTTTTTGATAAGGTAGGCTCAATTTTAACTCCAAGTTCAGTTGGTCAGTAAATCTATGAAATGCTGGGTAAATTCGGAGCTTACAAAAATATCTTGCAAGCGGGAAAATAACATGGGAAAATAACATGGAGTGGTCAAGCAGGTCAAAGGTTCTGGTAAGGTCAATGACAACTGCCCCAGTGAAGTTGTCTTTACCCTTATTAGGTTCTATCAGTGTCCACAAAACAGTCAGTGAACTTTTATCTGCTCAAAAGCTACACTGCCTCAGAGAAAGTATGTGACATTTGTCAAGGTAAGTGGTGAGTTGGTTGTAAATGAATTTTTCAAATATTTTACCAATGGTAGTAAGTACTGAGGTTAGATAGAACTGGAAGGCTGGGGAGAGTCTGTGGTCTTTTGTTACACATCTGACAAAGGCTGATTTCCAGACAGAGGGCAAGATACTGGCTGTGAGGCTAAGGCTGTATATATATTTTTAGTAATGTGATTATGAAATCTCTATCAGTGATAGAGAAACCAAGGTTTTCTAGTAGAGGTGCAATTTGTTTGTTTGAAATTTTGGAGAAGTAGAATGGTAGGAGATATTCTGTGATATTTGGGTGACTTTATGTGGAAGAGGATGTTATGTTCTGCTGAAATGGAGGATTGGAGAATTCTTTTAGAAAATCAGCAGGTGACAAGTTTCCAGTAGGGTAAGGAATGTGTCCAAAGGGGAAAGGGGTATTTTTATATAACTTACCTAGGTTTATGATATCAAAAATTAAATCAATATCTGTTTTCAGATTTCGTTTTATGCACGTAAAAATATGTTCTTTTCACATGTGCAAGACACCAAATCCAATAACTTCTTTACATGCTGTTATAATCCATGTAATCTTCTTAACTTTCTTTGGATTACAAATCAAATCGCAACTACAATATTCATATTCATCATTACATACATTTTCATATATTTAATTAACACATTCCTTCCTCTCACCCCCCAGTATACTACTATTACTCTTACTGGTTTCAAACTTACCGTTGCATTGCATACTAGTACTCCTTCTGCAATTCCAGATAACTTGTCCATAGCTTTTACATCTGCTTCAGCTGAGCTGACTAAATAACAAGTTTGGACTTGAAGCCCTTCAGAGCTTTCCTGCCAGCAAAAAGAGTGAGGCTGAGCCCTGAAAGGACTATGCTAGGAACAACAAAAAGTACAGTTGTGTAAAATCTTACTGTAAAGAAAAGTTGTGTAAAATCTTACCATAACCATAGATGTCCTTCTCTTCCATGTTGCAGTATTCTACATATGGGTTTACTCTTCTTGTCTCAGTGTACATACAGCCAGTATACAAAAGTTTTCGGTCCCTCTGAACTACGTAGGACATCTGATGTGGCTGAGGGCAACGTGGGCCATAAAAGTGATGCCTGCACACACCAGCCCTCAGAACTGAAAGCCCCAGTCGGAGCCAGTCCCAATAAGGGCAATACCAGTCCACTGCCACCCAGAAAGGGAAATGCAGCCTTATAGGAAGGGAAGGACGGTGGGAAGGAATACTGCAACATGGAAGAGAAGGACATCTATGGTTATGGTAAGATTTTACACAACTTTTTTATGTCCTTCTATCCCAATGTTGCAGTATTCTACATATGAGTGAGTGCCAAAGCTCAATGCGACTGGGGAGGTGGTCTACAGGCAGACTCCAGGAATCCGTGAAGGAAAGCCCTGGCAAACCCTGCCCTGGATCTAGAAATGTGGCCTAGTTTGTAGTGTTTGGTGAAGGCGTGAACTGAATACCACGTAGCTGCTTCTAAAACAGTAGAGGTATCTAGGCCATTAAAGAAAGCTCCTAAAGAGGCCATAGCTCTGGAGGAGTGTGCTTTAACTGCACCTTGCAGAGACTTATCATGGAGTTGGTAGCAGAAGATGATGGCCTTGGAGATCCAGGCAGATATGGTCTGTTTGGATACTGCCTTCCCTAGGTGGAAGGAAATGAAAAGCTGGTCAGCCTGTCTGATGGACTTGGTTTTATGCAAGTAGAACCTGAGTAGTCAGTGCACATCTAGGGAATGCAGTACTCTCTCATCGTCCCCCTATGGGTTGGGGAAAAAGGTAGGTAGGTTTATGGCCTGGTTAAGGGGACAGGGCATTCATCACCTTGGGCATGAACGATAGGTTAGTTCTAAGGGTAACCCTGCCATTGTGGAAGACTAGAGAAGGAGGAATAGCCATAAGGGCTTGTAGCTCTGATACTCTTCTGGCTGAGGTCAGGGTCACTAGCAGTACAGTTTTCCATGCGCAATATTTTAGAGAAGCTTTGTCTGCTGGCTCAAAGGGAGACAGCGTAAGCTTTTCCAGAACATAATAATTAAGATCCCAAGGAGGAGGAGGAGACGAAGTACCCCTTAAGGAAGAACATAGAAGGGAGTCTGGATGCTAGTGGGGGATCCAGAGGAAGGCAAGCTGAAATTGCAGACAGATGAGCTTTGATGGAAGAATAAGCCAAACCATTCTGCAGTAGCTCACACAGGTAAGACAGTACAAAAGGGGGCTTGCTAGAAAGCGGGTCCAGATGTCTTGTCACCATAAGGTGAATCTTTTCCACTTAGAAAGGTAGGAATTTCTAGTATTTGGTCTCCTGGCCTCCTGCAGGACATTGAGCATGTCCTCATTGTAAAGGTGTCTGAAGGTGATCAGAATCCTATCAACCACAGGGTGAGGTTCAAAAGCTGCCACTGTGGGTGAATCTGGGATCCCTTGTGTTGTGTGAGAAGGCCCACTCTGGGGGGAGGGGGGTAACTTGTGATGATTGCCATTGGGCAGTTGCAGGAGTAGAGGGAACCAGTGCTGTCTGGGCCAGTAGGAAGTCACCAACAAGATTTTTGGAGCATCCTGCTGGATTTTCAGCAGGACCTTCTGAATGAGTGAGAAGGGGGGGGGGGCATATAGATATTCCCCTTCCAGGAGATTGAGAAGGCATCTGTTGCCAGTGCCTGCAGGTTTGGTATCCTGGTGCAAAAGCCAGGAAGCTGCCTGCTGATGGAGGAGGCAAACAGGTCTATTTGAAGTGTACCCCACCTGTGGACCAGATCCAAGAAAACATCTCTGTGAAGCATCCATTCATGACCGTTTGTGATGGTTCTGCTCAGACAGTCTGCCTGGGACTTGTGGAGAGAGGGAATGTAGACCGCCTACAGAGTAATGCCCTGTGAGGTGGCTAGTTCCCATACCAGAAGGGCTAGTCTGCACAGGAGTTATGACTTGGTTCCTCTCTGCTTGTTGAGATACCACAGAACAGTGGTGTTGTCTGTGTAAATCTTCAAGGGGCCTTGCTGGAGGAAAGTAAGGAATGCCTGAAGAGCCAAAGGAATTGACCACATCTCTCAAACACTGATGTGTTCTAGTTTGTGAGGTTTTGGTCACAGGCACTGCACCCTTCAATGGCCCAGAGTTGCTCCCCAGCTCAAGTCTAAGGCATCTGTGTGCATGACCTGTGTGGGTGGAGGTGGTTGGAGGGGAAGACCTGGACTGTGGTTCACTTATACCACCCACCACTGTATTTCTTTTTTCAGGCAATTGATAAGGGGCACCCTGTACTCCAAATGATGAGAGTGCTGGCTCCAGACTGACCAAAGATACCACTGTAACTTTCTCATATGCAGTCTTGCTAAAGGTAGTATGGGGATAGTGGCTACCATGTAGCCCAAGAATCTGAGTAACGGCCTTACTGTCAAATATGTGGATTGGAGGAGCAGAAGTAGATGTTCTGTCAATGTTTGCACCTTTTGGGGTTGGAGGTATGCTTCCATGAGGTCTGAGTGTATTTTGCACCCGAGGAAGACAATGTCTTGGGGTGGCTGGAGATGCAATTTTGGGAAGTTTAACTGGAATCCCAGGGACTCTAGAAGAGACACTACAATGTGGATGTGGAGCATGAGGATCTCCTTGCTGCCTGCCTGGATCAACATGTCATCCAGGTAAGGGAATATCTGTAATCCCTTTGTCCTGCAATAAGCAATCACTGAGGCCAGATATTTTGTAAAAACTCTGGGTGCAGTGGACAGCCCAAATGGCAAGGCAGAGAACTGAAAGTGGGAAGAGCCCAACAAGAATCTCAGGTATTTCCTGTAAGTAGGTTTTATGGGGATGTGGAGATAAGCATCATTTATGTCTAATGTGGCCATGAACCCTTGTGGGAGAAGAGGAAAGAGGGTTGGGGTAGGATCAACATCCTGAAGGTTGGAGCCTTTAGGAATAGGTTGAGATGGGAGAGGTCTAGAATAGGTCTCCAGGATCCGTCCTTCCTGGGGACCATGAAGATCCTTTTTTTGACTGAGGGAACTGATTCAATGGTGCCCTGAGCCAGCAGAGTTTGCAGTACCGGTTGTATGAGGTGTAACTGTTGTGTAGGAGGCTGTGGGATGCCCTTTCGTTTTGGGAGGGAGAGCCAAGACATGAAATAACCATTCTGGAGGATAGACAGGACCTGCTTGTCTGAAGTGATGTTGGCCACACAGGGAGGCAGTGAGAGAGGCGGGTTGACAGAGGTAAGGAAGGAGGGGAGGAGGATGCAATGAAGGCAGGTAGTCAGATGCTACCTGCCCTGTCTTGAAAGGGCAGTCTCTGGCTAGAAGAGGGGGATGCTCTAGCTGGAGGGGGTTGTTTCCTTGTAGGCTTCCTAGGCCTTGAAAGAGCAGTAGGACGAGAGTGTTTCCATACAAACTGGGTTTTTGCTGGATAGTTTAATTGAAACTCTGGTATGGGGGAGACCAGCAAGTGTTTAAGGTCCTGCATTTCTTTACCTTTTTGCTGCAGTGACTTGAAGGTCTGCTACTTTAGAGCCAAACAATGCCGTATTGTTCAGGAGTGCATCAATAAGCTTTGCCCTAAAATCTTCAGGCAGGGGGTTGAAGGTGAAGCCAAGACTATCTACGCAAGGCAGATGCAGATGCTGCTGACCCTATCTGAAGATTAGCTGCACTTGGGAGTGCCTGGTGACCTGGGATGTGAGAGCCAGGAGACAGGACAGTGAGGCTTTGGCAGTGCAGTCAGGGATATCAGCCAGTTCTTTGGTGGCTGTTTCCAGGAGGGACGGGGCATACTTGGCCATGTGTGTCTGACAGCTTGTTGCCCTGAAAGACAAGGTGTAGCAGAGGTATAAATCATCTTACTCAGACGTTCCATTGTTTTGCTGCCCTTGTCAGCAGGTAGGACAGTGGTAGTGAGTAAAAGGCTTAGAGGGCTTGTCCGAAGAGATACTGACAGTGTCAGGGTCAGCAGGTGGGCACTTAGATGATTAGCAGTGTCAGGCACCTTATAAGGTCTGTCAGGTTTGCACGGAGCAGGTGGTTGGGAATCTGGATTAAGTGATACTGAAGCGAAGGTATCTAGAAAGGCAGGAAGAATAGGGGGAACAGCAGATGGGCTTGGGGACTTCATCTGAATGAGGTCATAGCATCTCTTTTGGACCTCAGTCATTTCAGAGGATTCCCACTTAAAATGATCTTTCATCTATGAGATAGTTTCCCCAAAGGTCAAGTCCTCAGCTGGGAGAGTCAGGATCGACTGATTCCTCCTCAGGGGAGCCATACCCCAAGGGGGAAGAAATCTGGGAGGTGTAAGAAAAAAGACTTCTCCGAGGAGGAATCTGAAAGGTTTTCCTCTTCCCTCATGCTAGGATGTGAGGTCTAAGGCCTAGGGCACAGGAGTGGTGGGGTGTGTTAGCACTCATAGAAGAAGTAGGCAGTAAGGCCATGAAGGCATTAAATAGGCTTTGGCTGAAAGGCTGCCAATCAGGCATGCTTTTGGAAGAGGGAGAGATATGCTTTCTTTTTTTCTTTCTTTTTAAGGGGCCTAGCAGGTGTCTGGAGGGGTCTCGAATCCGAAGACTGCAAAGGACGGGAGGAATCTGATGGGCCTTCTAAAAATGCTGCCCCCCGGTGGAGACCGACATTGGTAACACCTCAGCCGACATGCTCTCACCGTGGGATTTTGCTGCATCCTTGAAGATACCCTCTATATCCACTGTGTTGGATCTGGATCCTTCTACCAGGCTGAGGTAGGCCACAGGCTGAGGATTGGACAGTAGAGGCCCAGCAAAAGAGGTAGGTCATAAGGTCTTGGCCTTCTTTTTTGGCAGTTCCGAAGAAATGTTGGAGAAGCCCCTCCATCCCTAACACAATTTGCTTAAGGCATTGGTTTTCCAAGTAAAGGTTTAAAGCATGCAGGCGGCTATGTAAGGTCTTTGGTACGAACACCTGACAAATGGGGCAGGCCTTGGAATTGTGCGACCGTTCCAAGCAGAAAAGACACTGATCGTGGGCGTCCTTGTGCGGAATCTGCCGGACGCACTTACACTTGCCCTTTCCGGATGACATGAACAGGCAATACAAGTAAAAAGAAGGAATGAAAGGGCTCCCTAACGAGGTACTTATCTTGATTCTTTGAATCAGACGTCAGCGATAGCAGGAACACCTGGCATATGATTGGCGGCTGAGAAGTTCTGAGGGCTGGTGCATGCAGACATCACTTTTATGGCCCACGTTGCCCTCAGCCACATCAGACATCCTATGCACTTCAGAGGGACTGAAAACTTTTGTATACTGGCCGTATGTACACGAGACAAGACGAGTAAACCCATATGTAGAATACTGCAACACTGGAATAGAAGGACATCACTAGATGTTCTTTTCTTCACTGCTGCAGTATTACTAACATACGGGATTCCCTGCCACGAGTACCCAGACGTCAGCCAGTATACCAAAGCATACTTTTGCTTTAAAGTATGCTGAATGTCACACATATGCTACTTGCATGGCGTGTGGCATAAAGGTGACATCTGGATGTATCATCCTCAAAAGTGACTGCCCCAGTAAGAACAAAAGTCTAAGGAAACCCAGGAGTCCCAGGAGGTAACAAGTACATCTAGGAAGGAAAAGGACAAGGGGGAAGTAGGGAGGGAGTGAACACTGCAACAGTGAAGGAAAAGACATCTACTGTTATGGTAAGATTTTACACAACTATACTATGCCTTTCCATATCACGGTTGCAGTATTCTTTACCTAAGGAAGAGTACAAAAGTTCAAGAAGAAACTTGGGAGGAGGAAGAAGCAGTAAAGCCCTCTAAGAAGCCATGAGGGATGGCTCTAGCAAAACCAGCTCTAGCTCTGAAGATCTCATCCAACTTGCTGTGTTTGGTAAATGTATCCACAGAAGTTCAGGTAGCTGCTTCAAGAAAAGAATTGGTATCCAACCCCTTGAAAAGTGCAGCAGAAGCAGCCTTAGCTCTAGCAGAATGAGCCTTTACAGAAGAAGAAGGAAAGGTCTTCCCATGAAAAGTATAACAAAAAGAAATAGCCTTCGAAATCCAAGAAGAAATAGTCTGTTTGGATACAGCTATTCCTGAAGACCTAGGATGAAAAGAAACAAACAACTGATGAGATTTTCTAATAGCCTTAGTCTTATCCAAATAAAATCTGGAGTTGTCTATGCACATCCAAAGTATGCAGCACCCTCTCACCATCAGATTTCAGAGAGGGCAAAAATAGACTAAATGACAACTCATTAACCAATGTAGGCATAAAAGAAGGATTAGTATGCAGGAACACCCTGCCCTTATGAAATATCAAAAAAGGACAAGCCATAAGGGCTTGAAACTCAAGACACCCAAATGGTAGAAGTAAGGGCCAAAAAAGAACAGTCTTCCAAGAATAATGTTGTAAGGAAACAAACAGTAGCCTCAAAGGAGCCTGGGTCAACTTCTTCAAAACAAAATTAAGATCCCAGGGAGGAGGAACAGGCTTCCTAGGAGGGTTCACAAGAAGGAGGCCTTTAAGGAACTGTTTAGCCTCAAATCTAGAGGTCAAAGGAGGAGCTAAAGGGACACCAGCACAGAGAGTGGATAAGTGGGCATTAATAGAATAGGCCAAACCAGCACTGAGTAACTCACACAAATAAGACAGAACCAGAGGACTATCCACAGTGAGTGAGTGCAGGTTATGAGACAGACACCGAACAGAAAACCTCTTCCATTTGGATAAGTAGGATTTCTTAGTAGTGGGCTTCCTGGCCTCCTGCAGGAACCTCAATACGTCCTGAGAAAAAAAGTGTCTATGTGGAATCAAAATCCTATTACCCACAGTGTCACTTGAAGACTGGACAGGTGGGGGATGGATAAGAGATCCCTTGTCTTGGGAGAGTAGGTGCACCCTATGAGGTAGCATGTGATGACTGCCTTTGGCTAAATGCAGAAGAAGAGGGAAAGAAAGGTTGTGTAAAATCTTACCATAACCACAGATGTCCTTCTCTTCACTGCTGTAGTATACTTTGAGGGATATCCCTGCCAGAAGGCACCTAACATCGGCCAGTATACAAAAGTCTTTTGCCACTATAGGGTAACATGGTATGTCTGACAGCTGCAGTTGGACATAGGCCATAAAAAGAAAGCAAACACTTACCAGAACTGAATGACCCAGGAGGAAGGCCGGACTAAGGAAATGACTGGTCAATACATCCAAGAAAGACAAGAGATCAGTGGGGAAGGCGGGAGGGATTGAATACTGCAGCAGCGAAGAGAAGGACATCTATGGCTATGGTAAGATTTTACACAAATTTTCTGTCCTTCTATTCACTTGCTGCAGTATCCTTTACTTGAGGGAGAATACCAGAGCTCAAGAGGGAAAAGAAGAGGAAGAAGCAGAGGAACACTCTAGGAAGCCAAGTAAAATGGCTTTGGCAAAACTGGTTCTAGCTCTGGAGACAGCATCCAGCTTGTAATGTTTGGTAAAGGTATGAATAGTAGATCAGGTGGCTGCTTCCAGGATGGCACTGTTATACAATCCTTTGAAGAATGCCTTTGATGAAGCCATAGCTATGGTAGAATGGGCTTTCACAGGTGCAGCAATATCCTTTTCATGGTGAGTGTAGCAAATGGAGACATTTTTAGAAATCCAAGAAGAGATAGTCTGCTTGGATGCAGGAAGACCAAGAGCCCTAGGGTGATTTTTTGAGGGGTTTTGTCTTGTTCAGGTAATATCTCAGCTGTCTGTGAACATCCAGGGATTGCAGAACCCTCTCACTGTGACTGTGGAGAGGAGAAGGTTGGTAGTTGAATAGATTGGTTAAAGGATAGTTCATTAACCACCTTGGGCATGAAAGAAGGGTTAGTTCTCAATGATACCCTGTCCTTATGAAAGGCCGGGGGGGGGGGCAGTTATCAGGGCTTGGGAGTGCCAACCCTTCTAGCTGACGTCAGGGCTAGTAGGCAAGACAGTTTTCCACGAAAAATGTTTGAAGAAGGCAGAGGCTGCGGGCTCAAATGGGGGCAATGTCAATTTCTCTAGAACAAAATTAAGGTCGCACAAAGGAGGAATAGGTTTCCTGGGAGGCATAATGTGGAGGAAACCTTTAAGAAATTGTTTTAGCTGATACTTGGATGCCAGAAGTGGGGATAAGGGCAGACAAGCACAGACAGCTGACACGTGAGTTTTAACTGACAAGCCAGGCCAGATGAAAGCAGTTCACACATATTCCAGAACAAGAGGTATTCCTACTGTCAGTGGGTCTTGGTTCTTAGAGACACACCATAGTGAAAATCTTTTCCATTTGGAAATCTAAGACTTTCTAGTGTTGGGTTTTCTTGTCCTTCTTCAAAACCCTGAGCATCTCCACAGAGAAAAGGTGTCTGAAGAAAATTAGAATCCCAACACCCACAGTGTCAGCTGTAGTTTTGACATATGAGGATGTACAAGGGATCCTCTGTTCTGCGTGAGAAAGTCCACTCTGTGGGGCAACTTGTGGTGATGGCCTCTGGTTAATTGCAGGAAAAGGGGGAACCAATGCTGTCTTGGCCAAGAGAGAGTCACCAACAAGATTTCTGGTTGATCCTGCCTGATTTTTAGCACGACATTTGGTATTACAGGAAGGTAAGGGAATGTGTAATGGACATTCCCTTCCACGAGAAGGAGAGAGAGTGCACTTTCCAAGCCAGAGGACCTGAGACTCTGGCACAGAATTTTGGAAGTTGTCAGTTGATGGAGGAGGCAAATAAGTCTGTGTGTAGAGTACCCACTGGTGGACTATGTCCAGGAGCACATCCCTGTGAAGCATCCATTCGTGAGATTGGGTCCAGGACCTGCTCAGAGAGTCTGCCACAAGGTTACTACTGGAAGGAATGTACACAGCCGGGATTGTCATGTTGTGTTGATCCAGGAATTCCCACATTAGGAGAGCCAGCCTGCACAGGAGATAGGATCTGGTCCCCCTTGTTTGCTTACATACGATAGTAGTCATGTGGTCAGTGAACAGTTTTAGTGCGCCTAGGCAAAGATAGGAATGGAAGGTTTGTAAGGCTAGGAACAATGTTCACATCTCCCTTACGCTGATGTGTTCCCTTTTCTATGAAAGAGACCACCTTCCTTGAACTGTAAATTTGCCCAGGGCCACACTCCATCCAACTTCTGAAACGTCTGTGTAAAGTTCTTGGACTGGGTCTAGGGGATGTAGAGGCAGGCCTGGATTTAGCTGTACCTGCTGGACCCACCAGAGAAGTTCCCTCTTCAGGCATGGGATGAGTGGAAAAAAGTAATTCTAGTAGACAAGAGTGTTGGGTCCAGACAGATATGAGGAACCACTGGAATTTACTCATGTGTAGCCTTGCCAGGGGTACCATGGGCATGGTTGAGGCCACAAAACCTTGTATCCTGAGGTATTTCTTTGCTGTGATGTAGTTTAATGGGAGGAGAGATGGAAAGAAAGCCTGAAGGTTCTCTGCCTTTTGGGGTGGAAGAGATACATTCATTACATCTGTTTAGATTTGGCATCCCAGAAAGGTGTGGTCTTGGAATGGAGCAAGGGTTGATTTTCTGAAGTTGGAACATTTCAAAAGGTTTTTAGGAGCTAAGTCTAAGATTGGCCTCCAGGGGCCATCCTTTATGGGCACTAGGAACAACCTTGAATAAAATCCTTTTCCTCTGGAGGTACAGGGGACTATCTGAATGGAGCCCTGTTGCCACAAATACAAATCTGAGAGGAGGTCTGGGAAGAGATTAAGTTGTTTTTTGGGAGGTTGTGGAATGCCCCAAAAGGTGCGAGTGGAGTGCCAAACTATAAAATATCCTTTCTGGATTATGGAAATGACCCAAATGTCTTGGGTAATGGTTTGCCAAGTCTTGAGAGCATTTTAGAGGTGGGGAGTTCACAGGTTAGTCACACACTCCCTGCTCTATCTGGAAAGGGCCATTTTTGTTGAGGTGGTGCCTGAGGAGTCCTAGTCCTCTGTCTTCTCTTACCTCCCCTAGAAGCTTTGCTCTCTTGGTGCTGAGAATGGCTGTGAACAAAGACAGGCTTGGAGGGAAAATTCCCATGGAACCTGGGCACTGGGGACACTAAAAGGTGCTTTAGGTTTGAGTTAGACTTTTCTGGTAGGGTTTTGAAAAGGGCAACTGCAGTTGGCCCAAACAAAGCTGCATTGTCCAGAAAGGCATCCATCAGTTTGGATTTTAAATCATTCTGCAGTGGCTAAAGTCCAAGTCACAAGAATCTTGAGTACTGACCTGGTAGCAGCTGCCCTAGTGCAGGCCTCAGCAGCATCACAGCTGCATTTCATACAGTGTCTTTGCACTTGGGAAGAAGCTTCTAAAAGATTCAAGGTTAAGTGCTTTCCCTCAGAATCTGGGAGGTCTAAGATAGCAGAAGTTGCTTGATTCACAAAATCTTGGGAGTATTTAGTCATGTGCATCAGGTAGCTGATGGCTATGAAAGCCAAAGTGGCTTAAGTGTATGCCTTTTTCCTTAGCCTTTCCAGGCTTCTACTCTTCTTGTCCAATGGGAGTAGGGAGGTAGAAGGGAGCATCCCAGGTTTGTCAGCAACAGAGATGACTGCTGAGTCTGCAGCTGGGCACCTGAAAAGAAATTGGCAGTCCTCAGGGACTTTCTAGAAACAGTCTGTTTTTTGGGAGCTGGAGCCTGAGAGACTAGGTTTTAAGTGCATGGTGGAAAGCATTGAAAAAGGCTGGATGTACTGGTAGCATTGCAGCAGAGCTGGAAAGGTTCACTTGTAAGAGTTGGTAATACCCTTTTCTGGACATCTGCGATTTGGGAAGAATCCCACTTAAAATGTTCACACATCTTCAGGATGGTCTCACCGAAGGACATTTCCTCCATGGGAGAGTCTGCTCCTACTGACTCCTCCTCAGGGGAGATGTATTCCTGAGGGGAGGGGATTTGAGTAGAGTAGTTAAGGATTCTTCTTCATCACAAGACAATTCATCTGAAGAGTCTGGGTCCATAGCTCTTTTCTGGGAAGCTTGAGAGGCTGGGGTGGGGATAGGCTGCTTAAGAGCCACGAAGGCCTGAAAAATATTCTGAGAGCAGGTTTGCCAATCTGCAGGAGCCTCTTATGCAGTGCAGACATGTTTTGCCGTTTTTTTTCTTTGCTGGACAGACTATCTTTTGCAACACTGGGGGTCCAGATGAATGCCTGAGTTCGAAGATTTCGGGCTGGAACAGACCAGTAGCAGTATTTTGTGGTAAATCCCTAGGTTCCTCAATGCATTTGAGCCTGGGTTCCCCCTCGACATCCAGATTGGATGTCTGTAGCACCTTTCGAGAAGTGCTCACGACAGAAGTCAAAGCGACCTCAGAAGTGGGTTTGGCCAGTGATTTCATGCCTGGAACCGGACGTGCCTCCAGGTCAAGGAGTGCCTTGGGAGATGCAGTGGATGGGTGAGGTGCAGTGGAAGGCACAGGCAAAGGTTTCTTAGCCTTATGCTTTGGTAGCTCGACTTTAGGCCTAGAAGAACCCACCATGTGCTTGATCAACAATTTAAGCCGTTGTTTTTTCAAATATAAAGCTAGTGATGAAAGAATACTTGGGGCACTTATCTAAAAAAAAGTAAGAAACACTGGAAACTCTATGACCAACAGTCAGAGCTTGCATTCTGATTGGCGGCAGAAAAGTTCTGAAGACGGTACATGCATAAATCCATTTTATGGCCTATATCCAAATGCAACAAACTTCAAATGTATACTGCAGCAAGTGAAACAGGACATCCAATGCTGTTGTGGCCTAAAGGGAGTTACCAACAAGATTTTGGGAGTATTCTGTTGAATTTCGAACAGGACTTTTAGAATGAGAGGAAGGGGGGTGTATACAGAAATATTCCCTTCCAAAAACAGACAGGGCACCCACCTTCTACACCAGAGGACCTGGGACTTTGGCACAAAATACAGCAAGCTGTCTGTTCAGAGGGAAGGCAAGTAGATCTACTTGAGGAGTACCCCACTGGTAGACAATGTCCAGAAACACATCACTGTAAAGCATCCATTTGTGGGATTGAGTTAAGGACCTGCTCAGAGTGTCTGTCACATTGTTTTGACCTGAAGGCATGTAAACTGTCTGAAGAGTCACTTGATACTTGACAGCAAGACCCCATAGCAGGAGTGACAACCAGCAAAGAAGATAAGATCTTGTTCCTCCCCATTTATTTATATAACACATCACTGTGGCATTGTCCCTGAATACCATGAGAGGCCTGGACAGAAAAGAGGATGAAAAGCCTGAAGAGCCAACATAAGAAAGTATAGTTGTGTACACTTACCATAAATGTAGATGTTCGAGTGTATTCACTGTTGCAGTCATCACACTTGGGTTATCCTGCCAGGGGTAGCCCTCAGTTGGCCCGAATACCAGAGGCTTCATATTTCTGCGTCAGTTGCTGTCACTCCAGGACTGACTTCAGGTCGTCAGTGGTATAAAATCAGGAAGCCGATGCCATTACATCAGTTTTTCTTGCCCCAAATGTCAGGAGCCCCCAAACAGGGAAACAGGTTATGGTGGAACACCACCACCAGCAGAAAGTAAATACCAAAAAATTCCCTGTAAAGAGGGAGGGAGAGAGAGAGAGAGAGAGAGAGAGAGAGAGACAAGGGGGATGGAGGGTGGAAAACCAGGACTGCAAGAGTGAATACACTTGAATATCTACATTTATGGTAAGTGTACACAACTGTACTATGTTCTTCGTGTTTCACTGTTGCAGTTATCACACACGGGTTGATTCCCAAAGCTGAAGAAAAGGGTGGAGGCAGGCAAGAAGACTGAAGGCTGGCTAGGATGCCCTGCAAGACTGATGTTGCAAAACCTGCCCTGGATTTGGAGAAGATAGGCAGGTGGTAATGCTTGGTGAAGGTATGAGCAGAAGTCCATGTTGCAGCCTCCAGGATGGCCCTGGTGGGGATCCCTCTGAGAAAAGCTGCAAAGGTGGAGGTTGCCCAGGTGGAATGCATCCTGACCCCCTTAGGGGGCGGCTTCCCGTAGTGTTTGAGCAGAAATGGATGCAATGTGCTATCCATTTGGAGATTGTTTGAATATGGCCTTTCCCTCTGCCCCTGCTGCAAAGCTGACTAGCAACTGGTCAGTTTTCCTAAAAGATTTAGTACTACCCAGGTAGAATCTGAGCTGCCTGTGCACACTTAAAGAATGCAGAATTCTTTTCCCCTTGTTTTGTGGGTTAGGGAAAAAGGTGAGCAAATGAATTGATTGGTTGAGAGCCACACTGGACATCACTTTAGGCATGAAAGTTGGGTTAGTCCTGAGGGAGACTCTGTCAGCATAGAAAGTGATGAAGGGCTCTACAGCCATGAGTGCTTGTAGTTCTGAAACTCTTCTAGCTGAAGCGATGGCCAGAAGCAAGGCTGTTTTCCGAGAAAGGAATTTTAAGCTGCAGGCTCAAAGGGGGGTAAGGGTGAGCTTTTCCAACACAAAATTAAGGTCCCAATCTGGGGTAGGAACACTTCTGGGTGGCCTTAAATGGTTAGCTCCTCTTAGGAACTGTTTGATGAGAGGGTGTGAGAAGAAAGGTGGCTCTGTGCTGTAAAGAGCAGAGATGGCAGAGGCATGAATTTTAATAGAAGAGAAGAAGGATATGCCCCTGTGTAGTAGAGCTGCTAGTTAATCCCAGATGAGAGGTAGGGAGGGCGCTGCTGTTTCAGCTCCTTTAGTCTGGATCCAGGTGCAAAACCTTTCCCACTTGTCAGCATAGGATTTTCTAGTGCTGGGGCGTCTGGGCCTCACGTATAACATCCAGGACTGGTTTGCTTAGGCTGGCAGCTGGAGAAGAGGTCAAGGTACAAGCCAGGCTGCCAGGTTCAGGGTCTGCAATTGCGGATGCATGAATTCTCCATTCTTCCTAGTCAGGAGAGTTGGGATCTAAGGTAGGTGCCATGGTGGCACGGATGACAGGCTGCGCAGCAGTGGGTACCAGTGCTGGCGTGCCCAGTCTGGGGCAATCAAGATTGCCCTTGGTTTTTACTCCCTTATTTTGAGCAGTACCCTTGAAATTAGTGAAGAGGGGGAAATGCATAGATAGAGAGGTTTACCCATTGGAAGGACACAGCATCCACTTTCCAGGCCTTGCTGTGAGGTTCCCTAGTGCAGAATTTGCTGAGCTGGTGATTGTTGTGGGAGGCAAAGAGGTCCACCTTCAGGGTGTCCCATTTCTGGGTTACAAGGTCGAAGGTGGTCTTGCTGCCACTTGTGTGGGTCTAGCAGGTTTCTGCTTAAGTTGTCTGCCAGAGTGTTTAGGGAGCCTGGCAGGAATTGTGCTAGCAGGTGTATTTGCATGGCTGAAGCCGTGTCCCAAAGAGTCATGGCAAGCCTGCAGAGAGGATAAGAGCAAGTTCCTCCCTGTTTGTTAATATACCACATCACTGTGGTGTTGTCTGTTTTGATCACTAGAGGCCCTGGGGAGAGTAGGTGTGTGAAAGCTGTCAGAGCGTGCTGAACAGCTAGCATTTTTTTTTTGGTCGATGAGCACATGTATTTGATTTGGGCTCCAATGGCCCTGAATGCACCTGCCGTCCAGGTGTGCACCCCAGGCATAATCTGACGAGTCTGTGGTGAGGGTCTGGCCTGCATGGGGCTGTGAGAAGGGAAGACACTTGTTGTGGTTGCATGCTGCTGCCCACCAAAGAAAATCTTTCCTTAGACAGAGTATCATAGGTATGATAGTTTCCAGGTCCTGAGAGTGTTGACACCAAAGGCTTCTTAGGTACCACTGTAGTTTCCTCATATGCAGTCTGGCATATGGAATGAGTGGAGGCCATGAACTCTAGCGCTTGCAGGATTTTCCTTGCGGATAACTGGGTTCTGGTGGCTAGTTGAGAGAAGTAGCCTGTCAGGTAGGCTTGTTTTTCTGAAGTAAGAAATGCCATCTGGGATGCTGTGTCCAGGCTTGCTCCCAAGAATACAATGTTTTTGAGTGGGGACTGGTTCTGATTTCTTTTTGTTTACAGTATACCCCAGGGAGGTCAGTAGGTCCTTTACAAAGGTCAGGTGCTGTAACAGCTTTTCCCGACTGTCTGCCTGAATCAGGCAGTCATCTAAGTAGGGGTAAATATGAATATTTGTCTGCAAAACGCAATGGCTGGAGCCAGGCATTTTGTGAAAATTCTGGGAGCAGTGGATAAGCCAAAGGGAAGCGCAGAGAACTAAGTGCATAGATCCTGCCCTGAAATGCAGATATTTCCTGCAAGATTCCCTGATTGGGATGTGTAGGTAGGTCTTCCCTGATTAGAATGTGTAGAGTTAGGTCTCTTTTAGGTTTAGGGTGGCTAACCAAACATCCTTGGAAAGCATAGGAAGAAGCTGCTGGAGAGTGAGCATTTTGAATTTTGGTATCACCAAGAAGGTGTTTAGAATTGATAGATCGAGGATTGGGTGCCAGGTGTCCTCTTTTCTGGTTACCAGGAAAAGCCTGGAATAAAAACTTGGCCTGTCTGGTCTGCAGGAACAGGCTGTATTGCCCTCATGGAGAGCAGGAAATGGACTTGTTTGTTGGCCTCTGCCCACTGGTTTGGAGGAAGATCTGGGAACCCTTTTTGGGTTGGCACAGTGTGGAAATAAAAATTGTATCACTGGGACACTATGTTGAGGACCCATCAGTCTTGGTAATAGAGGCCCAGTTGCTAGCATGGGAGGAGAGTTTTCCTCCTATGGGCACACGCAGGTGGGCAGAGGTAAGGGGTGGAGGTGTAAAGTCATTGTGAGTTCTTTCCATAAGGGGATGGCTTAGTACTCTCTGTTTTTGAAGTGGAGGAACTCCGCTGCTTAGATCTCTGCATTTCCTGGGACTGCTGTCTGGGGGGAGGGGTCTGCTTCCCCTAGGTCTTGGCTGAGCTGGCCTGGAAGGGTCAGGAAAGGACCAGTGCTCTGATGGGCAATGTCTACTCAGCCTCGGAGGCTGGACCTGTAAGAAGTCTTTAACTGTATGCATACATTTAGCTTTTTCTTCCATTTTTATTTAAGACATCTTCTGCCTTGGTGCCAAACAAATTGTCTTTGTTCAATGGTGCGTCCAATAGTTTTGATCTGACATGGTCTGGCAAGGTCTGTTCCTTAAGCCAAGCATGCCTAAGTACAGAACCAGTGACTGCTGCCCTGCAAGATGCTTCCAGGGCGTCAAAGCCACATTGCAAGGTGTGTTTAGTAACTTGGCTTGCAGAATGCATAAGCTCTTGTAATTCTTTATTTTCTGCACAATCAGGAAAGGTAATTAGTTTTTGTTTGAGGAGCTCCAAGGTATGTTCCTGGTATTTCAGCATGTGAAACTGAGAATTTAGCACTCTAATGGCAAGAGTTGCAGAGATGTATACTTGTTTACCCAATCTGTCTAAAGCTCGGGAATCCCTGTCTGAGGGGGTGGGATTCTTAGCTGTGGTTGCTTTAATTTCTTTAGGTCCTTGGGAGATGACCTCTGGGTTAGCAGTAGGATTTTTGAAAAGAAATTTATGAGAGTCAGGGACTCTGTAATACCCATCGGGTTTCCTGGGAGCAGGAGGAAGGGTGTCAGGAGTCAAACTGGATTCCATAAAGACATCATCGACAACATCCAATACAGGAGGAATGGCTAAAGGTCTGTGCTGTGGTAAATCTAAGAATTCCCTGAGTCTCTTTTTGGACTGAGGATAGTCCTGACATTTCCATTGGAAATGCTCCCTTAAAGTATGTAGGATTTCACCAAATGAAAAGTCCTCTGGAGGAGAGGCAGAAGGAATGGATTCCTCTGCATCTGAATCCTCATAAGCAGATAAGGGTTGCATGTCTTCATATTCAGAAACCTCAAAGTCAACGGACTCCTGATCAGATAAAACTGCTGGGGACAAGTCTCGTTCTTTTGGAAGGAGTAGGCTGGCTTCCCCTAATAAGCATGATAAGGTCTTCCGCCATTTTAAGCATTTGATATTGCACTGAAGCAGGTGCCTGAGCTTGGGTTGTCGTTTTATAGGCATAGTTCGTACCCTGGGCCTTAGAAACATAGTATTAGAAGGAACTGAAGATGCGAAAGAAGTCGGTTTGAGTCTAGTATTGGTAGTGCGAAGAACTTCCTCGGAAGCCGGTGCCTGCTTAGCAGTTCTGGACCCATCCATGGTAGAGACATCCGCAGGATCCTTAGTCAAAGAAGAGTTTTGTGGCATACCGGACTCCGAATGGGTCTCGGTAGTGGCCTGTGAATCTAGAGGAGCGGGCATCAGGGGCTGCAAAAGCGCCTCACTGTGGACCACAGAACTGATGACTAGCTTAACGGAAGCGTCGTCGGCAGTTTTGGATCTGTGCAGTCTTGTCTCTGTCTTTATCCTTTCGTTTTTTTTTTTTTCAGAAGATCGCTGGTTGGATGGCTTACTGAAGCCATATCGGAATACGGGGACAGAGAGCGAAAATATTTAGCTACAATAAGGGCCCAACAACGTATAGTTCTGGCATTGAACAAAGCACAAAAGCGACAGCGAGGTACATTGTGGTCTGGGCCTAAACAGGTGACGCAGTAAGAATGAAAGTCTCTGTGTGGTATTTGCTTTCCATAGGCGAGACAATTGTTAACTTTTTCTGACATTGGTTAGAGCAAGAAAAAAGGATCCCCAACGGGGTACTTTAGAAGACTTCAACTTCAATTCGGAAATGAAACTCAGGTAGTGGCCGACCAGCACTCGTGCAAATTGCTTCTGCTTCGGGCTCCTTGGCAAGAAAGACTGATGTAATGGCGTTGGCTGCCTGATTTTATACCACCGATGACCTGATGTCAGTCCTGGAGTGACAGCAACCGACGCAGAAATACTAAGCCTCTGGTATTCGGGCAGACTGAGGGCTACCCCTGACAGGATAACCCAAGTCTGATAACTGCAACAGTGAAACACGAAGAACATCTCTCATCTCTGACATTGATGTGCTCCTTCTGCTGAACAGCCGACCACATCCCTGTACCTTATGGGAGCCAAATGCTGCTCCCCATCCCAAATCTGAAACATCTGTGAATAATTCCTGAGAGGGAAGAGGGGGATGAAAAAGGAGCCCTGGATTTACAGACAACTGCTTGATCCACCAGTGAAGTTCTTTTCTGAGACCAGGAAGAAAACTACAAATTCTACAGGATGTGCAAGTTGAAGCCAAACAGACTTCAGAGAAACCAGTGAAACTTTCTCATGTGGAGTTTGTGAGAGATGGATGCCATGAAACTCCCTGGTTGTAATTGAGTCCAGAGGAAGAAGAGTTTAGAAGAAGGAAATGAGAGTAGAGGTCTTTGGAGGAGGCAGAGGTGCCAGCACAGGCACCGTCTGAATTCTGCAACCCAGAAAAGACATGATCCTGAGAAAAAGTCAGAGAAGACTGAAATGTACTGTGAACTCCAGGCTCTGAAGAAGGGAGATGGCAAAATGAAGATTTTGCAAAAGAATCTCTGGAGAGGAAGTTTGAATCAGCAGGTCATCCAAGTAAGGAAATATTTGGTTCCCTTGAATTCTGCAAAAAGCAATCAAAGGAGCGAGGCATCTGGTGAATACCCTTGGGCAGTAGGAAGGCCAAAGGACAAAGCAGAGAACTGAAAATGCCAGGGAAGCAACAGAAAAATGCAAAAATTTCCTGAAAAGGGTTGGAATGGAATACAGAGATAAGCATCCTTGAGATCCACAGACACCACACAGGTTTGAGGTAGCAAGAGAGGAAAAAACCCTGAAGGGACAACATTCGAAAGGAGGGTATCTTCAGAAGAGCATTTAGGTAAGAGAAGTCTAGAACTTGTCTCCAAGTACCCTCTTTTCTAGGCACTTTAACATTCTGAAGTAAAACCCCCTTCCCCTTTGGGACACAGGTACCTCTTAAACAGTACCCTGACTCAGAAAGTCTCGAACTTCTCACAGAACCTCTGGAAAAAAAGGAAGTTGTAGCAGAGGAATGCCCATAAAAGGGGGACAGGATTTCCACACCATGAAATACCCCTGGTGAATAATGGGCAGAATCCAAGAATCTTAAGTAATCTGAAGCCAAACACGAAGAGAAAGACAAAGGCAAAGAGAAAGAGGAATGAAGCTGGGAAGAGACGGACAGTCAAACAGCACCTGGTTTATCATGAAAGGAAGACTGCTGAGTCCCTGAAGTCTGACTAGCCTTAGTAGGAGGAGCCCACCTGCCACTACTTTTGCCCTTAGTAGCAGGGCAAGACTGCCTGCAAACAAAGGGCTGGACAGTTTCTCTGAAATTTAGGCACAGGAGAGAGAAACACATGCTTGCGTTCGTGTAAGCCTTCCCCTTATCCTGTAGGGATTACCAATAGGAATAAATGTACTTGTCCTTCGATTAATGTACAATAAAGGACAACTACATTTACTCCTATTAGTAAACCTTTAATTGCGGCTTTTGAAAAGGTGGCGGAACAAGATTTATACCAGCAGGTTACGGGACCACATAAAAATGTTTTTTATAATCTGCTGAACACCACCAAGCTAATAAGTCTTCAGGCTTGAATACAGATGATGTAATTAAGAGTACTGACCCAAGAGAAGCATTTGCTTTAAAAGATTCAGATTATTAATACTCAAGGATGATGCAGATGTTAAACACAACTGATTATTTGTTTACTGATAGAAGGGAAGTCATGACTATTATTAATTATGTTAATTCAGGCATATAAAGCATGCACTTGAAAGGTGAGATACCACTAGATATTTTGGATTATTTATACGTACCCACACCTAAGATACAATTACACATGGCGTTCCAAAAACACACAAATCATTGACAGAACCACCATTGAGGCCTACAGTTTCGGCTAGAGGATGGGTAATGGAGCTAATATCCAAATACGTGGAAAATAAATTAAAAATAGTTTTAAGTACTTCCACGATCATTAGAAATTCTACTAATTTTTTACAACAGTTAGTTGGTCTTCTAATAATAAACAGACTGCTATTTTGTGACCTTGGATGTAGATTCCCTTTTCACCTCATTACCGAATGACAGACGGGTGGAATATGTACACAAGTTTATTGCTAGGAAATCTATATATACCTCGACAGAAAGTAATGCTATTTGTTCACTGTTGGAAATAGTTTTGAACAAATTTTTTGTTTTTAACAATATTCTAAACTGCAAAAAAGGGGTAGCTATGGGCACCACAGTTGCGAATAGTTATGCAAACATTGATTAAATGGGAAACTTTCAATATATTGTCACAAAGCAATCAATATTACAGTAATATTTTCTTTTACAGACAATTTGTGGGTGATTTATTCTTAATATGTCAAGATTCACTTTATTTGGTGATTTTTTTATGTATGCAAACTACAAAATTTATGAAATTTGAGAGTAATATACATTTTACTCAAATTGATTTTTTGGATACAAGACTAATTAAAAGTCAAACAGGATAAACTGATACTACATTATATAAAAAAGATGTAAAGCGAAACATGTATTTACACAAGAATAGTATGCATCTCTCAATACTTTTTTAATATAGTGAAAATCAGATGATACGTACAGCTAAGTTAAATATAAATGATGAAGTGAATACACAAATGAACAACCTGGCTATAGATTTTACATATAGAGGATTAGTACACAGAGTGGTAGCTATAGAGCAAGAAAGTATGAATAACAGAAGTCAAATGGCTAAGCCTATTTTTTCAGATACAACAGGAGCATCACAAGGTACTGTCAATACTAATACAGGTAAAAAACGTCATTTCAAACTTAGGTGTACATTAACTTACAGCAGAAACACATCCATTATGAAGCAGTTGATTAATAAATGGTTTATGGCACAACAGATACCTCAGTTTAAAGATAGGCAATATGGACAGCTTTCTTTTGTTTACAAAAGATCTAACTTAAAAAATAAATTGTGTTATAAAGAACAAACTACGTGTCACAAACATCAATAGAAACGGGACTTACAAATGTAATATCAACGTTGTAGGAATATCTATACAAATAAATATTTCATACATACTATTAAGAACAATGATTTTTATTGGTTAGAGGATGACATGGTTATGGGCAGCCACGGTGGTGCAGCGGTTAGCACTGCTGCCTCACAGCAAGAGGTTCTCCGGTTCGATCCTTGGTTGGGGTGCCTTCTGTGCGGAGTCTGCATGTCCTCCCTGTGGTCACGTGCTCCGGTTTTCTCCCACATCCCAAAGACATGCTGTAGGTGGACTGGACACTCTAAATTGGCCAAAGGCTTGTGTGTGCACGTGTGTGTGTGCCTTCTGTGGAAGGCTTGGTGTCGGGCTGGCAACTCAACACCGTAAAACTCCACTGCCAATCATGAGTGGACAGGTGATCCGCTGTGGCGACCACTAACCAGGAAAAGCTGAAAGAAGAGGATGACATAATGGTTAAGATTTCATGGATGGCACAGTGGTGCAGCAGTTAGCATTGTTGCCTCACAGCAAAAGGATCTCTGGTTCGATTCTCAGCTGAGGTGCCTTCTGTGCAGAGTCTACATGTCCTCCCTGCTTTCGTTTGGGTTTCCTCCGGGTGCTCCGGTTTCCTCCCACGTCACAAAGAAATGCATCTGGAACATTTCTCCCCGGGCCTCTGCTGAAAACTGGCTCGTTCCAAGTTGGACTTTCCCAGTAAACAAATGTTAAATAAATTTCTTAGCGTTTGGTACCTGCGACACTTGAAATATAGTTTACACTGCATTATGTCTGCAATGTAAAGCCCTCTATATACGCAAGATAAATAGGAAATTGAAAGAGCATATGTGGTCATCTGTATGAGATGTGTAGAAAAGTAGACACAAAGCATTATACAAACACATTAATGAAATACATAACAATCTTACGTTTGCAATTTTGCAGGTGGTTTTAGAAAAAAATAGAGGCAGTGAAAGAATGACAATGAAAAGGAAGAAAATAAATGGATAGCAAGGTTTAGGGTACAAGCACACCCAGGCTTAAATGATACATTCACCATTAAACCAATGTCAAGAGATCTTAGGAATAGAAGGTGAATGTTTCTTTAAATTTTAATTGTTTAAATGTGAATTTTACAATTCAGGGTCACATGACATTTAATTGCTTTTACTTGCTTATGAAAATCTATTTTTCATTTTAAGCAAAGCTTATTTGCCTGAGGAAGCTATCTACAGAGAAAGTTTTACTTGCTTTTATATGGTTGTTAGTTTTATTAAAAAGACAGTATTTGGTAGCTGTGGGGCTGGACTGCTTCATTGTTCTTCATTTAATACATGTTTTTTTTTTGCATATTCGGCTTTATCTGTGCGGCTGAGCTTTTTGTTAACTGGCACTGAGAGAAATAGTCAGATTCGAAGATGATGTTCTCTTCGGATCCAAAACAGATGGACCCGGAACGCTTAAACCCGAAGGTCTAAAACCACGGTTGAATTAGAGAAGTTATAATCAGTGGAGAGGTAAATGGTCATCCTCTCCATCTTCTTCCGTGAGACTCCTGGAGGAATGACAGAATATCAAGGACGACAATTTTGAGTGCCTCAATAAAAAGGGAGAGGGCACCCTGGGAGGAACCAGATCCAGGCTTGGTGAATAGGCAGTCCTTGGTAAAGGCTTCGGATCAGAGGATGTAGTATCCGAAATATGTTAGGTCAGATCTGAGAATGTAGGATCTGAAATATGTGTGGTCTGATCTGATGATGGTCAGATCATATGTAGGTTTGGATCCAGTTTTTTTTTCTTTCTTCTTGGTTCAGACAAGGTAGAAGCTGGAGAATCAGAGGGTCTAGACCATTCTGATGTGTCTTTAGATCTATATTTGGGGGACTGAACCCCAGCAAATGCTTCAGAAAAAGAAGATGGCAGTAATCCTTTTAAAATTGGCTTATTTTTCCTGTCTGTTAAATACTTCAGTCTTGCTGCAAATGTTCCGGTCCTAAACGATACAAAAAAAAATGTAGGCATCAGACAAAGCAACTTGTGCTCACACGTCACATTATTTTAAAACCGGAGGGACCTTCTTCAGACATTTTTGTAGTTAAGAGAGAAGAGGTAAAGCAACCCCTTTTTTAATGGGTAGAAAGGAAAAAGTAAAAATACCAGCAATGTTATTTAAGGACTATAAGACAAAACCTGTAGATAAAGAGAAAATATCAAAAATGGTAATTATGGAGATGACACTGTGTAAAAAAGGGAAGGAGTTAGGTCTACCAACGATGGTAGAAAGGTTTTACACAGAAAGTGTGAGAGAGAGAATGGAAGAAACAACTTAAGATGAAAAACAAAGAATATATTAAAGAAATACTTGTTTATAAAATTAACTTCTTTCTCACTGAAAGCTCGAGAGTTGAAGGTGACCATTTCTAAACTTTAAAGCGGCAAACGAGATCTGGGAGGTGTTAGGGGTAGTGCATTATGGGCAGGGAAGAAGCTTGAGTACTTGTTGGTGGCAATGAGCTAGTAAAACAGCGAAATAGAATGATGAACCAGTCGAGAAGAAGTTCCTATCAAAGAAAGGACAGAAGTTTTACCCTCAGAGTCTGGGACATCAGACATAAGCTGACAAGCCTGAGAAAGAAGAGCCAAATACATACCTGGATATACGGGTCTGATAAGTAATAGCCCTAAAAGCCAAAGTAGCTGAAGTGTAAACCTTCTTACCTAGCCTTTCCACGGTTCTACTGTCTTTATCAGAAGGCAATAACTTGGGCAAAGGAAGCAACTGAGAAGGCTTGTCAGAGGCTACAGACACCACTGAGGGGTCCAGCAGCAGGATATTTATACAAAAAGTTGCGATCCTCAGCCACCCTATAAAACCTATCAGGCTTCTTGGGAGCAAAGGGGCAGAGAATCAGGAGCTTTAGAGGCATTAGAAAAAGCAGCCAAGACAGGAGGAATAGCACAAAGTTGCGGAGATTCCATCTGCAGCAATTCATAGTACCTCTTATGGATTTCAGAGACCTAAGCACAACCCCATTTAAAATATTCCATCATCCTAGAGATTGTGTCCCCAAAGGAAATTTCTTAAAAAGGAGCATTAGGACTATTGGATTTCCTCTTACTCTGACCCACAGTCCAAAGGCGAAGGAATTTAGGAAGAAGCAGCAAGGGATTCCTCATCAAAATCACACTCCTCCTCAGAGAAATCCTGTTTCGTAGGCTTTTTAAGGAGAGTAGACGACCAAGAGGGAGCAGGAACAGAAACCCCCTGAAGAGGTTTTAATGCCATCAAAGCATTAAACAAACCCTATGTATAAGCCTGCCACTCACTCTGAGGATCCCTAGGAGCAGGAGAAACAGGTTTAGTTTTTTGTTTCTTCTTTAACAATGTCCGCCCTATCAAACTTAGAAGGCTCTGACCCAGGATGGCATTCAATAATTGTAGTAGGAACTTCTTCCCAACTAAAATCTGCAGGCAGAACACCCCCAGGCCCCTTGGAAATAATCAACCATGGTTCCACCTGAACTTCCAAATTGGATGCCTGCAAAGCCTCATCGGATGTGTTGCAAGCTGGGTTCCTCGCCAGCCTACAACCTGGTCGCAGCAGAGGAATATGACACCAAGCCGGTCTAGCTTCCGCATTCTCACTGACCTCAGAAGAGAGACCTGGCAGAGCCTGGAAAGTGGAAGATCCAGGTCATAATTTGTTTTCATCTTCTTCCCTAATGGCTGACCCTCAAGGCAGAAAGTTCCTTCCATTGTATCTTTAGTGAGAAACAAGGCAAGGGAAGAAAGTCTTTGTTACAAAAGCACAACAAACAGAACAGGTCGTACAATCATTAGTAGCTCCTAAGCAAAAAAAGACACTTATCGTGGCAGTCTTTATGGGGAATCTGTCTCCCACACTAGCATTTACCATTCCTGGATGACATTAACCCCACAGAGAAACAAAAAAAGCCAAGAAAAAACAAAACCCCAATGGGGTACTTATCTGTAATGACCATCAGCAAGAAGATGCAGGTGTTCAAACTGGCAAAACAAAAACTGCATTCAAAATGGCAGAAATGATGTAATATTTAGAGACAGATGATCTGGAGATGCTTTTGGACTGGCGACACTTTCAGACTGGCAACAAAGAAGTTGTGAGGATGGTACGCCCTGACGTCACCTTTATGCCCTATCCTATGCATGGAGCATATGCTTGACATTCGGCATACCTTAAAGCAACAGTAAGCTTTGGTATACTGGCCAAAGTCAGGCTACCCACAGCAGAGAATCCCACATGTTAGGAATACTGCAACACTGAATGTAAGGACATCATAAATGTCCACACCCTGGCATAAAAAACACACCGAAAAACAAGGTGGTGGAGGGGGGAAGTAGCTACTGTAGCAGGGATCACTGGAACATCTACTATTACGGCAAGATCAGCTTACAAATCTGTACTATGTTCATCATACTGATCACTGCCTTAGCTATAGGGATAAATTACCATAGCTAGCTACATTTGGGAGGTGGGAGAAGAGTCCTGAACTCCTGGAGAACAGTCCAAACAAAGGTTGATCTGGACCTAGAGAAGAAATCAAGCTTATAGTGCTTTGTAAAAAGTACGTACAGAAGACTAAGTAGCAGCTTCTAGAATATTTCTAGAATCCTACCCTTTCCAACAAGCCACAGATGAAGCCAAGACCCTAGTAGAGTGTGTTTTGAACATGCCTGGAAGAAACTTGCTATGGCGAGTATAACAAATGGTAACAGTCTCACACAACCATTTGGAAATAGTCTGCTTTGATGCAGGTTGTCCCTTCTTATTTTCACAAGAAATAAACAATTCATCTGAACACATCAGATACATAATTCTACCAACATACTACTAGAGTTGTCCATCGACATCCATGGTATGGAGTACCCTTTCTCCCTCATTTTCAGGTTCAGTGAAGAAAATGAGTAGATGGATAGTCTGGCTTAAAGTAAACCTAGGTACCACTTCAGACATAAAAGGAGGATTATATCTCAAAGAAACCTTGCCACCATGAAAAATGAGATGAGGCTGACTCACCATAAGAGCTTGCAACTCAAACACCCTTCTTGCAGAGGTCAGAGCAATCAGTAAAACTGTTTTCCATGTTAAGAACCTCAAGTCAAATACATTATCTGATTCAAATGGTTAAAGTGTTTTCTCTAACACAAAATTAAGATCCAAAGGACAGGTCAACATTCCAACAGTTCACTTGGCGACCTCTTATGTAAAACCTCTTTCAAGAACATTTTGACATGAGACTTCAAAGAAAGAAGATAATCTATGGGCATACATACTAAAATGGCCAATAAATGAAGCTTGATTGAGGAATAAGCAAGGCCATAGGATAGTAATTCACACAAATATTGTAAAACCACCCTGAATGGGTGATGGCTATGTCACTGGCACTAACTAAAAAAACCTTTCCATTTGCTAACATATGATTTTCTAGTAGCAGGCTTTCTTGCCTCCATTAGTACCTGCTGCACGTCCTCAGTAAACAGGTGCCTAACAATAATTAAGACCTTATTATCCAGCCAGTTAGTTGAAAATGATTGATGTCAGAGTGTTTCGTTTCAAACACGTCTGTTATTGTGTGAGAAGATCCAGTATGTCAGGAAGCTTGTGGTTACTGCCACTGGCCATTACTAAAAGAGGGGAGAACCACAGTTGACTAGGCCAGAAGGGAGTCACCACAATGACCTAAGGGGAGTCCTTCTGAATCTTCAGAAGTACCCTGGATACGAGTGGGAAGGAAAGGAAGGAACATAATTTAAGAACATTCCTGTCCAAAGGGGAAAAAAAGCATCTGTCTTCCAGGCCTTCTTGCATACAATTCTTGAACAGAATCTTGCCAGCTGATTGTTCAAAGAGAAGGTCAAAGGTTAGCTTGAGGAACTCCTCATAGATGGATCAAGTGTTGGAAGAGCCCCCCCCCCGATCTAATTTCAGTTCCAAGGGTCTGCTCTGCTCCTGCTCAGCTTGCCTGCCACACACTTTTGCTCTGACAGAATATAGGATGCTTGTAGAATGAGTTTATGTTGTGAAGCTATGTCCAAAGCTAACGTGGTTAGTCTGAAAAAGGGGTGCAGCCCTTGCTTGTTGATGTACCACAAGGCTGTGGTATTGTCTGAAGCCACTTTGAAGAGGTCCTGGGGGCCAACGATGGTTCAGAGAGTTGAGTGCCTTGACCTTCTTTAAATTTAGTTTCTCCTTTTGCACAGGTCACTACTCATTGAAGTGGGTGTGTATGACTCTGATGATGAATCTTCCAGGGCTCTGACCCATCCAAATAATGATAAAAATGAGATTTTAAATCGTCCCTTGGATAGAGATTGTGTATGGCCCCTCTGCCTCATTAAGGGATTGCATCCAGAAAAAAGGAGGTTATTACCTCTCTGTACTCTTCCCTCATTAAGCCAATAATTGAGTACAACGCCTTGTTTGGTATGTACCTCTCCAACCACCTGCACCAAGTGGAAAGGCCACAAAAATACCTCACAAAGAGAATCCATGGCCTCCAACACCTGTCCTATGTGGACAGGCTCAGGTCACTATCACTCTACTCTGTATCGTACAGATTGCAAAGAGGTAACCTGTGTCTCATCTACAAGGCAAACTCAGTCCCTGCTCTACTAGAGATGCTCCATATCCCTAAGTCTAACTCCTCATGTAGTACCCAATCGAAAGGCTTAAATCTAATATGCAACATTAACAAAACCTGAAGGAGAGACAGGATGGTCTCCCAGAGACTGTCCAGTCTCTAGAATAGACTCCCCATATGCGTCAGCCAAATTACGTTGCTGATCCTCTTCAAGGAAAACCTTGAGTGGATGGGCAACACAAATTTGTCCTAGGGGGTCCACCTATGTCCCTCATTGACTGGGGCAACAGGTGCTGATTGTGGTTTCTTTTCTGGGGATAAACTCTTGGCTAGGCTTGTAAGGGCCCAGAGCCATTAGCCTAGTAATCTCCTATGATCCCATGATCCTATAGCTGTTACTTCAAAATACTTTCTCAAGGGCATCTGGCTAATAGGAAAACTCCAGGCAGAAACACATATCCTCTAAGCTGACAGAATAGTATTAACAGGTATAGGTTCTGGAAAATCCTTTTGCAAAACTGATATTTTTTGAGTGGCTTAGAAATCTCAGTGCTTGCCCACTGAAAACACTGGCACAGTCTAGCAATAGTCTCAAGGGAAGAGAAAACCCCACAAGGAAAATCAGAAACTGAGCTCTCCTCAGTGTCTGAATCAGAAGAAAAAAACTAAATTCATCTCTACATCTTCCTGTTCAGATACAGAATCTTGAATCTTTTCAAGAAAAGAGGAATCCTTCTTTCTTTTACCAGAAACTACTTTACAAGAATGATCAATATCCTGAATTAAACCCTGTGCCAGACCCAGTAACCTACTCCTGTCTAAAGGAATTTGAGGAGTAGTAGACACATGCTTGATTTCTTTTTTTTAATGGGGAAAAATGGGGCCAACTGTGTTACTAATGTCAGTAACTGCTTCCCTGGGGATGGGCAGAGCATTCTGGCATGACAGGTAAACCTTCCCTGTTTTCTCTCCCAGGATCAGCAATAGGCTCTTCCTTGTCCACTGATGGGACTCCCAACAGCCACAGAGGATGTGGCTAACCCCCAAGTCCACAGTGGCTGTGAGTGCTACACAGAGGGCTCTGGGTAAGAGAGGAGTGGGTCTGAGGTACAACAAATGACCACAATAGTCTCGCCCACCTGCAGCTCAGGCAAATTGCTTGCTTGCTATGGCAACAAAGGGTGTTTGCTTAATTTTTTTTTTCTGTGGATGGAAGGAGGACTGACTGTGGAATATGCAATCTGTTCCATGGTCAAGCTGAAAATGGTGAAGCTTTCTCAGAAAAGAAACAGCAAACGCCAGTAAAACAACCAGTCTAAATTTTTTTTTTTTTTTTTTTTAAAGACAGGAAAAAAAAAAAAAAAAAACTTTCAAACACTAAGCCAGCCTCCACCGGGGAAAAACAAGCAATTTCTCCACAGAAAAGATGCTTTCAGTTAAATACTACTTTTAAGCAGACAGAAAAAAATGAACGCTCCGTTTAAAAGTATGTTACAGTCTCGAGACAGTCCATTAAAACACAACACTCCTAAGCTTTAAATCATCATCATTCTCTTTCGGCTTTTCCCGTTAGGGGTCGCCACAACGGATCATCTCTTTTCATTTCTTCCTATCCTCTGCATCTTGCTCTGTCACACCAACCGCCTGCATGTCCTCTCTCACCACGTCCATAAACCTTATCTTAGGCCTTCCTCTATTCCTCTTACCTGGCAGCTCCATCTTTAGCATCTTTTTCCCAATATACCCATCATCCCTCCTCAGCACATGTCCAAACCAACGCAATCTCGTCTCTCTTGCTTTGTCTCCAAACTGTCCAACATGAGCTGACCCTCTAATATACTGATTCCTAATCCTATCCATCCTAGTCACACCGAGTGCAAATCTTAACATCTTTAACTCTGCCACATCCAGCTCTGACTCCTGCCTTTTTGTCAATGCCACTGTCTCCAACTCATATAACATAGCTGGTCTCACTACCCTCTTGTAGACCTTCCCTTTCACTCTTACTGGGACCCGTCTGTCACAAATCACTCCTGACACTCTTCTCCACCCATTCCACCCTGCCTGTACTCTCTTCTTCACCTCTCTTCCACATTCACCATTACTCTGAACTGTTGATCCCAAGTACTTAAACTCGTCCAACTTTACCACCTCTACTCCCTGCATCCTCACCAATCCTCTACCCTCCCTCTCATTTACACACATATATTCTGTCTTAGCCCTGCTGACCTTCATTCCTCTGCTCTCTAGAGCATATCTCCACCTCTCCAGAGTCTCCTCAACCTGATTCCTACTCTCACTACAGATCACAATGTCATCTGCAAACATCATAGTCCAAGGAGCCTCCTGTCTGATCTCATCTGTCAACCTGTCCATCACCACTGCAAATAAGAAAGGACTCGGAGCTGATCCTTGATGTAATCCCACCTTCACCTTAAACGGATCTGTCACTCCCACTGCAGTCCTCACCACTGTCACACTACCCTCGTACATATCCTGTACCACTCTTACGTACTTCTCTGCCACTCCCGACTTCCTCATACAATACCACAACTCTTCTCTAGGCACCCTGTCATATGCTTTCTCCAAGTCTACAAAGACACAATGCAACTCCTTCTGACCTTCTCTGTATTTCTCCAACAACACTCTCAGAGCAAACATTGCATCTGTAGTGCTCTTTCCTGGCATGAAACCATACTGCTGATCACTAATCATCACCTTCCTTCTTAACCTTGCTTCCACTACTCTTTCCCATAACTTCAAGCTGTGACTAATCAGTTTTATCCCTCTGTAGTTACTGCAGCTTTGCACATCACCCTTATTCTTAAAGATAGGTACCAAAACACTTTTTCCCCACTCCTCAGGCATCCTCTGACTTTCCAAAATTTCATTAAACAATCTAGTTAGAAATTCCACTGCCATTTCTCCTAAGCACCTCCATGCTTCCATTGGTAAGTCATCTGGGCCAACAGCCTTTCCATTCTTCATCCTCTTCATAACTGCCCTTACTTCCTCCTTGCTAATCTGTTTCACTTACTGATTCACTATCCCCACATCATCCAACCTTCTCTCGCTCTCATTCTCTTCATTCATCAGCCTCTCAAAATACTCTTTCCATCTACTCAACACACTCTCCTCTCTTGTGAGTACCTTTCCCTCACTATCCTTTATCACCCTTACTTGCTGCACATCTTTCCCAGCTCTGTCCCTCTGTCTAGCTAATCGGTACAGGTCCTTTTCTCCCTCTTTAGTGTCCAATCTCTCATACAACTCTCCATATGCCTTATCCTTAGCTTTCGCCACCTCTCTCTTTGCCATGCGCCTCATCTCCTTATACTCATGTCTACTTTCTTCATCTCTTTGACAATCCCACTTCTTCTTCTTCAGCCTCTTCCTCTGTATACTCTCCTGTACTTCCTCATTCCACCACCAGGTCTCCTTGTCCTCCTTCCTCTGTCCAGATGTCACACCAAGCACCTTTCTAGCAGTCACCCTTACTAGTTCTGCTGTAGTTACCCAGCTATTCGGTAACTCTCCACTGCCTCCCAGTGCCTGTCTTAACTCTTCCCTAAACTCCACTTCACAATCACCCTTTTTTAACTTCCACCATTTAATCCTTGGCACAGCTTTCACACTCCTCCTCTTCTTGATCACCAACGTCATTCTACATACCACCATTCTATGCTGCTTAACTACACTTTCCCCTGCCACCACTTTACAGTCTCCAATCTCCTTCAGACTGGCCCTCCTACATAGGATATAATCCACCTGTGAGCATCTTCCTCCACTCTTGTACGTCACCCTATGCTCCTCCCTCTTCTTAAAATACGTATTCACCACAGCCATGTCCATCCTTTTCGCAAAATCCACAATCATCTGACCTTCTGCATTCCTCTCCTTAACATCATACCTACCCATCACTTCCTCATCCCCTCTGTTCACTTCACCGACAAGCCCATTAAAGTCCGCTCCAATCACTAGTCTCTCACCCTTGGGTATACTCACCACAACTTCATCCAACTCGCTCCAAAACTTCTCTTTCTCATCCATCGCACACCCAACTTGTGGAGCATATGCACTAACAACATTCATCATTACACCATCAATTTCGAGCTTCATAAACATCACTCTGTCAGACACTCTCTTCACGTCTAAAACACTCTTGGCATATTGTTCCTTTAGTATAACCCCTACCCCATTTCTCCTGCCATCCACACCATGATAAAACAATTTGAACCCGTTTCCTAAACACCTGGCCTTACTTCCCTTCCATCTGGTCTCTTGCACACACAATATATCAACCTTCCTTCTCTCCATCATATCAGCTAGCTCTCTTCCTATACCAGTCATACTGCCAACAGTCAAAGTTCCTACCCTCACTGCTACACTCCTAACCTTCCTCCTATCTTCCTGCCTTCGGGCATGCCTTCGCCCTCCTCTTCTCCTTCGGCCAACAGTAGCCCAATTTCCGCCAGCACCCTGTTGGCCAACAGTACTGGTGGCGGTCGTTGTTAACACTCCTAAGCTTTAAATAATCAATAAAATTAAGAAAAATGGAAGTTCTTTTTTCCCCAAATGGAACTTCTGTTCAGCAAAGGAAAACACAAGCAGATTGTCGATCATCAAAAGCATCAGAGGAACATACTTTTCAGCAGCAGTAAAGCTCTGAAGGCCTTCACACCCAAATGCGTTTTTTAGTCAGCTCAGCTCAAGCTGCTTTACTGTCTGTGTGTGTGGAAGGTGTCTTGATGCTCTAGAAGCTGGCCAGCCATTACACGCTTGGCAGGATATAACCCATATAGCTAAAACTATCACAGCAGTGATCAATATGATGAACATATACGACATAATGAGATATCCTTGTCTTCCACCTACTCCTCAGGACTGTGATGCTCTTTAAAAGCTCATGCCCTTAAAATCATCTGCTCTATTATATGATGTCATTGCATATGCTGCTGCTTTTTATTCACCTCAGATATTACCATCAACATTATGCTCACTGCATCCATCATCCCCAGCATTTAAATGCAAGCTGATCAAACACCCTTCTACTGCTTCTCTCCAATACAGAACGACATTATCAACTAATTCATCATTTGCACCAAAATCATATTAGGAAAATAAAACCCCACTTCCAATTTCCAGGATTTCAAATGCATTATTTTTCAGAGTACTCCTTTCATTCTTCTCCATTACTTCTCTCCTCTGAATGCCAGCACCAGTCCTTCAGTACCTCATGACATCTGAAAGAAGTAGGGGGGTTACTACATGATTCTGGACAAATTTCCCCTAGTCAATATAAGGACCACCTTACGTCTCCCCTGAAAAATAATCATAGGCCTAGCGAGTCCATCCCAGTCAACAAAGCATCAGTATTACCACTGCTAAATGTCAAGACAAGGTGAAAGTTTTCATGTATTCAAAAACAGCATCTCTCTTGGTCACCAGTTCTTCCACCTGCAAATGCAAAAATGTTGAAAAAGGTCGTCCCCACCCTAGGGGCATCACACACTGTGATAAAAATAAATCAATGGAAGGTTTCATAAGATTGAGATAAAACATAGAACAATTAAAACAGCCTTGATAAATGTCCCATCTCCATGCACAATGATGATAGCAGTTTTCAGTACTTTCACATAAACCCATGCCTTTTCATACAAGGTGTGACACCCAAGCCCTGGCCCTGGCCCAGTAATCAAGGAGCCTCAATCCTCCCCACTAACACCACTGAGGGGCGTCCACATTGGGAAGGATAACAAATACACACACAGTGAAGTACAATTTCCCTTAAGAGCACAGAGAGATCACAGTCAATCTGTGGCTTGTTTCTCCCTTTCTCCCCAGACCCTCAAAAAGACTCCCCACTGGCACAGCTATAGAGTGGAGTCCTTAGCCAGGGTTCCAAGCCAAGTCCTCCCAGCAATCCTTCTGTCCAACCAGTGCTTCGTGTCCCTGCCCAAGTAGATGACACACACACACACACACACACACACACACACACACACACACACACACACACACACTTTTGAGATAAGATTTATATACAAAGACACAGACACTCCTGTGGAAGGCTGGCACAGGTTCACTAGGTATGCCCCTTCTACCCAGGCTATAAGGTAGTAATCCACTGCCACCATAACCCCTAATATCTGCTACTAAAAAGGCCCTTACCAAAGGGTGTCCAATTATTACTGTGCAACATTATTATCCAGTTAGTGTGACCAGAACTTTTAAGGCTTATTGGAGTGGCTTTGTACAGTATCACTATATACATGCAATATACTCTAGAGCTTAAATTATCTCTAAACAAAATAGCCACAGTCGAAACGTTTAAAAATATTTAATAATAAATAATAAAAACACAAGACAATACTTCTTACTACACAATGCTAGTCTAGAGTTCAGACATCACAAGAAAATACTTAAAATAATAATGTAGAATAGTTCTGACTAACCTATAGAAAACAGCTAGACTAAACTTACTATTTTCTTTTTCCTAAGAGCAATCACAGTTCTAAATAAACTTACATAGAGAGCAAAAGCAGAGTACTGGTGAGTTTTGTCAGGTTTAGACGAAATCCAAAATTCTCTCTCTCAGTCTTTTAAATTGTAATACATCACTAGGCTAACAGAAACTCAGAGTTTAACATATCTTTGATCTTGCACTTGGTCAGGAAACCACAGCAATTAAAGACAATATATATGTAAAAATCTAGTAATTAACTCTGGTCTCAAAACAATAGAAAGAATCTGCTGGTCCAGACATCACGGCTCCGAGTTTGAGATCAGTCGTACAATGCTTGACTTATCGGCTTTCTTCCAGCAGAGTCCACTGTTAAATTTTTAACATTCAACATTTAACACAATTTTCTTACATTTAAAAGAACAAGCCTGTGGCTTATAATAATATTTACAAATGACAGAATATCTACGAAATTCTACCTAGCCAGGCTAGCAGCCCTCGCACAAGGCACTGATCAACATGAGTTAAATCTGGTGGCATGCTATATGCAATCTGGAGTTTCTACAGCCTTCCTCTTATCTTTGTTCAAGACCAAACAGAGTCAATAAATAAGATAAAATTTGCACTTTCTGACACAAGCATACCTTTCAACTACATGAATCAGTGCAAAATGTACAGCCTAGGCTGAAACACAACTCTGGAGCCCAAAGATTACTAAGACAACCTAATTACCAAACTCCTCAACTAACCCTGTTCTAAAGATATGCTTGAGTATTTTAAGACGGAAAGCAAATAAAACATTTAGACTCTGTTGGGTACCAGGCAGCCTCCATTTTTAAAGGACTGAACTAAAATATTATCACATCATAACAAAGGGAATAATTTTTCCCAAGCATTCACAGATTAAACTGATTTCTGAAAACTCTGACTAGTTTTTTCTTGACTTCTAAAGTTTCAAAATAAAGTACAGTTGTGCAAAATCTTGCCATAACAGTAGATATCCTACTTTCTATTGCTGCAGTATTCTTTATATCTAGGGAAATCCTGCCGAGGGCAGCATAACATCTGGCCACCATACCAAAGCCTTTACACCCTCCCGCCTTTGTACATCAAACACGTGTCCCATGGGCAAGGCATAAGATACATATGTGGCATACAGACACCTAACCTTCAGAACAAGTGCTCCAAGAGAACTACAGCAACTCTGGGGGGAAAATATGCCCATTCCAGGAAGGGAACTAAAAGGAGATATCAATGTCAGAAGAAACCCCTCAGCTAGCAGAAAGGCAAAGGAAAAAAAAAGGGGGGGGGGGTCAGGAGGGATGGACCAGATACTGCAACAGTGAGAAGTCAGACATCTACCATCACAGTAAGATCTTACACAACTGTACTATGGCCTTCCTTATTACTGTTGCAGTATTCTTTACTCTTGGGGCAGTACAAAAGCTACTGAAAAGTATGACACGAGGAAGGCAGAGACAAACTCTCCACAAACATATGAAGGATAGCCCTGGCAAATCCTGCCCTGGCCCTGGAAATGACATTCAACTTGCAATGTTTGGTAAAAGTGTGAACAAAAAACAAGTAGCAGCTTCCAGGATGGATCTAGTATCCAGACCCTTGAAAAAAGCACCAGAAGAGGCAAATGCCCCAGCACAATGAGCACAAACAGAAAAAGAATGCTGTTTGCCATGAAAAGAACAACAAAAGGAAATGGCCTTAGAGCTACAGAAGGAGATGGTTTGCTTAGACGCTGCTCAACCCATCTTCATGGAATGAAGGAAACAAAATGTTAATCAGATTTTCTGACAGCTCAAATATTACTTGGATACAACAAAAGGTATCTATGTAAATCTAAGGTGTGTAGTAACTTCTTACTAGCAGATTGTGGGGAAGGAAAAAAGGCGGGAAGATAAATAGACTGATTCAAGGACAAATTAACCACCTTGGGCATAAATGAAGGAATCATGCGAAGAGATACCCTGTCTTTGTGAAAAAATTGAAAAGTAGAAACCACCATGAGGGCTTGAAGTTCAGAAACTGTACTGGCAGAAATAAGAGCCACTTAATAAAACAGTCTTTCCAAGTACAATGCTGCAGGAAAGAGGAAAAGGCAGGCTCAACAGGGGACTAAGTTAATTTTTCAAGAACAAAATTAAGGTCTCAAGAAAGAGGAATGCCTTTAAGGAATTGTTCGACTTCAAAATTAGAAGTCAAAGATGGATTCAAAGGCAGGTAAGACAGAATCAGCTGATAAATGATCTTTGGCAGAAGAATAATCCAAATAAGTATTCAGCAATTCATGCACAAGAAAGGAATGTAGGAACCCCCACAGAAAAAAAAAGATCCTGGTCATGGTCAGACACCAAATAGAAAATCTCTTCCATTTAACCACATAGGATTTTCTAGTACTGGGTTTTCTTGCTTCTTGCAAAACCTGAAGCAAATCCTCAGAAAAGTGGTACCTAAAAGGAATCAAAACCCTATCACGCAAAGGATCAGATGAAGTGGGGATAAATAAGGGTGAATGAGACCCCTTGTATTGTGTGAGAAGATCAATCCTATGAGGTAGCTTGTGATGACTGCATCTGGCCAGATGAAAGAGAAGGGGAAACCAGTGTAGTCTAGGCACAAAGGGAGCCATCAGCAGGATTTTGAGTGCGTCCCATACAACTTTGTGCAAAACCCTGGGGAGCAAATGAAAAATGGAACAGGCAGATTCGGACATCCCCTTCCAACAGGAAGGCATGCCAACTACTTTCCAAGCCAGTAGACTTGCAAATCTGGAACAACACTGAGAAAGTTGTCTGTTCAGAGAAGAGGTAAAAAGATACACTTGAGGAATACTTCACATATGGATAATGTCTAGAAGCACCTGTCTATGAAGCATCCTTCAGAAGGATGCATCCTGGATCTACTTAATATAGTCTGCCACTAGATTCTGCTCTGAAGGGATGTACACTGCCTACAAAAATGAGTGTTGGTTGATGACAAAATCCCAAGTCTGAAAAGGCCAGCCTACAAAGAAGATAAGATTGTTTCCCCCACTTGTTGACGTACCACATGACTGTGGTATTGTCTGTAAAAACCTTTAGAAGACATGGAACCCAAAAAGAGAGTGAAAAGGCAACAGCTAGGATTACAATCCTCATCTCATTGTTACTGATCTGGTCTGACATCAGCTGATGGGACCAGAGACCCTGAATTTTCAGACTGTTGGAAGAAGCTACCCAACCGTGATCGGAAGCATCCATGTACAGCTCGAGTAGGAACAGGAACCATAAAAGGTGTTTTACTGTGAGTTCTGGAAAAACATCCAATTTTATATAAGATTCCTGGATGATATATTTATCTTGTGGAAAAGTAAACAGGAAGATATTGTATGTTTTATCAAGTATCTAAGTAATTCCAGTAATTTTCTAGTGTTCACACACCAATGGGATCCATATAGTATCAGTTATTTGGACACCACCATTTCCCATGTACAGAGGGGATTTAAATCTAATATTTACAGAAAGGACACTTTCTGTAATTCTTACTTATATTTCACCAGCTGTCATCCTATAGTTCAAAAGAAAATGATCATCACAGGGCAGGTTATATGGGTGGCATGCATGACTTCCCATTCAGATGATCTACGGGTGGAGTTTGACAAACTGAAAATCATGTTTAGTGAGAGAGGATACCCAGGGCACACTGGTGGATGGCATTATGCATGAGTTATTTATGTAATGGGGAAACGGGTACAAACCACTTCTTGGAGGGAATGTTCGCGTTAACTCAGACATTGTGGGGGACATGAATCGCAAGAAATTTGATAGAGCATGTATTCTACAGTATAACAATATGACAGGAAAAATCAAGGAAATTTTGAAGAAAAACTGGAATATTTTTAGAATATATCCTGAAATTGATAAGGCTGTAGTTAATGGACCTACATTTACCCATAAGACAGGGAGTAACATCAAAAGGCTACTGGAAAATAAGGTAATGGACAAAACAAAAAGGACACCAATGCACTGTTTAAACACACCATTAGTTGTGAGAATTTCACTAAATTTAGATTTGGAATCATTGAACAGGTGACTCCAAATCCAAGAAGGGGGATTGGAAAAACATTTTGAATAAAAGAGAGGTACTGTGGCAACTTAGATTAGCTGCCATGTTTCCTCCAGGCTTGAATGAGTCCATTACCATCACACTGACACTAAAGGAGAAACCAGACAGAGGCTAGACATATATTTTTTGTTACATGTTTCATAGAATCAAAATGTTGTATATTCATATACCTTTATCAGAACGAAGGGCATACAAACAGAAAACAGAAAAATATTTTGTGTTTTTTAACTTTATATTTGTATTCATTATTTGACTGGTATTTTAAAGTATACATATGCATTTACATACACTTCACGAGAACATCAGGGGTTAAAACTTTTGAGTTTTTCCTTCTAATTAAAAAGGAATTCTTATTGGTCTATAGGGGATAACAAGATGAATGAAGTGCTATTTAAATGTTAGACAGATGTTTTACTTTGCATTCTGATGAAGTCCCTTCTGCTGAGAGGAAAGCCCTCAATATTTATTCTAGATTACACGTGGGTTTTACACCACATGGACTCTCGTTATTACTACATTTTCCTGGTTCAGTTAACCATAAAAGGCTGGCGGGACTTAGGAAGATCTTATGAAATCCAGCAGCATAGTGAGACTCAGTAAAAGGATTGGAAACTCCAGAAGGTGGCAGCATTGGAGTAAGAGCGCCTTGCGATACCACTAAAAGTTCCTCATGTGAACTTTGGCAAAATGAACCATGGGAATGGTGGATGCCATGAACCCCAAAGCTCAGAGAAATTCCCCTGCAGGGAGAATTGGAAAAAAGAGACTGAAAATAAGTTGTCAAGGCAAGGACCTCAAGAGGTAGAAAAGAAGCAACAGTGGATGGTCTGAATCCTGCAACCTAAAAACACTTGGTTATGAGAGAGAGCCATCGCTAACACTGAGATTGAGAGTAAATCCCACACTGCAGAACAGAAGCATAGTGAAGTGTACATTCTGAAGCAGGAGCAGTTGACAAGCAGCTTGAATAAAAACGTTGTCCAGATAAGGAAATATTTGTATTCCCTGAAGTCTGCAAAAAAAATACCACTGAGGCCAGACATTTGGTAAATACCCTTGGAACTATAAAAGGGTCAAAAGGCAAAGTAGAGAGCTGATAGTGAGAGGGGGGAAAAAAAAAAACAGAAAAAGCAAATACTTCCTAAAAAAAAAAAAACAGGATGAATAGGAATATGAAAGTAAGAGTCCTTCAAATCTAGGGAGACCACAAAAGGCTGGGAAAGCAAAAGAGGGAAGAGAGTTTGAACAGACAACATCCTGAAAGAAGGAACCTTCAGAAAAATGTTGCAATAAAATAGAGGGGAAAGAGGAATTTGGCCGAGAGGTAGGGGTGGCTGGATGTCAGACAAAGGCAGATTTATCAGGAAGAGGGGTTTTAACCCCCTCAAACTCTGAGTGGGTTTATCCAGGAAGATCTGCTTAGAAAGACTTTTACCTCTAGCACGCTGTCTATGGTCAAAAGAAGGCTTTGAAGACTAGTTCCTCTAGAACATAGGTATAGGAGAAAGAAAATTTGTTTGAGGTCCTGCATAACCCTATCCTTATCCCGCAAGGGTTTAAACAATTCTACAGCAGCAGTGCCAAAAAGAGTCTAGCTCCAGTTAGCCAAGGGAGAATCTAAACGTTTGGCTTTAACGTCATCAGGTAAAGCCTGCAGCAGCAACCGGGAGTATCTTCTCATAACAGAACCAGAAGCAGATGCCCTAGAGGGAGGATCAGCTTCATCATAACTGCATTTAATGGAATGGTGGACTCTCTGAGAGGCACAGCTCCGTAAAGGGAGAGAAATGTCTTACTGTCTGAATCAGGCAAGTCAGAAACTCCCAACTCCCAGCCAAGAAAGAAGAGACAGGACACATCTAGTCCTGTGGATCTGATAATTAATGGTCCTAAAAGTCAAAGTAGCAGAAGTATATGCTTTCCCCCCATACCTCTCCATAGCACAGCTGTCCTTGTCAAAAGGTAGAAACTTGGAAAAGACAGGCAGTTTCGATGGCTTAGCTGTGGACACAGAAACCCCAGTAGGATCAGATGACAGGCTTTTACACAAATATTTATGAACCTCAAGGTACTTTATAAAATCTGCCTGGCTTCGTAGTCGCTGGAAGTTGAATGTCAAGAACCCGAGATGCTGCTGTGTAAGTGTTCAACAAGGCACCTAAAGACCGGACTGACTGCAGATGGTCTGGATGAATCCATTTGCAAAAGCTCATAGAACAACTTTTAAACATCTTATACCTGTGAACAGTCCCCCTCCATCATATGAATCACTTTATCCCCAAAGGATAATTCCTCAAAGGGGACAAAGAATCCTCTTCATCAATCCCAAACGCCAAAGGAGAGTACATTTGAGAGGAATACACTAAGGATGCTTCACCAGAGTCCAACTCCTAAACAGAAGAAGCAGAATCCCTTTTTCTGTAAGATGGAGTGGATGATCAAGGGGCAGCAGCCATAGGGACATACAAACCCATGTGGTGGTTTCAAAGCCATAAGGGCATTAAACAGCACTTCAGTAAAGTCTTGTCAGTCTTTGAAGGACCATTAGCTAAAGCAGCCACATGTCTGGTTTTCAATTTTTTTTTTTTTTTTTACAGGAACAGCTGTCTTAACAAATCTAGGAGGGTCAGATTTTTTCTGGATTCAATGAGGGTACCAAGCGCCTCTTCCCTAACTAAAATTTGAGAAATTCTCCTAGATCCTTTAGATGTAATCAGCTGTGGTTCCCTTTCAACATCTGTACCAGATGTATGCAAAGCCTCACAGGATGTGCAAGTAAGGCAGTTCCATGTCGTCCCCCAAATGGGCCGCTGCAGAGAGAACTGGCATCATCACAGGCCACGGTCTGAGATCTTCATCCAATCTGAGAGATGTCCAGTGGAGGCTGGACAGCAGCAGATTCAATATGTATTCTTTTAGCTTTCTTCTTAAGAGGCAGCTGAACTTCGGGGTAGGCGGTTTCAGCCATAGTACCTTGGGTTCATAGGTTCATACTAGGCTATCTGCCCTAGGGCATTTATAAGCCTAGCCAGAATGTGTTTGGCTTTCGCCGCCCATTTTAAATTTATTTTGCTATGCCCTTTTTCGAGGTTAGTATACTGTGCCTCTGTCTAACAGTGACACAGAAGTGATACCCGGGGTAAACCTACGATCTCCCATCCACTCAAGATTCCTCTTGAAGAGAGTCAGTGAGGGACTCTGCCTAACCTGGACTGGGATTTTATTCCAGAGTGAAGGGAGCCTCTGGGTTATGAATCTGTAGACAAATCGAGGGGGAAGACAAACAACTGCAGAGTCTTAGGTTCATAGGTTGGTACTAGGCTATCGGCCCTAGGGCCTATACAATCCTAGCCATAACAATTCCCTGGCTAGTTCTTCCCACAATATTTACTTCCCCTGGACCCGTCTAGCAGGGCGTTTGACGTGATCCCTGGGGTGAATTTCCTATTTCCCATCCAATCATCAAGGTTCCTTTTGAAGAGGGCCAAAGAGGCTCTCTCTGCTTGACATGTATGGGAAGTCTATTCCAGAGTCTGGGGAGTCTCTGGGTCAAGAACTTATCCCTCCAACATATTTTGTTCATTGTGATGACAAGGTTTAGATCCCTGGAGCGTGTGGCTCTGAGGGATTGCGATTTCTTTAAGTGTAGCATGTCCAACAGCTCTGGGTTTGACATGGCCTTGTATGTTAAGCAGAGACTGCCTTTGAGTAGACAACATGCAACAGAGTATAGCTGGAGTTTTTTTTTAGACGGCCAGCATAGGGCATCTGCTTTAGGCCTGTGATTCTTTTAGTGAGGTATTTCTGCGACCTTTCCAGTTGTTGCAGATGTCTTGTGAGGTACAAACGGGGCGTGGTATTCTATAATGGGTCTAATGAGGGAGGAGTACAGTGGGGCAATGACCTCCTTTTTTCAGGATGAAAAGCCCTTAGTGATAAGGTGTGCCACATAGAATGATTTCCTGACTGTTGTGGTGATGTGGTTATCGAAGGTGAGACCACTGTCCACCTGTGTCCCAAAGTCTCATCACACTTTTGGTGTTTAGTTTACTGCCACCTATGTGGTAATTCACAGGTACATGTTTTTTCCCAAAGGGGATAACTATGCATTTCTTGGCATTGAGCTTGAGCCCATGGCTCTGGCACCAAGCATCTGTTTCTGTAAGGCCCTTTTGTAGAATATCCACATTATTTGGGGATTCAATAATGGCTCCCAGTTTGCAGTTATCTGCAAACTTTGTTAGGCAGAGTCCCTTAGTGTTGGCCTGTACTTCAGAGAAGTAGATGCCAAACAAGAGCGTTACTAGGACTGAACCCCGAAGTACTCCAATTGTCACTGGTCTGCAGTTGGATTTGGAATCGGCTACTTTTACAGTGTGGGTTCTGTCATTAAGCCAGTTGGCAACCCATCAAGTGATGTAGGGATTAATGCGCAGCTTTTAGTAAGTTTATCTATGATTCCAAAGTGGGGGATGTTGTCAAAGCTCTTGGCGAGGTCCAGATAGGCTGTGTGGACTGCCTTACCCTCGTCCACAGCTCTGGAGACTCAATCAGGTTCAGGAGACAAGATCGGCCCTTCACGAACCCAAACTGGGTGGAGTCCAGTGTTTAAAGGTTGCCAATGTCTTTGTTTATAAATTCCATGGTAATACGTTCCATGGCCTTGCAGATCAGGCTTGTTAGACTGATCAGGATCTAAGGTAGATCCCCCCCTTGTGGAGTGGGATAACTATAGCAATGCGCCACTCAGTGGGCACGAAGCCTGAGGTGAGGCTATGATTAAACATGACACTTAAGTGAGGTGCCAGTTCATTTTGTAGTTCATGTAGTACACAGCCCGGGATGTCGTCTGGTTGCATGGATGCTGTATTCTTAGGTTTGGAGGGTGTTTTTTACCTGTGTGTTCATTACCGGAATTTGGCAATTTTTCAGCATTGAGATGGGCCCTTTAAGGGGTGAGAGGGGGGTGAAGTTAGCACTGAATCGATCTGCCAGGATATTGGCAATATCCTTGGGATCAGTATATTTAATGACATTTTATGTGATGTTTATAAAGGATCATAAAAATGCTAGGATCGGTGTTATTAAGGTGCAACACAAGTTATTTTAAAGTAGTGGTTGTCTTAAGTAGGGGTCGACATATCATTATTTGTTTATGTCCTCATTCTATTGCTTATATATTTGCAATACAGTATTGATTTGTATATGTTTCGGTGTTGGAGTGAACCGCATTTAAGCAATTTGCTAACTAATCTAATTAGGCTTAATTGTTTGCCTAATGTATACTTGTATATAAGGATAGTGAGTACCGTTGTATTTTTTTTTTTTTTTATGTCTGAAGAAGGAGAGACACTGCGCTCTCCGAAAGCGTTTGCTAATAAAATCGGTTCCTTTTGGGATTGCAGTTTCCAGCTCATTTTGTTTGTTTTTTTACTGTGGTTTGTTTTTCACTTGATTTGTGGTATTTAATGACATTCTGTTGTAGCTCAGAGCAGATCTGAGCAGTGCCATTTAGATTCTTGACACAGCTATAGAATGCCTTGTGGTGGTCTTTGGAATCTTTGGTAATTTTATTTTCGTAACTAGCTTTGGAGAATTTTATGAGGGATCTCAGCTTCTTACTGAGGCTGGTAAGGGATTTTTTTTGCATCCTGGGATTTTCCTCTTTTCTGCAACAGTTTCTTCCTTTTGTTGTAAAGTTTGTTTATGGCAGGGGATCACCAGATTGGCTTCCTTTTTTTCAATGAGAGTGTCTTGGTTCTATTTGGGCTGGCACAATTCATGCATGAGTGGATGTGCTCGTACAGTGCCTTAGTGTAGGATTCAGCACTCAAAATTTCAGTTCTCATCTGCATGGGTGACATGAAGTTTGTCACTTCTGACTTGAGTAGCATGAAGACGGCTTTGGAGAAGTTTTTTTACGGAGGTTTCCTTACTGGGGGGTGGGGGAGGGATGTGGATGTCAAGGGTGATTAGCTTATGGTCAGACCTGACCAACAATGGGGTGACCATAGGTGTGGAGCATTGATTTCTCATGTTGGTAATGACCAGGTCTAGGATATTGGAGCCCCTGGTGGGACTATGAATTAGTTGATCCAGGGTATTGGAATTTATGAATTCCAAGAACCAGTGGGCAAAGGTGTTGATACACAAATAGTTTTCCCAGTTAATGGTAGGGTAGTTGAAATCACCCAGTTTTAGGGTGTTTGGTTGTATCTTAATATTTTCCAGTAAGTTTAGAAAGGTGTAGTGAGAATCTTGGGGCATGGTGGGGGATCTGTAGCAAGCTACAATTTGGATTGCAGTCTTACCTAGTGTTAGTTGCACCTGGAGAATTTCAGACGCATTGTGTTGGGCAACTAGCATGGTGTTGTGAATATCCTTGGTGAATATGGACACTCCTCCACCTTTAGTGCTTCGGTCCTGGTTTAGTGGTCGAAAAGTGTGATATGAGTTTTAACCTGGTATTGCAGGGGTGCTCTCTGGAGCCTTGAACCAGGTTTCAGTTACTGCACAAATATCAATATTCTCCATTTTAAGGAGTGCCTCGAGAGAGTGCATTTTGAGGTTTAGACTTCTAGCATTGAGTAGCATTACCTTCAGATTTTGCATGCTTGTACATGTTACGGTCAAAAGCTTGACAGTTTTCACAATGAGTACGGTTGTGCATAGCATCCAAACAAAAAACACACTTTTTTTGCGTCTGCCTTTATGAGGGAATCTGCCTCCCACACTCACATTTCCCCCTTCATGGCATGAAAGCAAACTATTAGGAGGAAAAGAAAAAGGAAGGGACTACAATGGGGCATTTATGTTAGGCTCAGTAGAAGAACCAGCTCAGCGAATACCATACAGTCTGAATTCAGAAGTAGCATTCAGACTGGCAGCAAAGAAGTTCTGAGGATTAGGAATCCATACATCACATATTTACCTTACACCTTGCAAATTGGACATATGTCTGAATGATGCTGGGAAGGTGTAAAGGCTTTGGTATGCTGGTCAGAAGTTAGGCTATCCTCTGCAGGATAGCCACAAGTATAAAAATACTGCAGCAATAAGGAAGGGAATATCTTGCTACAGTCAGATAGATACTCTTTTGCCTTTTACAGAATAAACTTGTCAGCAAGCATTAAATCCTTAATAAACATTTTTAAAAACTTTAATAAAAAAATCACTTAAGGCATAAACACACATACATTAATAGAAAAAAAACATTAACATTCTTATTTACATACATTATGTATTGCAAATAATTTTTCTTTCACTTTAACAACGGTCATTCACCCCAGCATTACATAAACTGCTCAGGTATTGCCTTCCCTCAAACCTCACTCTTCCTCCTGATTATTCTATCCTCAGTAAACCTTGGGCATCTATACTGACGGATCCAGACACTGGTTCTACGTCAGCATCAGTGTAGTACAATCTTTCAAACTTAATACATAATTCAAGAACTGAAATAACTTTGGCTGCATCTTAACTTTCTCCACCCCCAATGTAACCCACTTTCAAGAGACTTTTGCATTCCTTACAAACTGAACTGCTTTGTACCTCCAACACTGCTCATTTAGACTTTTCATTAAGTTCCCCTCTGTTCTTATCATATACCTTCCAGTCTCCAGAAATGATCCAACTATCCACCTTTCTAAAATTCGATCTAGTAATTAACTGCTGATACTTGTTACCATACCAACAACATCTGTCATCAATCAAGATGCATGACCAATAGCTTTCAGCTTTCTCACAGCGCCAAAACTTTTCAACTATTCATTCAATAGCTATAGTATACCAAACGTAGGCTGCGTAAACCCCAAATATATTGCACTCCAGTGTGTTGAGCCTCCATGCTTTCATCAAAACTTGGATAGCTGAAACTTCAAATGGACGAAACAAAACAGCTGAAGTCCCAGCTCAATAAAAATGATTAAAAGCATATTTTTTGTGAAAGGTCAAGCCCCCATACACACCAAACCAGATTTTATCAAAATACAGTTAAACCCCATGGTCACAATCATTACGAGGGGGGACTCAAAACAGTCAGTCATACTTATTACAAAAAAACAAAAATGAAACAGCAATACTTTTCAAATGAAAATGTCACTAGGGAGCTCCAAATTAGGGAATAAAATAAATATGGGCTAGAATGTTTACACCAAACCAACTGTAAGTAAACCAACCAGCCTACCACCATTAACTTCAGAACTAGCTGGGACTTTTGCAATGCTAACTAGTGTTGACGCTGGTTCATTTGCACAATAGTAAGCAAGCTAGCACATAATTTTTCAGTTTTGGTACACATTTGATCTTATTTCTCTATCTCCCCCAGCATGATTAAATCTATGAGAGGGTTCTTAATTTTACTAAGTAGTAAAACTCTCATACATCAATAGGAAACCAGCCATCAACGGGATATAAAATGAGCATTTCCAGCCCACTACAACCAGCTTCCTAAAACTTTCATTAATGTAGATGGCAAATATCTCCTGGATTTTTAAGTGTCCATACATATGCAATAGGGCTAATCACAGAAGAAATGCTTTGAACTCAATGAAACTTACCGTACTCATCTTCCTCAGCTGGAGTTGAAGGACGTGGACGTTTCTGTTCATTCTCCTCAGACATTTCTGATGGTTCTTTCCGTTTTACCTGAAGTGCCAACCAAAGTATAAAAAACAAATTACTCATGTAAAGGAGAAAAACTGAACCTAGGTGACCAGCAACAATGGAAAATTGGTGGCGGCAACAGCTAAGTAACATTCAGATAAGTCTCTAATCCAATTTAAAAACAGGGCCAGGACTTACCTGTGCAAAAGTAATTCCTAAACACAACGACAAAAAAGTACAGTTGTGTATACTTATCATAAATGTAGATGTTAGAGTGTATTCACTGTTGCAGTCATCAAACTTGGGTTATCTGCTTGCAGGTAGCTCTCACTCTGCCCAAATACCACAGACTTAGTACTTCTGCGTCGGTCGCTGTCGCTCTACGACTGACGTCAGGTCATCAGGGGTATAAAAACAGGCAGCTGATGCAATTACATCAGTTTTTCTTGCCCCAAATAGGGAGCTAAGTTATGGTGGGGAAAACACTACCAGTAGAAAGTAAATACCAATACCCCTGAAAGGGGTGAGTAACAGATAGAGAGGGGAGAGAGAGACAAGGGGAATGGGAGGGGAACCAGGACTGCAACAGTGAATACGCCAACATCTACATTTATGGTAAGTGTACACAACTATACTATATTATTTGTGTATCACTGTTGCAGTCATCACACTTGGGTTGATTCCCAAAGCTGATGAAAGGGTGGAGGCAGTCAAGAAGAGTTGGGGCTGGCTAGTATGCCCCGCAGGACTGCTGTTGCAAAACCTGCCCTGGATTTTGGAAAAGGTAGGTAGGTGGTAATGCTTGGTGAAGGTGTGTACAGAATTCCAGGTAGCAGCTTCCAGGATGTCCCTGGTAGGGACTCCCCTGAGAAATGCTGTAGAGGTAGACGTTGCCCTAGTGGAATGTGTTCTGAACCCCTGAGGGGTTGGTTTCCCATGGTGCTTGTAGCAGAAATGGATGCAGTGTGCTATCCATTTGGAAACGGTTTGTTTTGAAATGGCCTTGCCCTCTGCCCCTGGTGCAAAGCTGACAAGTAACTGGTCAGATTTTCTGAAGGGCTTAGTCCTATCAAGGTAGACTCTGAGCTGTCTGTGCACGTCCAAGGAGTGCAGGATCCTTTCTTTCCCCTTTATTTTGAGGATTAGGGAAGAATGTTGGCAAATGAATAGATTGGTTGACAGCCACACTGGACATCACTTAGGCATAAAGGAAGGGTTAGTCCTGAGGGAAACCCTGTCAGCATGGAAAATAATGAAGGGACCCACAGCCATAAGTGCTTGTAGCTCAGACACTCTTCTAGCTGAAGTGATGGCCAGAAGCAAGGCTGTTTTCCAAGAGAGGAATTTTAACTCTGCTGACGCTGCAGGTTCAAATGAGGGTAGCGTGAGCTTTCCCAGTACAAAGTTAAGGTCCCAAGCAGGGGTGGGTGCTCTCCTTGGTGGCCTTAAGTTGTTTGCCCCTCTCAGGAACTTGATTAGAGGGTGAGAGAAGAGAGGTGGCTCAGTGTTGTAATGAGCCAAAATGGCAGCGACATGGATCTTAATGGAGGAGAAGGAAAGGCCTCTGTAGAGTACGTTGGCTAGGTAATCCAGGATGAGAGGTAAGGAGGGCAGTACTGTGTCCTCTCCTCTCGACCGAGTTCAGGAACAATACCGTTTCCACTTATCAGCATAGGATTTCCTTGTACTGGGTCTTCTGGTTTCAAGAATGATGTCCAGAACCTGGTTGCTTAGGCTGGTCAATGGGGGAGAATTTAAGAAATAAGCCAGGCTGCAAGATTCATGGTTTGCAGTTGTGGATGCAAGATCTTTCCCCCCTGCTGAGTGAGGAGGGTTGGGATCTGGGGTAGGTGCCAGGGTGACACCGGTGACCGGCTGAGCAGTAGTGGGTACCAGTGCTGGCATGGCCAGTCCGGGGCAATCAGGATTGCCCCTGGTCTGTCCTGTCTTATCCAGAGTAATATTCTTGAGAGAAAAGGCAGAGGGGGGAATGCATAGACTGAGAGGTTTTCCCACTGGAAGGATAGGGCATCCACTTTCCAGGCCCTGCTGTGAGGTGTTTTGGTGCAGAATTTGCGGAGCTGGTGAGTGCAGGGGGAGGCAAATAGGTCCACCTCTGGGCTCCCCCATTTCTGGATTAGAATTCTGAAGGTGCTGTGGGTCTAACTACCACTCGTGTGGGTCTAGGAGATTTCTGCTTAAGTCGTCTGCCAGAGAGTTTTGTTTGCCTGGCAGGAATTGAGTTTGCAGATGAATCTGCATATCCAAGGTCGTGTTCCACAGCGCCATGGCTAGCCTGCAGAGTGGGTTCCTCCCTGCTTGTTGATGTACCACATAACTGTGGTGTTGTCTGGTTTTATTAGCAGGGGGTTCTGGTGAGAATAGGGACCTGAAAGCTGTCAGAGCGTGAACAGCTAGCATCTCTTTTTGGTTGATGTGCAGATGAGTTTGACTTGGGCTTCAGTGGCCCTGAATGCACTTGTCATCCAGGTATGCCCCCCAGGCATAGTCTGATGCATCTGTGGTTAGGGTCTGAGCGGAGTGTGCTGCTGTCCACCAAAGAAACTCTATCCTTAGACAAGGCATGATAAGTATGACGGTTTCCAGGTCCTGAGAATGTTGGCACCAAAGACTTTTTAAGTACCACTTAAGTTTCCTCATATGCAGTCTGGCATATGGAATTAGGATGCAAGAGGCCATGAACCCCAGGGCCTGTAGGATTTTCCTTGCGGATAGCTGGGTTTTGGTGGCCACTTGAGCGAAGTAGCCTGTCAGGCTTGTTTTTCTGGAGTAAAGAATGCCATCTGGGGATGCTGTGTCCAAGCTTGCTCCAAGGAATATAATCTTTTGACTGGGGACTAGTTTTGATTTCTTTTTATTGATAGTGTACCCCAGGGAGGTTAGAAGGTTCTTTACAAATGTCAGGTGCTGCAACAGCTGTTCCTGACTGTCTGCCTGAATCAGGCAATCATCCAAGTATAGGTAAATTTGAATTTTCTTCTGTCTGCAGTAAGCAATGGCTAGAGGCCAAGCATTTTGTGAATACTCTGGAAGCAATGGATAAGCCAAAGGGATGTGCAGAGAACTGATAATGCATAGATCCTGCCCTGAAACATAGGTATTTCCTGCATGAGTCCCTGATAGGGATGTGCAGATAAGTTTCTTTTAGGTCTAGTGTAGCTAACCAGGCATCTTTCGACAGCATAGGAAGAAGCTGCAGAAGGGTGAGCATTTTGAATTTTGTTACCACCAAGAAGGTGTTTATAGTGGAAAAATCTAGGATTGGGCACCAAGTGCCCTCTTTTCTGGGTACCAGGAAAAGTCTGGAATAGAACCCTTGACCTATCTGTTCTGCCGGAACAGGTTGAATTGCCCTTATGGAGAGCAGGGACTGAACTTGGTTTTGTGCCTCTGCCCACTGGTTTGGAAGAAGGTCTAGGAACCCTTTGGGGTTGGCAGTGAGTGGAAGTACAATCTATAACCCTGGGATACAATGTTGAGGATCCAACAGTCTTTGGTGATGGAGGTCCAGTTTTTTGCATGATGGGCAAGTTTTCCTCCTAGGGCCATGAGCATTTGGGCACAGGTGAGGTGTGGTATAGAGAAGTCCTTGTGAATTCTTTCCGTTAGGGGGTGGCTTAGCACTCCCTGTTTTTGAAGTGGAGGCACTCCATTGCTTAGATCTCAGCATACCCTGAGACTGAAATCTGCGGGGTCTGTTTCCCCTGGGTCTAGTTTGAGATGGCCTTGAGGGGGCTGGAAAGGACCAATTGTTTTGAGTGGCAATGCCTACTGAATCTAGGAGGCTGTACTTGAAAGAAACTGTCTGCATAGATTTAGCCTTTTTTTCCACCTTTTTTAGAACCTCTTCTGCTTTGGTGCCAAACAGATTGTCCTTGTTCAAAGGGGCAATTTGATTTGACAGTCAGGCAAGGTCTGCTCCTTAAGCCAAGCATACCTTCTCAGTAAAGAACCAGTGATTGCTGCCATGCAAGATGCGTCTAGGGCATCAAAACTACACTGCAAAGTATGTTTGCTGACTTGGCTTGCAGAATGAATAAACTCTTGTAATTCTTTATTTTCTGCACAGTCTGTAAAGGTAGATAATTTTTGCTTAATAAGTTCTATAATATGTTGCTGGTATTTTAGCATGTGAAAAGTACAGTTGCGTACACTTACCATAAATGTAGATGTTAGAGTGCATTCATTGTTGCACTCACCACTTTTGGGTTATCTGCTTGCAGTAGCCCTCAGTCGGCCTGATTAACAAAGTCTTGGGTCCTGCGTCGGTTGCTACCCCTTCTTCCATGACGTCAGGTAGTCAGGGGTATAAAACATGCAGCCGACGCCATTACATCAGTTTTTCTTGCCCCAGATGTCAGGTGCCCCCTTAATGGGAAGCAATTAAATCTATAAATATACAAGGTTATAACTCCAACAAAAAAGCAAATACACCAAAAAGATTTTGAAGACAGAAAAGGAAAGTAGAGGTATATCCAAAAAAAGAAGGGGGCTGGAGGGAGGGTAACGAGGACTGCAAAAGTGAATACACTCAAAACATCTACATTTATGGTAAGTGTCCACAACTGTACTATGTTCTTTGTGTTTCACTGTTGCAGTCATCCCTTTTGGGTAGATTTCCAAAGCTAAGGATGGGAAGAGGAAGTTATATAGAATTAGGACCAGCTAAAAGGTCCTGCAAGACTGCAGTGGCCAAGCCAGCTCTGGATTTAGAGAAAATTGGCAGATGGTAATGCATGGTGAAAGTATGTACAGAACTCCAGGTAGCAGCTTCTAGGAAGTCCCTGGTAGGGACGCCTCTGAGAAAGGCTGTAGAGGTAGATGCAGCCCTGGTAGAGTGGGGTCTGATCCCCTGTGGGATAGGTTTTCCATGGTGTTTGTAGCAAATGAATGCAGTGGCCTATCCATTTGGAAATGGTTTGCTTTGAAATAACCTTCCCCTCTGACCCCGCAGCAAATGCCATCAGCAGTTGATCAGATTTCCTTTGAGGTTTAGTTCTGTCCAAGTAGAATCTAAGTTGTCTGTGCACATCTAAGGAGTGCAGAATCCATTCCCCTTTGTTCAGTGGATTAGGAAAGAAGGTTGGCAAATGTATGGACTGATTAAGGGCCACACTGGATACCACCTTGGGCATGAAGGAGGGATTGGTCCTGAGAGACACCCTGTCCGCATGAAAGATGATGAAAGGCTCCACTGCCATGAGGGCCTGTAATTCAGATACCTTTCTTGCTGAAGTGATTGCTAAAAGGAAAGCTGTTTTCCAAGAAAGGAATTTTAAGTCCACTGTGGCAGCTGGCTTGAAAGGAGGAAGGGTGAGCTTTTCCAATACTAAGTTGAAGTTCCAGGCTGGAGTTGGACCTCTCCTAGGTGGTCGCAGATTGTTTGCCCCTCTGAGGAACTGCTTAAGCAGTGGAGGAAAGAAGAGGGGTGGGTTCTGTGTTATAATGAGCTGAGATGGGGGGAGCATGAATTTTGGAGGAGAAAGGCAGGCCCTTATGAAGCATCTCAGTTAAGTATTGTAAAATCTGAAGTCAATTGGGCACTGTTGTGCTCATCTCTTGAGACTGGTTCCAGGCACAGAATCTTTTCCATTTTTCAGCATTAAGACTTTCTGGTACTAGGCCTCCTTGCCTCTAAAATGATATCCATCACTGGTTTACTGAGGGATGGTAAAGGAGAAATTATGTAATTAGCCAGGCTGCTAGATTCAGTGTTTGAAGTTGAGGATGCAGAATTTGGTTCTCCTGCTGAGACAATAGATTGCCATGGGGCCCACAGTGACAGACTGCGCAAGAGGGGGTACCAGTCTTGGCGTGGTCAGTCTGGTGCAATCAAAATCGTCCTTGGTTTGTCTTGTTTGATCTTTAGTAGTACTTTGGAGAGCAGAGCAGAGGAGGAATAGCATAAACGGATAGGTTTTTCCAGCTGAAGGACAGACCATCCACTTTCCAAGCTGGTTTGTGGGGAGTCCTTCTACAGAATTTGTCCAGCTGATAGTTTTGGGGGGAGGCAAACAGGTCTATATCTGGGCTCCCCCATTTGCTTGTCAACATGTTGAAAATCCTTGGTTCCAGTTTCCACTCATGTGGGTCCATGACGATTCTGCTTAGTTTGCCTGCCAGTGTATTTAGTTTTCCTGGCAGGAATTGAGCTTGTAAATGTACTTGATAGCTCAGAGCTGTGTTCCACAACACCATGGCTAGTCTGCAGAGGGGGGTAAGAATGTGTACCCCCCCCTGCTTGTTTATGTACCACATAAGAGTGGTGGTGTCCATCTTGATCATTAATTGTCCTGGAAGAATGTGGTCCTTGAAGGCTGTCAGAGCATTCTGTACAGCTAACATTTCTTTTTGATTGATATGCAGGCGCATTTGACTTGGGTTCCATTTGCCCTGAATGTACTTCCCTGCCTGGTGGCCCCCCCCCCCCCCATCTGTAGTTTGATGCATCTGTTAAGGTTTGGGCAGCAGGGGGTAGTGTGAATGGTAGCCCCCTGTTTTGGTGGCAGGCCTCTGCCCACCAAAGGAACTCTAGGCGTAGGCAGGGTATGATAGGAATCACTGCTTCTAGATCCTGTGAATGTTGACACCATAGGCTTTTGAGATACCATTGCAGTTTCCTCATATGCAACCTTGCATATGGAAGAAGAAGAATGCAGGAGGCCATAAACCCCAAGGCTTGCAGTATTTGCCTTGCAGATAACTGGGTTTTTGTGGTCACTTGTTTGGAGTAGGTTGTCAAATGAATCTGTTTCTCTGGCGTAAGGAAAGCCATCTAGGAAGTTGTATTCAAGCTTGCTCCCAGGAATATAATTTGTTGACAGGGTACCAGGTGCGATGTCTTTTCGTTTACAGTGTATCCCAGACAAGTCAGTACCCTTTAAACAAAGGCCAGATGATTCAAAAGTATGTCCTGGCTTTCTGCCTGAATTAGACAATCGTCCAGATATGGGCATATTTGAATATTTCTTTGCCTGCAGAATGCAATGACTGGAGCAAGGCACTTTGTGAATACCCTGGGCGCAGTAGATAAGCCAAAGGGCAGTGCAGAGAACTGATAGTGCATGTAGCCTTCTTTGAAGCGTAGGTATTTTCTGCAAGACTCCCTGATAGGGATGTGCAAGTATGCTTCTTTTAAGTCTAGTGTTGCCAACCATGCATCTTTGCCTAGCATAGGAAGCAGCTGGTGAAGAGTCAGCATCTTGAATTTTGGAATCACCAGAAAGGTATTTAGAGTAGAAAGGTCCAAGATAGGACGCCATGTATTGCCTTTTCTGGGTACCAGGAAAAGTCTTGAATAGAACCCTTGTCCCTTTTCCTCTTTTGGTACCAAGTGAATAGCCCCCATGATTAAGAGAGAGAGTACTTGATTTTGGCCCTCTGCCCACCGATTTGGGGTAGATCTGGCCACCCGCTTGGTGTTGGTAATGTGTGGAACTGAAATCTGTATCCTTGGGACACTATATTTAAAACCCATTTGTCCTGGGTAATGAGTTCCCAGTTTTTGGCCTGCAGACCAATCTTTCCGCCTAAAGGAGCATTCAGTTGGGAAGTGCTTGGAAGCTTTAGAAGCAAGTCATTGAGACTGTTTTCCATAGAGGGGAGTCTTACTACTCCTTGATTTGGGTGCGGAAACCCCCCACTACTTAGTCTTGTGTGTCCCCCCTGGGACTGAAAGCTGGGGTTTCTGCTATGTCTGGGTTTGGCTTGAGAAGACCTGGAAGGGGCTGGAAAGGACCAGTTCTTAGAGGGCCAGTGCCTACTAAATCTAGGAGGCTGAACTTGTAAGAAATAACAGTTTGCATAGATTTAGCTTCATCTTCCATCTTTTTAAGAACTTACTCAGCATTGTTGCCAAACAGGTGGTCCTGATTTAAGGGAGCATCCAACAATTTAGCTTTAACATGATCAGGTAAAGGTTGCTCCTTAAGCCAAGCATGCCTTCTGAGCACAGAACCAGTAACAGCAGGCCTGCAAGAGGCCTCTAAAGAATCAAATCCACATTGCAAAGTATGTTTTCCAACCTGTTCAGCAGAGTGCATTAAATCCTGTAATTCTTTATTTTCCGCACAGTCAGGAATCAACATAATTTTCTATTTAGGCAATCCAATAACAGGTTGTTGATACTTTAACATATGAAACTGGCAGTTTAAAGCTCTAATGGCCAAGGCTGCAGAAGTGTAAACCTTCTTACCCCATCTATCCCGGGCCCTGGAGTCTCCATCAGAAGGGGCAGGATTTTTAGCAGTAGAAGCCTTAATGCCCTTGGGTCCCTGTGTAATAGTCTCTGGATCCCCAATAGGATTTTTAAAAAGGAACTTGTGCGGATCAGGAACCCTGTAATATCTGTCAGGTTTTCTGGGAGAAGGAGGCAAGGAATCAGGGGCCAAACTAGATTGCGAAAAAGCATCATCAACAATGTCTAGTACTGGAGGAATAGCTAAGGGCCTATGCTGAGGCAGAAGTAATAAATCCCTAAGCCTCTTTTTTGAATCAGAAAAATCCTGGCTTTCCCCGTGGAAATGCTCCCTTAGAGTATGTAGGGTTTTACCAAAAGAAAAAATCCTCTGGAGGGGAAGCAGAGGGAATAGAGTCCTCTGCATCAGAATCCTCATAAGCAGATAAGGGCAAATCCAGATCATCAGAATAATCAGAAAAATCAGAATCTTGGTCAGATTATTCATAAACAACTTCAGTCCTAGGTCTCTTAGAAGGGGGAGGTTGGCTTCCCCTGATTAGAGTTATAAGATCTTCAGCCATTCTTATCATTTGTTTTTTAGGCATAGAGGCCTGAGCATGCGGCCTGGGCATTGGTTTTATAAGCATGGTTCGAGATTTAGGCCGAAAAGAAAAAGGAGGCTTCGGTTTAATATGCAAGTCCGTAGGCCTGAATACACCCTCAGAAGCCGGTGCCTGCACAGCGGCTCCAGACCCATCCAAGGTAGAGACATCCGCAGGTTCCATAGTTGAAGCATCTCGCGGCATACCGAACTCGGAATGGGTCTCAGTAGACGCCTGCGAATCAGAAGTAGCGGGTATCAGAGGCTGTGAAAGCGCCTCACTGAGTACCGGCGAACTGACGACTGGCTTAGGAGAAGCGTCGTCGGCAGTTTTGGACCTCGGTGGCCTGTCTCTGTCTTTATCCTTGTGTTTTTTTGGAATCCCGGTAGTCGGATGGCTAACTGACATTTCTGGATATTTAAACAGAGAACCGAAATATTTTGAGGCGAAAATATACCGACGACATATACCGACGACGGATAGCGCGCGGATTAAATAAAGCACAAAACCGACAGCATGGTACATCGTGGCCAGGGCCTAGGCAAGGAATACAGTACGAATGAAAATCTTTATAAGGTATTTGCTTTCCACAGGTAATGCAATTAACTTTTGCTGACATCGGTAAGGAGCAAGAAAAAGTTTCCCCAATGGAATACTTAGCTTTAGTTGAAGACTTCAGTTCTGAAACTCGAAAACGAAAATTTCAGGAATTGGCCGACCGGCACTTGCCAACTGCTTCTGCTTCGGGCACGGCAAGAAAGACTGATGTAATGGCGTCGGCTGCAAGTTTTATACCCCCTGATGGCCTGACGTCATGGAAGAAGAGACAGCAACCGACGCAGGACCCAAGACTTTGTTAATCAGGCCGACTGAGGGCTACTGCAAGCAGATAACCCAAAAGTGATGACTGCAACAGTGAAACACAAAGAACATCTGGCAATTCAATGCCCTAATGTCAAGAGTTGCAGAGGTGCATACTTTTTTAACCCCATCTGTCTAAAGCTTGGGAATCCATGTCCGAATGGGTGGGATTCTTAGCTGTAGTTGCTTTTATACCTTTGGGCCCTTGGGAAATGACTTCTGGGTCAGCAGCAGGATTTTTGAAAATAAATTTATGAAAGTCAGGAACTCTGTAGTACCTGTCTGGTTTCCTTGGAGCAGGGGGTAAAGTATCAGGGTTAGGCTGGATTCCATAAAATCATCATCCAGAACTGGAGGTATTGCTAAATGTCTATGTTGTGGCAAATCTAGAAATTCTCTGAGTCTCTTTTTGGACTGAGGATAGTCATTCCCAGTGGAAATGCTCTCAAAGTATGTAGGGTTTCACCCATAGAAAACTCCTCTGGAGGGGAAGCAAAGAGAATGGATTCTTCTGCATCCTCATAAGCAGATAAAGGCACGTCTTCATATTCAGAGAGTTAAGAGTCGTAGGGCTCTTGGGTCTGATACAGCTGCTGGGGACAGGTCTCCTTTTCTTTTAGCAGGAGAAGGCTGGCTTCCCCTAGTCAGGTCTTCTGCCATTTTAAGCATTTGATGTTGTGGCAAGGAAGCAGGTGCTTGAGTATGGGTCATTGTTTTTTTTAGCCGTAGCTCGTACTCTTGGCCTTAGAAACTCGGTAGTTTTAGACGGAACTGAAGAAGTGAAAGAAGTCGTCTGTTTGTGTCGAATATCAGTAATGCAAAGAACTTCCTCAGAAGCCGGTGCATGCCCAGCGGCTCGGGACTGATCCAATGTAGAGACATCCACAGGTTCCCATAGTCAAAGAAGAGTCTCGCTGCATACTGGACTCCGAATGGGTCTTGGTAGCGGCCTGCAAATACATCAAAGCAGGCATCAGTGGGTACGAAAGCACCTCACAGAGTACTGGCATCTAGCTTAATGGAAGCATCGTCGGCAGTTTTGGACCTGTGCAGTCTGTCTCTGTCTTTATCCTTACGTTTTTTCAGAAGATCGGTAGTCGGATGGCTTACCGAAGCCAATTCGGAATACGGAGATCAAGAGCTGAAGTACTTAGAGACAAAAAGGACCCAACGACGAATTGTTTGGGCGTTGAACAAAGCACAAAACCGACAGCGAGGTACGTCCTGGTCTGGGCCTAAACAGGTGATACAGTAAGAAGGGAAATCTTGGTGTGGTATTTGCTTTACACAAGCTAGACAATTGTTAACTTTTTCTGACATCGGTTAGAGTAAGAAGAAAAGATCCCTAACGGGGTGTACTTAGCTTTAGAAGACTTTAGAATGGTTCAATTCGGAAACGAAAACTCAGGTAGTGGCTGACAGGCACTCGTGCGAACTGCTTCTGCTTCGGGCTCCTCGGCAAGAAAGATTGATGTAATGGCGTCGGCTGCCTGTTTTTATACCCCTGACAAGCTGACGTCAGTCCTGGAGCGACAGCAACTGACGCAGAAACACTAAATCTCTGGTATTTGGCCCGACTGAGGGCTACCTGCAGGCAGATAACCCAAGTGTGATGACTGCAACAGTGAAACACGAAGAACATCATTTCCCTGCATTCACTTCTCCCTAAATTAACATACATGTAAGTACAAAAAAGCCTGACAATGAAAACTACAATGCTTGTTATTGAGTATGGTTAAAGTAAATAGTAAACCAGCTAATACAGTACAAAGGCTAATAAAGAAAAGCACTGTTACACTGAATATAAAAAACAAACAAAAAAAAAAAACACGTTACAGACATCTACAAAGTTCGCCAAAAGACTACACCTGGCTGAGGTACTATGCAAGACAAGAGCATCAACTGCAACAAATGTTACAAACTTACCACAACATTAAACCTTAATGCTCCACAGCTAATCAGAATATCATGTTGAAGACAGCAGTCACTCAGCATCTTTAAGACTCTTTCAAGCTCAAAAGCTCCTACTAGCTCCGATAACTCCATATGCAAAAAGACAAGTTGTGCAAAAACTTACCATAACCATAGGTGTCTTTCTCTTCCATGTTGCAGTATTCTGCATATGGGTTTACCCCTTCAGTATCACGTACATACGGCCAGTATCCAAAAACTTTCAGTCCCTCTGTGGCATGTCAGATGTGGATGAGATTTTGTGGGCCATAAAGGCGATGTCAGCAAGCACCAGCCCTCAGCAGTAGCCCCAGTCAGAGCCAGTCCTGTAAGGGCAATGCCATATCACTGCCATCCAGAAAGGGAAGTTATTAGCTGCAAAGAGGGGATGGAGGGTGGGAAGGAATACTGCAACATGGAAGAAAAGGACATCTATGGTTTGGTAAGTTTTACACAACTTTTATATGTCCTTTTATTCCCATGTTGCAGTATTCTGTATATGGGTGAGTGCCAAAGCTCACTGAGGATGGGGTGGTGGTCTAGAGCCAGATTACAGGAATCAATGAAGGATAGCCCTGGAGATGGTCAAGCTTGTAGTGCTTGGTGAAGGTGTGGACTGAGGACCACATAGCAGCTTCCAGGATAGAAGAGGTATCCAAACCCTTGAAGAAGGCTCCTGAAGATGCCACTGCCCTTGTGGAATGAGCTTTAACAGTCCCTTGCAGGGACTTGCCATGGAACTGGTAGCAGAAGGTAATAGCTTTGGAGATCCAAATAGAAATAGTCTGTTTGGTAACAGCCTTCCCCAGAGCTCTGAGTGAAAGGATACGAAGAGTTGGTCAGTCCTCCTGATGGACTTGGTGGTGTGCAGGTAGAATCTGATCTGCCAGTGAACATCCAGCGAATGCAGCACCCTCTCACCATCTCCTTGTGGGTTTGGGGGGAGGGGGCGGGTAACTGTATGGCCTGATAAGGGACAGGTCGTTGACTACCTTAGGCATAAAGGAAAAATTTGTCCTAAGGATAACCCTATCTTTGTGGAAAATTAAAAAGGGAGACATAGCCATAAGGGCTGGGAGTTCGGACACACTCCTGGCTGAGGTTAGAGCCACTAATAGAACAGTTTTCCAAGTACATTGCTTTACAGAGGCTTCATTTGCTGGCTCAAAGGGAGGTAGCGTAAGCTTCTCTAGCACGTAGTTGAGGTCCCAAGGAGGGGAATGGGTTTCCTGGGGCGCCTTCGGTGCAGTACCCCTTTGAGGAAGAGTTTACAAGGGAGTCTGGATGCTAATGGGGGATCCAAAGGCAGGCAAGCAGAAACAGCAGACAGGTGGGCTTTGATGGATGAAAAGCCAGTCGAGACTGCAGTAGTTCACACAAATAGGACAGCACTAGAGGGTGTTCGCTGAGAAGTGGATCTAAGCTGTCCTTTATGAAACCAAATAGTGAATGTTTCTACTTGTTGAGATATGATTTTCTAGTATTAGGTTTCCTGGCCTCTTGCAGGACACTGTGCACATCCTCATTGTAAAGGTGTCTAAATGGGATCAGAATCCCATCAGCCACAGAATAAGGTGCAGCATCTGCCACTGTGGATGGATTAGTGACCCTTGTGCTGTGTGAGGAGGCCCACACTGGGGGGGTAACTTGTGGATATTGCCCTTGGGCAAATGTAGGAGTAAAGGGAACCAGTGCTGTCTGGGCCAGTAGGAAGTCACCCAACAAGATTTTTGGGTTGTCCTGCTGAATTTTTAGCAGGACCTTCTGAATGAGTTGGAAGGGGGGGAATGCATATAGATATTTCCCCTTCCATGAAATTCACAAGTCATCTGTTGCCAGTGCCTGTGGTTCAGGTGTCTCGGTGCAAAAGCCAGGAAGTTGTATGTTGATGGTGGAGGCAAACAGGTCTATTTGAGGTATAATCCACCTGTGGACCAGATCCAGGAAGACATCTCTGTGCAGCATCCATTCGTGGTTGTTTGTGCTAGTTCTGCTCAACCAATCTGCCTGTTTGTTGTGGAGGGAGGGAATGTAGGTTGCCTGCAGGAAAATTCTCTGTGAGGTAGCCAATTCCATACCAAAAGGGCTAACCTGCAGAGCAGGTAGGACTTGGTCCCTTCCTGTTTGTTGATATACCACAGTACAGTCACGTTTGTCTGTATATATCATAAGAGTCCCCTCTGTTGAATAAAAGGTTGAAATGCCTGGAGGGATAGAAGGATTGCCCTCATCTCTCTGGCACTGATGTGTTGATTTGAGGTGATTTGGCCACAGGGTCTGCACCTGTCAGTGTCTGAGGGTGGCTCCCTATCCCAGGTCTGAGGCGTCTGTGTACATGACCTGACTGGACTGTGGTGGTTGGAGTCGGAGGCTTCAGTTGTGCTGTACCTGATCCAACCAACATAGTATTTCCTTTTTTAAGCAAGGTAGAAGGGGTACAATGTGCTCCACAGGCTGGTTGTGTTGCTTCCAGACTGAGTGGAGGTACCACTGCAACTTCCTCATGTGTAGCCTTGCTAAAGGCAGCATAGGTATTGTGGCTGCCATGTAGGCCAGAAGCTTGAAGTACTGCCTTGCAGTCAACTCTGTACAGCGACTTACCTGGAGGAGATGTTCTGACAAGGAGCTCACTTTTGGAGGTGGTAGGTATGCCTGCATGAGATCTAAGGGTTTTCTGCACCTGAGGTACACAATGTCCTGTGTTGGTTGCAGATGGGATTTTGGCAAATTTATCTGAAATCCCAGAGACTACAGTAGGGTCACCAAAAGTGGATGTGCCCTTGCAGTATTTCTTGGCTGGGAGCTTGGATCAGCAAGTTGTCCAGGTAAGGCAATATCTGTATTCCCTTTGTCCTGCAGTAAGACACTGCCAGTGCTAGGCATTTGGTAAAGACTTTGGGTGCAGTGGAAAGACCAAAGGGAAAGGCAGAGAATTGTAAGTGAGAAGAGCCCACCAAGAATCTTAAATATTTCCTGTGGGAGGGCCTGACTGGGATGTGGAGAGAAGCATCTTTTATGTCTAATGTAGCCATGAATCCCTGTGGGATAATCAGAGGGGAAAAAGGGCTGGTAGGGCAAGCATTTTGAAGGTAGGTACTTTTAGGAAGAGATTGAGGTAGGAGATGTCTAGGATGGGTCTCCATGGTCCATCTTTCCTGGGGACCAGGAAGAGCCTAGAGTAGAAACCTCTTCCTCTTGCAGAGGAGGGGACTGACTGTATAGTGCCCTGGTCTAGCAGTGTCTGCAGCAGTGGCTGTAAGAGGTGCAGCTGCTGAGTAGGAGGTCGAGGAATGCCCCGCCATATGGGAGGGAGAGCCATGACATGAAGTAGCCATTTTTGGGGATGGTTAGGACCTACTTGCCTTTGGCGAGGAGAGCCCAAAGAGGGAGACAATGAGAAAGGCGGGCAGACACCGTAACAGTAAAGGGTGGGGGGGGGGGCAGGACTGGCAGGTTAGTCAGATGCTACCTGCCCTGTCCTGAAAGAGCTCTCCGGCTGGAGGTAGTGGATGATCTAGGCGGAGGAGGTTGTTTTCTGGTGGACTTACAAGGCCTAGGAGGAGAAGGCCGGGAGTGTTTCCTAGTAAAGTGTGTTTTGGAAAAACAGTTCCTGTGAAACGTAGGGATTGGTGAGACCAGTAAAGGTTTAAGGTCCTGCATCTCTTTTCCTTTCTACTGCAGAGATTTGAAGAGGTATGCAACCTTAGAGCCAAAAAGTGCAGCATTGTCCAGGGGAGCATCAGTGAGCTTTGCCCTGAAATCATTTGGTAGGGGCTGTAGATGAAGCCAGGAGTATCTGCGTAAGGCAGATGCTGATGCTGCTGACCTGGCAGAGGATTCAGCAGCATCATAGCTACACTTGGGAGTGTCTAGTGACCAGGGATGTGAGAGCCAGGAGAGAGGTCAGTGAGGTTTTGCCAGGGGAGTTAGGGATATCTGCCAAATGTTTGGTGGCAGACTGTAAAAGAGACAAGGTGTACTTGGCTATGTGGGGCTGATAGTTTTTGGGTCTGAAAGCCAAGGTAGCAGAAGTATAAATCTTTATGCCTAATCTTTCCATTGTCTTGCTGTCTTTGTCAGCTAGGAGAATGGTGGTAAGTAGGCAAGAGTTTAGTGACTTTGTCAGTGGCAATAGATATAGTGGCTGGGTCAACCGGTGGGCACTTTATCAGATGCTTAGCAGTGTCAGGTACTTTGTAAAGCCTATCCGGTCTGCATGGGGCACAAGGCTGAGAGTCAGAGATGAAGAAAAAAGGCATCTAGGAAGGCAGAGAGGAACAGCAGATGGGCTAGGGGTTTCCATTTGAATGAGGTCGTAGTACCTCTTTTGTACCTCAGACATTTCTGAGGAATCCCATTTAAAGTGTTCATTCATCCTAATAATTGTCTCACTGAAAGTCAAATCTTCTACTGGAGAATCAGGGTCCAGTGATTCTTCCTCTGGGGATCCGGACCCAAAGAGTGAAGAGAGTTGGGAATGGTAGGAAACAGATTCCTCAGAGAAATCAGAAAAGACTTCTTCCCTGGGAGCTGGATCGGTAGGCAGAGGCCTAGGGCTCAGGAAAGGTGGAGGCAGAAGTAGGTGTAGGCCTCAGTGCCATGAAGGCACTGAAAAGACTCTGGCTGAAAGCCTGCCAATCAGGCAAGCTTTATGAAGAGGAGGAGATATGTTTTCTCTTTTCCCTTCTTTTAAGAGGGGCAGAGGACATCTGTCTGGAAACCAGTGACTGCAAAAGGTCAGAAGGCACGGACAACTCCCCATGAAATGCTGCCCCCCCCCCCCGGGAGTCAGCTAGGGGCACCGGAATAGCCTCAGCAGACATGCTCTCACCTGTGGATGGTGTGGCGTCCTTAGAGGTACCGGCAACCTCCAAAGTGGCGGATCCAGAACTCTATCCTGAAACCAGGCCTATGTCGGCCACAGGTTCGGAGTCGGCTGGAAGAGGCTCAGCAGTAGTCAAAGGCCGTAAGGTCCTAGCCTTCTTTTTTGGCGGTTCGGTGGGGATGTCAGAAGATCCCTCCATCCTAAGCATAAGAAGTTTCAGACGTTGGTTCTCGAAGTATAGGTTTAAAGCACGCAAGCGACTACACAAAGTTTTTGGTACGAATGCCTGGCAAATGGGGCAGGCCTTATGGTTGTGAGATTTTCCCAAACAGAAAAGGCACTTACTGTGGGGATCCTTATGAGGGATCTGGTGTGCAACACTTACACTTACCCTTTCTGGATGAAATTAACAAGCAATAATCAAAATTAGGACTGGAAAAGTCCCCAGTGGGGTACTTATCTGAACAAATACGACGTCGCGGTAACAGGAACACCTGGCGTACAACTGGCGGCTGAAAAATTCTGAGGGCTGGTGCGTGCAGACGTCACCTTTATGGCCCAAGAAATCTCATCCACGTCTGACACACCACAGAGGGACTGAAAGCTTTTGGATACTGGCCATAAGCACGCAAGACTGAAGGGGTAAACCACATGCAGAATACTGCAACATGGGAATATGAGGACATCTAAAAACCTGTATGAAGCTTAAACACCACAGGTGAACAGTCCCCTAGATCCCTCCTGAAGGGATAATTTTTGCTTTGATGAGGATGGTTTGAAGGTGTGTTGAAGTGAAGACACAAATTATGAAGACCCAACAATACAGCCAAGTACAAAACTTTCATATTTCACATGACCTAGTCCATTCAATTCAACAGTATTAAGTCTCCCCAGCTTCTCCTCTTGGACAGCATTCCAACAGGCTAGCAGAAAGTACAGTAGTCCCCAAAAGTCAAACCAGACCTTGAGATCATCTCCAACGTATAGTGTCTTACCAGTTTGTGCAGATAATCCAATGTCACAGCCAAGAGGAGGTCATCAATAGAATAATTTCTAAAAAATGACTAAGGGGGCAGTTATAACTCCTACAGAATGACGTAAAAAATTTAAAAACACTAAGTAGGATTGCTTTAAGGAAGAAGCTCACTCGCACCTGCTATAATACAACCTGTTTAATGTACGAATAAATAACACAATGTTAAAATAATACGGATCTAGTGTTTTCATCCACTACAGTGTGGACTTCATCAGAATCAATTAAACAATCATTTAACAGTCAATTTATATATTTTTTGGCGCCAAACTTGCATTCTAATTTAAAGAAACATACTGCATTAAGTTGACAACGTAAACACTAAATATAACTGAATGTGTTGTAACAACACTAGTCAATGTTTAAAACATCCTTAAATTATTAAGTAAGATTATAAAAGCCATTATGATAACCATTCAACTAACATTCCATGACTGCTGGTTTTGTTATATGACAACTAAATTTACAAATAGAAGTTTGTAAATCACATCCAATACATGTCTTAGTTCAATATGTTGAATTTTAGTAGCTAATTGATTAATTAAGAACTAAGACATGTATTGGATGTGATTTACAAACTTCTATTTGTAAATTTAGTTGTCATATAAAACCAGCAGTCATGGAATGTTCGTTGAATGGTTATCATAATGGCTTTTATAATATTACTTAATTTAAGGATGTTTTAAACATTGACTAGCGTTGTTACAACACATTCAGTTATATTTAGTATTTACATTATCAACTTAATGCAGTATGTTTCTTTAAATTAGAATGCAAGTTTGGCGCCAAAAAATATATAAGTTGACTGTTAAATGACTGTTTAATTGATTCTGATGAAGTCCACACTGTAGTGGATGAAAGCACTAGATCCGTATTATTTTAACATTGTGTTATTTATTCATACATTAAACAGTTTGTATTATAGCAGGTGCGAGTGAGCTTCTACCTTAAAGCATCCTACCTTAGTGTTTTTACATTTTTTACGTAGTTTGTGGTATATAACACTATATTTTCAGTATTTCCTGCAGAATAAGCCTTTGATGCATTTGAGAGGGTGTTGCTGCACAGTGTAAAAAGGCAATACAGCTTGAAAGCCACCTGGAGAAGCTAATCTTGGCCACTTGATCTGCTTCACTCATAGTGAAGAAGAAAAAGTTGATGATCCTTTCTAATATATTCAGTGCTGCCAAAATAATGTCCTAACTGATGTACATCAAAGAAGCATAAAGTACAGCTGTGTCAAGAACTTACCATAATGTAGATGTTAAGAGTATATTACTGTTGCAGTCATAACTTCTGGCGATTCCTGCATGCAGGAGCCAAATGGTCAGCCTGCCATTCAAAGATCCAAGTCTTCCCCAAAGTGGCCCTGGCTGACTCCATTCCACCAGGAAGTCAGGAGTTGGCGGTACAACAGGCATACTTGGACAGTGCCATCTTCAGTTCTTCTTTGCCCTGGCTGGATAAAGGAATTAACATAGATGCCAAAACACAAGGTGACCTTGAGGACAGTTCCCCAGGGATAAATTTCTCAAACAAGGCACCAACCTTCCCCTCCAGGTACTATGCAAATATAGAGGAAAAAGAAGCGCCTGGTGAGGGAAAGGGGGGAGAAAAAGTTAAATAGGGTAATTACCCCAACCCCAGGATACCCAAGAAAGTACAGTTGTGTAAGCAAAAGTACAGTTTTGTACCTACCATAAATGTAGATGTTCGAGTGTTCACATACTGCTGCAGTCATCACACTTGGGTTATCCTGCCATCAGGCGGTCCCCGCAGTCGGCCAGAGTTCCAAAGTCTTGGTCCGGCGTCAGTTGCTGTCGCTTCTTCCCTGACGTCAGTGTGCCAGGAGTATACAAGAGGCATCAGACGCCATTTTCTTCAGTTTTTCTTGCCCCACATGTCAGGTGCCCCCAAGTAGGTAGGCAATACATATTGCTGATAAAACATATAAAAGGAATAAAAGGAATACCTTCAGTTACAAGCAAATACACCACAAAGGTTGTACAGGATAGAAAGGTATAGAAAAGTTCCCTAGGTCAGAGGGGATGGAGGGAGGGTAACCTGGACTACAGCAGTGTGAACACTCGAACATCTACATTTATGGTAGGTACAAAACTGTACTATGTTCATCGTGTTACACTGCTGCAGTCATCACACTTGGGTTGAATCCCAAAGCTAAGGATGGGCGGTGGAACTAAACAGGGTTTGGAGAAGCTAGTAGGCCCTGCAGAACTGCAGTGGCAAAGCCAGCTCTGGTTTTAGAGTATAGAGGTAAGTGACCGTGCTTGGTGAAGATGTGCACTGAACTCCAAGTTGCAGCCTCCAAAATATCCTTGGTTGGTACCCCTCTGAGAAAGGCTGTTGATGTTGTTGTAGCCCTGGTGGAATGCCATGGTGTGTGTAGCAGAAACGGATACCATGTCCCATCCATTTTGAAATGGTCTGTTTTGAGATGGCCTTTCCTTGTGATCCTGCAGCATAGGATACAAAGAGCTGGTCAGATTTTCTGAAAGCCTTAGTTTTATCCAAGTAATAACGTAATTGCCTGTGAAAGTCCAAAGAGTGTAGGAGCCTTTCCCCTTTGTTCTGGGGGTTTGGATAAAAGGTGGGCAAATGAATGGTTTGGTTTAGGGCCACACTGGATACCACCTTTGGCATAAAGGAAGGGTTAGTTAAATGGCGACTCTGTCTTGATGAAAAATGATGAAAGGCTCCACTGCCATTAGGGCCTGTAGCTCTGAGACTCTTCGTGCTGAAGTTATTGCTAGCAGCAGGGCAGTTTTCCATGATAGAAACTGTAAATCAGCTGTAAAAGCTGGTTCAAAGGGCGGTAGTGCAAGTTTTTCCAAAACAAAGTTGAGATCCCAAGTTGGTGTTGGTGCTCTCCGGGGCAGTCTTATGTTCTTAGCCCCTCTGAAGTACTGTCTTAGTAATGGATGTGAAAATATAGGAGGATCCGTGTTGTATTGAGCTGAAATAGCTGAGGCGTGGATCTTAATAGATGAAAAGTAAAAGTCCTTTGGGCAACATCTCAGTTAAATATTGTAGAATCTGAGGAATATTTGGGACAAGGGGATTCTGGCCTTTAGCCTGGTTCCAGGCGCAGAATCTTTTCCATTTGTCTGAATAGGCTTTCCTGGTGCTGGGCCTCCTGGCCTCCAGAATGACATCCATAACAGCTTTAGAGAGAAGTGTTGACTGGTTGTTTAGGTAATTTGCCATGCAGCCAGATTTAAAGTCTTGAGCTGGCTGTGTAGAATCTGATTGTTTTGCTGAGTGAGCAGGTGAGGAATTTGAGGTAAAATCCATGGTGGGCCTTGAGCCATGTTCCTTAGTATTGGATACCAGTGTTGGTGTGGTCAGTCTGGAACAATGAGTATCATTTGTGGCCTCTCTAATCTGACTTTCAGCAGCACCTTTGCCAGAAGAGGCAGTGGAGGAAAGGCATACACTGTTAATGTTTTCCAACTGAATGAGAGGGCGTCCACTTTCCAAGCTAGTGTGTGGTATGTCCTTGTGCAAAATTTCCGTAGTTGGTAGTTTTGGGGGGAGGCAAACAGATCTATGTCTGGGCTCCCCCATTTTTGAGTTATCATTGCAAATACTTGTGGATCTAGTTTCCACTCGTGAGGATCTATGATGTTTCTGCTTAGATCGTCTGCCAATGTGTTTTTCTTTCCTGGCAGGAATTGTGCTTGTAGTTGAACTTGGTAGGTCAGTGCTGTGTTCCACAAGGTCATTGCTTGCCTGCATAGGGGGTAGGAATGTGTGCCCCCTTGCTTATGTACCACATCACTGTGGTGTTGTCCGTCTTTATTAGTAGTTGCCCTGGATGTAGGAGGTCCTTGAAAGCTGTTAGGGCATTTTGTACAGCTAGCATCTCTTTTTGATTGATATGTAGATGCCTTTGATCTGCAGACCATTTGCCCTGAATACACTGTCCTGCCATGTGTGCTCCCCAGGCATAATCCGATGCATCCGTTGTTATAGTTTGCCTGGCTGTGGGTAAGGTAAAAGGCTGACCCTTGTTGAGGTGACATGCCTGAGCCCACCACAGAAACTCCTGTTGAAGGCAGGGAATGAGTGGTATTATTGTTTCCAAGCTGTGGCTGTGTTGAGTCCATACGCTTTTCAGGTACCATTGCAATTTCCTCATATGCAGTTTTGCATATGGTAGTAGTAGTATGCAAGATGCCATGAATCCCAAGGCCTGTAGAATTTTGCTTGCATGGAGTTGGGTCTTTGTTGCCATCATTTTGAAGTATTGAGTCAGTTGTCCTTGCTTGTCTGGTGTGAGATAAGCCATCTGGGCCGTTGTATTTAAGCTGGCAGCCAGGAATATTATGTCTTGTGAGGGCACTAGTTTTGACTTATTTTCATTTACTGTGTACCCTAGGCAACTTAATAGGTTTTTGACAAACGCCAGATGCTTTAAAAGAATGTCCTTGCTTTCTGCTTGAATAAGGCAGTCATCCAGGCATGGATATATTTGAATTCCTCTTTGCAATTACTGGTGCCAGAAATTTTGTGAAGACCCTGGGTGCAGTAGATAAGTCAAAGGGCAGTGCTGAGAATTGGTAATGGGTTGAACCTGCTACAAATCGGAGGTATCTTATGCAATTTCGTCTGATAGGGACATGCAGGTAATGCCTCCTTGAGGTCCAACATTACTAGCCAAGCCTTCTTGCCCAGCAATGGAAGAAGTTGCTGTAGTGTTAGCATCTTGAATTTGGGTACCTCGAGATATGTGTTTTGAATTGAGAGGTCTAGAATGGGTCTCTGAGCTTTGTCCTTTCGGGGAACTAGAAAGAGTCTCAAGTAAAATCCTTGTCCCTGCTCCTGTGTAGGAACCTTTTGAATGGCTCTCATGTCCATGAGAGCTGTAATTTGTTTTTGAGCCTCTGCCCATTGATTTGGTGGCATGTTTGGCATTCCTTTTATCTTTGGTAAAGTGTGAAAGTGGAATCTGTATCCTTGAGATACAATATTTAGGACCCATTTGTCTTTTGTGATGATGCGCCAGTTGTCTGCAAAAAGTGTTGGTAGCTCCCTTGGGAGGAAAGCTAAGTGGAATTTGCTTGGCAGTCTGAGGGGCAAGTCATTGTATTTGTCTTCTGGTAATTTGAGACCTGTCTTCTCCACCTTTCTGGGTTGTGGCACCCCATTGTCGAGGCTTGTAAGAGCCTTGTGACTGACCTCTGCCCCTTGGGTGCCTGTATTTGCCCCTATGTGGTCTGTCAGAAGATGGAAAGGACCAGTTTTTGGTTGGCCAATTTCTGCTGAAACGAGGGGGTTGAACCTGTAAAAAATCCTTGACCGTCTGCATAGATTTTGCCTTATCCTCCATTTTCTTTAAAACCTTTTCTGCTTTTACACCAAATAAAATATTTTGATGTAAAAGGTCCATCCAATAACTTTGTTTTTACATGATCAGGTAAAGTTTGTTCTTTTAACCAAGCATGCCTACGTATGACAGACCCTGTCACTGCTGCTCTACAAGAAGCTTCCAATGAATCAAATCCACATTGCAAAGTATGTTTTCCCACTTGTTCAGCTGCATGCAACAAATCTTGCATTTCCTTGTAATCAGGCTGCTCTGTATGTGTGATCATTTTTTGTTTTAATTAAGACATCAAATATTGTTGATATTTCATCATGTGAAACTGGCAATTTAAGGCCCTCATAGCTAGAGTAGCTGAGGTATATATTTTCTTTCCCCATCTGTCTAGTGCTCTAGAATCCCTTTCAGAGGGTACAGGACTTTTACCAATAGAGGCCTTAACCCCTTTGGGACCCTGGGAAATGGTTTCTGGGTCAGCAACAGGGCTTTTATATAGGAATTTGTTTGAGTCAGGGACTCTGTAGTATCTGTCTGGTTTGGCTGGTGCAGGAGGTAGTGAATCTGGGTTAAGGCTAGATTCTGAATAAACATCATCCACAATGTCTAACACTGGTGGAATAGCAAGTGGTCTGTGCTGGGGTAGTAAAAGGAACTCTCGGAGCCTTTTCTTAGAATCAGAGTAATCCTGGCCTTCCCAGTGGAAATGTTCCCTCATGGTATGTAAAGTTTCCCCAAAAGAGTAGTCTTCTGGGGGAGATGCTGAAGGAATAGACTCTTCAGCATCAGAGTCTTCATAAGGGGGAAAAGAAAATTCCTGTTCCTCAGAAGAATCTGAGGAAATTGAAACCTGGTCAGAGGAAGGTAGTCCTCCTCCTGTCTAGGCCTTTTATCAGGAGGGGGATGGGAACCCCTGATTAGGGTAATTAAGTCTTCAGCCATCTTAAGCATCTGTTTCTTAGGCATGGGGCCTTGTACTGGAGACTGCTGTACAGTCTTCTTTGCTTTTAAAGGAGTTTTCAGCTTTGCAAAGGATTTAATAGTGGGTGCAGTCGGTCTGAAGACACCTTCTGCAACTGAAAGCGTTTCAACTGCACCGGAATCTCCTTCAGCCAGGGAGTCGGAAGGGCCTAAAGATAAAGGTTGTGGAGGCCTAGCAATCTCCTCTTGGGAATCGGATGCCACCTGGGGTTCTAATCAGCAGTCGTCAGGGGTTGCGTAGGCGCCTCACTGAAAACCGGAGAACCGGCGACTGGCCTAGCAGAGGCCTCGGAGTCTGGTTTGGGTCTTGACTGCCTGTCCTTATCTTTGCGTTTTTTATGCATTCCGGTCGGTTGCTCCGATGGCATGGTATAATTAAATTTCCTACCAAAATAATGTCGGGCGAAATCAAACCGACATTTTATAGTTCGTTTGTTAAACCTAGCATAAAACCAACAACCTGTGACATCGTGGTCTGGGCCTAGGCAAGGAATACAATAAGAATGAAAGTCCTTATGAGGTATTTGCTTCCCACAAGAAATGCAATTGTTAACTTTTTCTGACATCGAACTGAGGCAAGAAAAGGTTCCCCAACGGGGTACTTAGCTTTATTGAAGACTTCGGTCTGAAATTCGATTTGAAAATCTCAGGAGTTGGCCGACCGGCACTTGCAAACTGCTTCTGCTTCGGGCACCGAGCGGCAAGAAAGACTGAAGAAAATGGCGTCGGATGCCTCTTGTATACCCCTGGAGCACTGACGTCAGGGAAGAAGCGACAGCAACTGACGCCGGACCAAGACTTTGGAACTCTGGCCGACTGCAGGACCGCCTGACGGCAGGATAACCCAAGTGTGATGGCTGCAGCAGTGTAACACGATGGACATCTTCAACAGTAGATGTTTGACCGACCAATGCTGTAGAGGCCTAAGCTATATTTGATGTAGCCTGTTAAGCCAGCTTCCAAAGCTTTCAGGGCACCTTCCACATGTTCAAACCATTGAGCTAGCTCAAGCTGCACTAACTAAAAGTCAGGTTTGGGTGCCAAGCCCTTTAGAATTTTTATGCCAAAAGACAGAAGGTGGCTAATGCCCAGAGAAGAAAATGTTAAAAAAAAATTAAAATTAAAAAATGTCCACACCCTGACATAAAAAAACATACAAAAATAAGGGAGGATGGAAGAAGGGAGTGGCTACTGCAGCAGTGATCCTTTGAACACCTAATGGTAAGTTTAGTTATGCCACTGTACTATGTTTATACAAATCACTGCTCCAGGAGCCAATGTTATAGGGCTAGATTACCATAGCTTAACATGACTGGGAGGGGAATGACAAGGGTCCATGAGCACCTGGAGAATGTTCCTAGCAAAGCCTGTCCTAGAATTAAAGTAATCTAGAATATAGTGCTTAGCAAAAGTGTGCATACAGGATCATGTTGCTGCTTCTGGAATACATACACAATCCATCCTTTCTGGAAAGCCAGAGATGAATCCAAGGCCTTAGCACAGCAAGCAGATACTGGCTGCTATTGTTTTATTGTGGTGGGTATAAACAAATGTTATATACTCACCATAAAAAGCTGTGTAAAATCTTATCACAACCCTAGAGATCCTTCTCTTCCATGTTGCAGTATTCCACATATGGGTGTACTCATCTTGCTTTGCGTACATCTGGCTAGTATGCAAAAGTTTTCAGTCCTTATGAGGTGCGTGAGACGTCTGACGTGGCTCAAGGAACATGGGCCATAAAAGTGATGTCTACATGCACTAGCCCTCAGAACTGAAAGCCTCAGTCAGAGCCAGTCCTATTAAGGGCAATGCCAGTCCAGTGCCACCCAGAAAGGGAAATGCAACCTAACAGGAGGGGAAAGAATACTGCAATATGGAAGAGGACATCTATGGTTATAGCAACATTTTGCACAACTTTTCTATGTCCTTCTATTCCAATGTTACAGTATTCCACATGGGGTGAGTGCCAAAGCTCAATGTGAATGGGGAGGTGGGTCTAGAGGCTGACTCCAGGAATCCATGAAGGACAGCCCTAGCAAACCCCACCCTGGTTCTAGAAATGTGGTCTAGTTTGTAATGTTTGGCAAAGGTGTGAAATGAAGAGCAAGCAGCTGCTTCTAGAATGGTAGAGGTATCCAGACCCTTGAAGAAAGCCCCTGAAGAGGCCACAGCCCTGACGAAGTGTGCTTTTTACAGTATCTTGCAGATATCTTTCCATGGTATTGGTAACAGAAGGTGATGGCTTTAGAAATCCAAACAGAGATGATCTGCATGGTTACTGCCTTCCCCAGGGCTGCAAGGTGGAAGGAGACGAAAAGCTGGTCAGCCTGTCTGATGGACTTAGTTTTATGCAGATGAAACCTGAGTTGTCAGTGAACATCCAGGGAGCAAAGTACTCTCTCACTGTCCCCCTGTGGGTTAGAGAAGAAGGTAGGTAGGTGTATGGCCTGATTAAGGGACAGGTGATTCACCACCTTGGGCATGAAAGAAGGATTAGTTGTAAGAGTAACCCTGTCATTGTGGAAAATTATGAAAGCTGGAATAGCCATAAGGCCACAAGCAGTGCAGTTTTCCATGTGCAATGTTTTAGAGAGACTTTGTCTGCTGGCTGGAATGGAGGAAGCGTAAGCTTTTCCAAAAGATAGTTAAGGTCCCATGGAGGTGGGGATGGTTTCCTGGGAGGCCTGAAGTGGACTGCCCCCTTGAGGAAAAACTTAGGGAGTCTGGATGCTAAAGGGGGTCCAGAGGAAGGCATGCTGAAGGTGCAGACAAGTGAGCTTTAATGGAAGAATAGGCCAAGCCTGTCTGCAGTAGCTCACACATGCAAGACAGGACTAGAGGGGGCTCACCTGCAAGTGGGTCCAACTTTTGTGACACCATACAGTGAACCTTTTCCACTTTGAAAGGTAGGGTTTTCTTGCATTTGGTTTCCTGGCCTCCAGCAGGACACTGAGCATGTCCTCACTGTAAAGGTATCTGCAGATCATCAAAATCCTATTAACCGCAGAGTGAGGTGTAGAAGCTACCACTGTGGGTGTATCTGGGATCCCTTGTGATGCGTGAGAAGGTCCACTCTGATGGGTAACTTGTGGTGATTGCCCGTGGACAGTTGTAGAAGTAGGGGGAACCAGTGCTGTCTTGGCCAGTAGAAAGTCACCAACAAGATTTTTGGTCTGTCCTGCTAGATTTTCAGCAGGACCTTCTGAATTAGTGAGAAGGGTGGAATGCATATAGAAATTTCCCCTTCCAAGATATTGAGAAAACATCTGTTGCCAGTGCCTGCGGTTCTGGAATCCTGGTGCAAGCGCCAGGAAGTTGCCTGTTGATGAAGGAGGCAAACAGGTCTATCTGAGGTATACCCCACCGGTGAACCAGATCCAGGAAGACATACCTATGATACATCCATTCGTGGTTGTTTGTGATGGTTCTGCTGAGATAGTCTGCCTGGGAGCTGTGAAGCAAGGGAATGTAGTCCGCCTGCAGTCACTCCCTGGGAGGTGGCCAATTCCCGTACTAGAAGAGCTAGTCTGCAAAGGAGGTAAGATTTGATCCTTCCCTGTTTGTTAAGATACCACAGAATGGTGGTGTTGTCTGTGAAGATCTTCAAAGGACCTTTTTGGAGGTAATGTAGGAAGGCTTAAAGGGCCAAAAGAATAGCCCTCATCTCTCAAGCATTGATGTGTTCTAGTTTGTGTGTCTCTGGCCACAGGCCCTGCACATTTTCGAGGCCCAGAGTTGTTCCCCAGCCCAAGTCTGAGGCATCTGTATGCATGACCTGTGTGGCTAGAGGTGGTTGGAGGGGAAGACCTGGATTGTGGGTATCTTGTACCAGCCACCACTGGATTTCCTGTTTGAAGCAAGGTAGGAGAGGAACCCTGTACTTCAGTGGATGGGAAGTGTTGGGTTCAGACTGTCTGAAGGTATCAGTGTAACTTTCTCATATGCAGTCTTGCAAATGGTAGCATGGGGGTCGTGGCTGCCATGTAGCCCAGAAGCCTGAGGTACTGTCTTGCAGTCAAATTCTGTAGTTTGGAGGACCAGACTCAGATGTTCTATCAGGTTTTCCACCTTCGGGGGGGGGGGGGGGGGTGTTCAGGCTTTCATGAGGTCAGTACGAATTCTTCACCCAAGGAAGACAATGTTTTGAGTAGGCTACAGGTAGGATTTTGAGAAATTTATCTGAAATCCCAGGGACTGTGTATAAGGGACACTACAATGTGAATGTGCAGCATGAGGGTCTCCTTGTTGCCTGCCTGAGTCAAGCAGGTCGTCCAGGTATGGGAATACCTTGATTCCCTTGTCTCCTGCAATAAGCAATCACTGGAGCCAAGCATTTGGTAAAAACCCTGGATGCAGTGCAAAGTCCAAAGCGCAAAGCCGAGAATTGACAATGAGAACCCAAAAGAACCTCAGGACCCAATTGTCTGAAGTGATGCAAGTCCACACAGGGAGGCAGCAAGAGAGATGGACTGAAAGAGGTAAGAAAGGAGAGGGTGATGGGGTCAAGGATGGCAGATAGTCAGATGCTACATGCCCTACCTTGAAAGGTCGGCCTCTGGCTAGAGGAGGGTGAAGTTCCAGCTGGAGGAGGTTGCTTCCTTGTAGGCTTTCTACTCCTTGAGGGAGCAGCAGGACGAGAGTGCTTCCTTATAAACTGAGCTTTTGCTGGGTAGTTTCTTTGAAACTCTGGTATGGGGAGACACCAGGTGTTTAAGGTCCTGCATTTCTTTCCCTTTTTGCTGAAGTGACTTAAAAAAATCAGCCACTATAGCACCAAACAAGGCTGTATTGTCTACGGCTGCATCAGTAAGCTTTGCCTTAAAGTCGTCAGGAAGGGGCTGTAGACGTAAAGTACAGTTGTGTACCTACCATAAATGTAGACGTTTGAGTGTATTCACTGTTGCAGTCATTACTCTTGGGTTATCCTGCTGGCAGGCTACCCGCAGTCGGCCAGAATTCCAAAGTCTAGGTCCAGCGTCGGTTGCTGTCGCCTCTTCCCTGACGTCAGTGCGCCAGGGGTATAAAAGATGCAGCCGACGCCATTTTCTTCAGTTTTTCTTGCCCCAGATGTCAGGTGCCCCCAAAACGGTAGGCTAAAAATATTATGCCAATAATTAAGCATGTAGTAAAATAAACATTTCCTTCATCTACAAGCAAATACACCACATAGGTTGTATAAGATAGAGAAGTATAGGTAAGTCCCAGCAAAGAAAAGGGGGATGGAGGGTGGGTAAACCTGGACTGCAACAGTGAATACACTCGAACATCTACATTTATGGTAGGTACACAACTGTACTATGTTCATCGTGTTTCACTGTTGCAGTCATTACTCTTGGGTTGAATCCCAAAGCTAAGGCTGGGTGACTGGGCCTAAATAGGATTAGGAGAGGCTATAAGGCCTTGCAGAACTGCAGTGGCAAGGTAAATGGTAGTGCTTTGTAAAAGTGTGCACTGAACTCCAAGTTGCAGCCTCTAAAATGCCTTTGGTTGGTACTCCTCTGAGAAAGGCTGCTGAAGTGGCTGCTGCCCTGGTGGAATGAGGCCTAATGCCCTTGGGCACTGATTTGCCATGTTGTGAGTAGCAGAAATGAATGCAGTGGCCTATCCATTTTGAAATAGTCTGTTTTGAGATAGGCTTTCCTTGAGATCCAGCAGCATATGCCACTAAAAGTTGCTGTTTTTCTGAAAGCTTTAGTTCTGTCCAAGTAAAAGCGAAGTTGTCTGTGTATGTCCAAGGAATGCAGAAGTCTCTCACCCTTATTCTGTGGGTTTGGATAAAAGGTAGGCAAATGAATGGTTTGGTTAAGGGCCACACTGGACACCACCTTAGGCATAAATGTTGGGTTCGTCCTTAGAAAAACCCTGTCTGGATGGAAAATGATGAAAGGTTCCACAGCCATGAGTGCCTGTAACTCCGAAACTCGTCTTGCAGAGGTTATTGCTAGGAGCAGAGCTGTTTTCCAAGATAAAAACTTTATATTGGCTGGCTCAAAAGGCAGCAGTGTGAGTTTTTCCAAGACATAATTGAGGTCCCAGGCAGGTATTGGGGCTCTCCTTGGAGGTCTTATGTTTTTGGCCCCTCTGAGGTACTGTCTTAGCAATGGATGGGAAAAAATATGAGGGTTCCGTATTGTAATGGGCTGAAATGGCAGAGGCATGAATTTTAATTGATGAAAAGGATAGGCCTTTGTCCAGCATCTCAGTTAAGTATTGTAAAATCTGAGGAATGTTTGGTACCGATGTGTCAATTCCTTGTGCCTGGTTCCAAGCAGAGAATCTTTTCCGTTTTTCTGCATAAGAATTTCTGGTATTGGGCCTCCTGGCCTCCAAAATAACATCCATCACTGCTTTAGAGAGAGGTGTGCTTTGAATGGTTAAATTATCCGCCATGCTGCCAGATTTAGATCCTGAGTTGGCTGTGCAGAATCTGATTGTTTCGCTGGGTCAGTAAGTGAGGAATTAGAGGCAATGTCCAGGCTGGGCTTTGAGACAAACTTTTTACAATTAGGTACCAGTGCTGGCGTGGCCAGTCTGGGGCAATCAGAATCATTCTTGGCTTCTCTTGTCTGACCTTTAGGAGTACCTTGGGGAAGAGAGGCAGAGGAGGAAAGGCATATACTGTTAGACTTTTCCAGCTGAATGACAGAGCATCCACTTTCCATGCTTGCTTGTGATAAGTCCTTGTGCAGAATTTCTGTAGTTGGCAGTTGTGAGGGGAGGCAAACAGATCTATGTCTGGGCATCCCCATTCCTTTGTTATCATGCTGAAGACTTGTGGATCCAGTTTCCACTTGTGGGGATCCGTAAGGTTTCTGCTTAGTTCGTCTGCCAGAGTATTGTTCTTTGCTGGCACGAATTGTGCTTGCAGGTGTACTTGACAAGTCAATGCTGTGTTCCACAAAGTCATGGCTTGTCTGCAGAGGGGGTAGGAATGTGTGCCTCCCTGCTTGTTTATGTACCACATGACTGTAGTATTGTCCGTCCTTATCAGTAGTTGTCCTGGATGGACTAGATCCTTGAAAGCTGTCAGGGCATTCTGAACAGCTAGCATCTCTTTTTGATTGATATGTAGTTGCATTTGGCTTGTGGACCATGTGCCCTGAATAGATTTTCCCGCCATGTGTGCTCCCCAGGCATAATCTGATGCATCTGTGTTATTGACTGCCTGTCTGTGAGTAGAGTAAATGGCTGTCCCTTGTTGAGGTGACAGGCATGAGCCCACCATCAAAACTCCTGTTGCAGGCAAGGAATGAGGGTAATTAATGCTTCCAGGCTTTGACAATGTTGAGTCCAGATACTTTTTAGGTACGACTGAAGTTTCCTCATATGCAGTCTGGCATATGGAATTAGCAGAATGCAGGATGCCATGAAGCTCAAGGCCTGCAGAATTTTTCTTGCAGATAACTGGGTCTTTGTTGCCAACATTTTGAAGTAAGTAGTTAGTTGCCTTTGTCTGGCGTGAGATAAGCCATCTGGGCAGTTGTATTTAAGCTTGCACCCAGGAATATTATCTGTTGAGAGGGTACTAGTTTTGATTTCTTTTCGTTTACTGTGTACCCTAGGCAAATTAATAATCTTTTTACGAACGTCAGACGCTTTAGTAGAGTGTCCTTGTTCTCTGCTTGTATAAGGCAGTCGTCCAAGTAAGGATAAATTTTAATTCCTCTGTCTGCAAAATGCAATTACTGGTGCCAGGTATTTTGTGAAGACCCTGGGCGCAGTAGATAAGCCAAAGGGCAGTGCAGAGAATTGGTAGTGCATTGAGCCAGCTATGAATCTGAGGTATCTTCTGCAAGATTGTCTGATTGGTATATGCAGGTATGCCTCTTTTAGGTCCAAAGTTACAAGTCAAGCCTTCTTGCCCAGCATGGGCAGAAGCTGATGCAGAGTTAACATTTTGAATTTTGGAACATCCAGAAATGTGTTTAGAAAAGACAGGTCCAGTATTGCTCTCCAGGCTTTGTCCTTTCTGGGAACCAAGAAAAGTCTTGAGTAAAATACTTGTCCCTGCTCTTGCTGTGGTACTTGCTGAATGGCCCTCATTTGCATAAGGGACGAAACTTGTTTTTGTGCCTCTGCCCATTGACTGTCTGGCAGGTTTGGCATACCTTTTGCCTTTGGCAGGGTGTGAAACTGGAACCTGTAGCCCTGGGACACTATATTCAATACCCATTTGTCCTGGGTGATCATGTGCCAATTTTGAGAGAAAAGTGCTAGTTTTCCCCCTAAGGGGGCTGCAAGAAGATAAATGCTTGGTGCTGGCAGAGGCAAGTCATGGGACCGTTTCCTGTATGGCTGTGCTTTGTCTTCTCCACTTTTGGAGGTAGAAGCGCCCCACTGTTTAGGCCTGTATGAGCCCTGGGGCTGGGATCTGCCTCTGGGATGTCTGCATCTGCCTCTTTGTGGCCTGTCCGACACTGGAAAGGACCAATTCTTTGTAGGCCAGTTCCTGCTAAATTTTGGTGGCTGAACCTGTAAGAAATCCTTTACTGTTTGCATAGATTTCGCTTTGTCCTCCATTTTCTTCAAAACCTCCTCTGCTTTAACACCAAATAAAGTATCATGCTGTAATGGAGCATCTAATAATTTTGCTTTAACATAATCAGGCAGATTTTGTTCCTTTAACAAAGCATGCCTCCTAATGATAGAACCTGTAACTGCGGCCCTGCAGGAGGCCTCCAGAGAATCAAAACCACATTCAATGTATGCTTTCCCACTTGTTCAGTTGCATGCAATAAATAGTACAGTTTTGTACCTACCATAAATGAAGATGTTCGAGTGCTAATACAGCTGCAGTAATCACAGACGGGGTTTCAGCCGTCAGGCGGTCCCTCGGTCGGCCGAATTCCAAAGTCTTGGTCCGGCGTCGGTTGTCGTCGCTTACTCTTCTGACGTCAGTAAGGCCAGAGTATATAAGACACAGCCGACGCCATGTTCTTCAGTCTTTCTTGCCCCAGATGTCAGGTGCCCCCAAAAGGAAGGCAATACATAAATAAGGCTTATCTACATATGCAGGCAATGCAATGTAATGCAAAATCAGTGTAAGCAAGCAAATAAAACATAGCAGGATAACCCAGTCAGGTGGTATGAAGAGGTTGTTAGGCCCCATGCCTTTACCAAGTGGGGAAGGAGGGAGGGAACCTGTACTGCAGCTGTATTAGCACTCGAACATCTACATTTATGGTAGGTACAAAACTGTACTATGTTCATCGTGCATACAGCTGCAGTAATCACAGATGGGTAGAGTCCCAAAGCTATGCATAGGGTGGTAGGTACTATGAGGAACTGGGTTGAGCCAGAATGCCCTGCAAAACAGCAGTGTCAAAGCCTGCTCTTGTTCTGGAATATAAGGGTAGGTGGTAGTGTTTTGTGAAGGTATGTACAGAACTCCAAGTGGCTGCCTCCAAAATATCCTTAGTAGGAACGCCTCTGAGGAAGGCTGTAGAGGTGGCTATGGCCCTGGTGGAGTGAGATCTGATACCAGTAGGGACAGATTTCCCATGATAGGAATAACAAAACCGTATGCAGTGGCCAATCCACTTTGAAATGGTCTGTTTGGTAACTGGTTTCCCTTGAGCCCCTACGGCATAGGACACAAAAAGTTGTTCTGATTTCCTGAAGGACTTTGTTCTGTCCAAATAATAACGTAGCTGCCTATGGATGTCTAAAGTGTGAAGCAGCCTCTCCCCTTTGTTTTCAGGGTTAGGATAAAAGGTAGGTAGGTGTATGGCTTGATTTAAGGCTACCCTGGATACCACTTTTGGCATAAAAGATGGGTTGGTACGAAGGGAAACCCTGTCCTGATGGAAGATGAGGAAGGGCTGCACCGCCATGAGGGCCTGTAGTTCAGAAACCCTACGAGCTGAAGTGATGGCCAGAAGGAAAGCTGTTTTCCAGGACAAATGTTGCAGATCTGTTGAGGCAGCAGGTTCAAAGGGAGGCAATGTTAATTTTTCTAGTATGTAATTAAGGTCCCAGGCTGGTATTGGTTGCTTCCTTGGAGGTCTTGTATTCTTAGCCCCTCTGAGGAACTGTCGTAAGAGTGGGTGAGAGAATAAAGGAGGATCCGTGTTGAATTCTGCAGAAATGGCTGAGGCATGTATTTTTATGGAAGAAAATGAAAGTCCACTGTTCAGCAGTTCAGCTAGGTACTGTAAAACCTGAGGCAAGTTCAATTTTCTAGGGTCCTGGCCTCTTTTCTCATTCCAACAGCAAAACCGCTTCCATTTTGCAGAGTAAGCTTTTCTAGTAGATGGTCTTCTGGCCTCCAAAATGACATCCTGCACCTCCTTGGAGAGTAGGGACTGTTGTGGTGTCAAGGAATTTTCCATGCAGTGAGGTTGAGTGTTTTCAGCTGACTGTGAAGAGTTTTGTAGCTGTTCTGAGTCAGTAGGAGAGGCATTAGAGGCAGGGACCAGGGAGGAGTATGTGTTAGGCTCCTCAGGAGTGGATACCAGTGTTGTCTTGGCCAATCTGGAGCAATCAGTATCATCCTCGGTTTGTCTGTTCTTGCTTTCAAAAGCACCTTGGGCAGAAGGGGCAGAGGTGGGAATGCATAAACTGTCCATGTTGTCCAACTGAATGAAAGGGCGTCCACTTTCCAGGCCTTTGGATAAAAGGTCCTTGAACAAAACTTTTTCAGTTGATGGTTCCTGTGGGAGGCAAAAAGATCTATGTCTGGCCTCCCCCACGCTTGGATTATCTCTGTAAACGCCTGAGGATGTAACTTCCATTCGTGTGGATGTGTCATATTTCTGCTTAGAGTGTCTGCCAGTGTGTTTTCCAGTCCTGGCAAGTACTGTGCTTGAAGTTCGATTTGTCTTTCCAGAGCCAAGTTCCAAAGAGTCATGGCTAGTCTGCACAAGGGGTATGAATGTGTTCCTCCTTGTTTGTTTATGTACCACATTACTGTGGTGTTGTCTGTTCTTATCAGTAATTGTCCTGGATGCAGGAAGTCCTTGAAAGCTGTAATTGCATTTATCACTGCTAGAATTTCTTTTTGATTGATGTGAAGGTGCTTTTCCTTTTGGGACCATCTGCCCTGAATGCACCTGTCCTTCAGGCGTAATCTGAGGCGTCTGTGGTTATAACTTGTTTTGCTTGAGGCTTGCAGAATGGAAGGCCTGTGTTTACTTGACATGCTTGGGCCCACCATAGAAATTCCTTTTGCAAACATGGAATTATTGGTATAATTGCTTCCAAACTGTGACTGTGTTGAGACCATAGATTTTTTAGGTACCATTGAAGTTTCCTCATATGCAGCTTTGCACATGGGATTAGAAGAATGCAAGATGCCATGAATCCCAGAGCCTGCAGGATTTTCCTTGCAGTAAGCCTGGTACTTTTTGCTAGTGTTTTGAAGTACTGAGATAGTTGCCCTTGTTTTTCTGGCGTAAGATATGCCATCTGGGTGTTTGTGTCCAAGTTGGCACCCAGGAAGGTTATTTTCTGAGATGGTGTTAGTCTTGATTTCTCCTTGTTGATGGTATATCCCAGAGAAAGCAGTAACCGTGTCACATAAGCCAGATGTTCCAGTAGTATGCGTTTGCTGTCTGCTTGGATCAGGCAGTCGTCCAGATAAGGGTAAATTTGTATCCCTTGAAGTCTGCAGTAGGCAATCACTGATGCCAGGCACTTTGTGAATACTCTGGGCGCAGTAGATAAGCCAAAGGGCAATGCAGAGAATTGATAGTGGATTGAACCTGCAAGAAATCTGAGGTATCTTCTGCAGCTTTGTCTGATTGGGACATGCAGGCATGCCTCCTTGAGGTCCAATGTTACCTGCCAAAACTCCTTGCCCAGCATGGGAAGAAGTTGCTGTAATGTGAGCATCTTGAATTTTGGCACGAGTAGGAATGTGTTTAGGATGGATAAGTCCAAAATGGGTCTCCAGTCGGTTCCTTTCCTTGGTACCAGAAAAAACCTTGAATAAAAACCTTGACCTTGTTGGAGTGTAGGTACCTTTTGTATAGCTCTCATGTTTAGGAGCTTTGAAATTTGCAGTTGTGCCTCTGCCCTTTGATTTTGTGGCAGGTTTGGCATGCCTCTCATTTTTGGAAGAGTGTGAAATTGAAATTTGTAGCCTCTGTTTATAATGTCCAGTATCCATTTGTCTGTTGTGACAATATGCCAATTGCTTGCAAATAATGCTAGTTTCCCTCCCAAAGGTGCTGTCAGCTGAGACTTGCTTGGCATGGAAATGAGGGAGTCATTGGGTTTGCTTCCTGTATTGTTGTGCACTGTCTTCACCACCTCTTGGTGCTGGAGATTGCCATTGTCTGCCTCTATATGATCCTTGTGATTGCCCTCTGCCCCTTGTGCGTCTGTATCTGCCTCTTTGGGGCTTGTCAGTGGCTGGAAAGGACCAGTTTTTGAAGGCCAATTTCTGCTAAAACGTGGTGGTTGGACCTGTAAGAAAGCCTTGACAGTTTGCATAGATTTGGCTTTTTCTTCCATTTTCCGTAGTATGTCCTCAGCATTAGTACCAAATAATACATCCTTTTGTAAAGGAGCATCAAGAAGTTTAGCTTTCACATGATCAGGTAAATTTTGTTCCCTAAGCCAGGCATGCCTGCGAATGACTGATCCTGTGGCAGCCGCTCTACTGGAGGCCTCTAGGGCATCATAACCACATTGCAAGGTGTGTTTACCCACTTGCTCTGCACTATGCATCATATCCTGTAACTCCTTTAAATCTGGTTGTTCAGGTTGAGACATTTTGTTCCTTAATTGTGATAACAGGTACTGTTGATATTTAATCATATGAAACTGACAGTTTAAGGCCCTCATGGCTAGGGTGGCCGAGGTATATACCTTTTTACCCCACCTTTCTAGAGATCTGGATTCTCTTTCTGCAGGGAGTGGATTCTTGGCAGTGGAGGCCTTTAATCCCTTGGGGCCTTGTGAAATGGTTTCAGGGTCAGCATTATGGCCTTTGTAGAGAAATTGGTGAGAGCTGGGTACTCTGTAATACCTATCAGGTTTTACTGGTGCAGGAGGCAGAGAATCAGGGTTAAGACAAGCCTCCGAATAGACATCATCCAGTACATCCAAACAGGGGGTATAGCCAGAGGTCTGTGCTGAGGTAACCAAAGAAATTCCCTAAGTCTTTTCTTGGAATCTGAAAAGTCTTGGCCTTCCCAATGGAAGTGTTCCCTCAAAGTGTGCAAGGTTTCCCCAAAAGAAAAATCCTCAGGAGGGGATACAGAAGGAATGGACTGTTCTGCATCCGAATCCTCAAAAGGGGAGTAAGAGTGTTCCTCTGCATCAGAATGTTCTGATAAAATGGATCCCTGATCAGAAGAGGGAGATTCTTCCTCCACTCTGGGTCTCTTGTCAGGAGGGGCTGAGAACCTCTGATAAGAGTAATTAAATCCTCAGCCATTTTAAGCATCTGTTTCTTAGGCATGGGTCCAGGAGATGGGCCCTGTGCAACAGGCCTCGTGGGATGCCTGGCTGCTTTGGATTTAGTAAAAGCCTTTATTGAAAAAGAAGATGAGGGCCTAAATACACCATGGGTGGAGGTGGACCTGTCCACATTAGTAGGCTCGACATTAGCAGGGGCTTCGGTTGTAGTCTGGGAAAGGACCGAGGACCCAGCGGTCTCGGGTACAGAGAACACCGCCAAAGGAGTGTCGTCGGTAGTCAGGGACTGCAAAGGTGTCTCGCTGAGAACCGGACCACGTGTAGCCTGTTTTGGCGGGGACCGCGGGTCTCGCGTGTCGGTCCTTTTCCTTGCGTTTTTTGGACAAAACGGTAGTCGGAGTGTCCGACGACATCTTATAATCAAAAGCTTTACCAAAGTAGTGTTGGGCGAACTCCGCCCGACGCTTGATAGTGCGTTTATTGAAGGTAGCGCAAAAGCGACAGCCCGAGACGTCGTGGTCTGGGCCCAAACAAGGTATGCAACGGGAATGGAAATCCTTATGCGGTATTTGCTTCCCACAAGAAATACAATTATTAACTTTTTCTGACATCGGTCTGAGGCAAGAAAAGTTTCCCCAACGGGGTACTTAGCTTTAAAGAAGACTTCGGTTCCAATTTTTTTTTCGTAATTCAGGAGCTGGCCGACCGGCACTTGCGAACTGCTTCTGCTTCGGGCACCGCGCGGCAAAAAAGACTGAAGAACATGGCGTCGGCTGTGTCTTATATACTCTGGCCTTACTGACGTCAGAAGAGTAAGCGACGACAACCGACGCCGGACCAAGACTTTGGAATTTGGCCGACCGAGGGACCGCCCGACGGCTGAAAACCCGTCTGTGATTACTGCAGCTGTATGCACGATGAACATCCTGTATTTCCTTATTTTCTGTACAATCAGAATTAGTCAACATTTTCTGTTTTAACAGTGACATTAAGTATTGCTGACATTTAATCATATGAAATTGACAATTTAAAGCCCTCACAGCCAAAGTAGCAGAAGTGTAAACCTTTTTCCTCCCATCTGTCTAGTGCCCTTGAATCCCTGTCAGAAGGGACAGGGTTTTTTTTTTTTTTAGCAGTAGCAGCCTTAACCCCCTGGGGACCCTGAGAAATAGTTTCTGGGAGAGCAGCAGGGTTTTTATAAAGAAATTTATGTGAATCAGGAACCCTGTAGTATCTATCTGGTTTAACAGGAGCTGGAGGTAAGGAGTCTGGAGAAAGGCCGAACTCTGAAAATACATAATCTACAATGTCTAGCAAAGGGAGAATAGCAAGAGGCCTGTGCTGAGGAAGTAAAAGAAAATCTCCAAGCCTTTTCTTTGATTCTGAGTAGCCTTGGCTCTCCCTGTGGAAGTGCTCCCTCATGGCATGCAGGGTTTCCCCAAAAGAATAATCCTCAAGAGGAGAGGCTGAAGGAATGGATTCTTCAGCATCAGAATCCTCATACGGAGGAAGAGAGTATTCCTGTACAGAAGAGGAGTCAGAAGAAATGGAAACCTGATCTGAAGAGTCATAGTCTATCTCTTGCCAAGGCCTCTTGTCAGGAGGGGGATGGGAACCCCTGATAAAGGTAATAGGGTCTTCAGCCATTCTGAGCATGTGTTTCTTTGGCATGGAAGTCTGTCCTGGAGAATGCTGTACTTGTTTCTTTGTATTTAAAGCTGCTGTAATCTTTGCTTTTGAAGCTGAAGTAGGCTTTACATATAGCTGTGTAGGTCTGAAAACACCCTCAGAAGCAGATGCCTGCTCAGCGGCTCCGGGCCCATCTGAGGGAATGAATTCCGAGTGTCCAATACCTTGAGTATCCAGAGGCCTAGCTGGCTCCACTTGGGAGTCGTCAGCGGCCTGTGGCTCTGATGCAGCGGGTGTCAGGGGCCGCGAAAGCGCCTCACTGAGAACCGGCGACTGGCTTAGCGGAAGCCTTGTTGGTTTTGGATCTTGGACGCCCGTCCTTCTCTTTTTCCTTGTGTTTTTTAGAAACTCCGGTCGTCGGCTGTTCCGAAGGCATTATGTAATTGAATTTTCAGCCAAAGTAATAATAAGCAAAATCACACTGACGCTTAATAGTGCGTTTGTTGAACCTAGCACAAAACCGACAGCTAGCAACGTAATGATCAGGGCCTAGGCAAGGAATACAGTAAGAATGATAATCCTTATGAGGTATTTGCTTCCCACATGAAATACAATTGTTAACTTTTTCTGACATCGGTCTGGAGCAAGAAAAATGTTTCCCCAACAGGGTACTTAGCTTTAATGAAGAATTCGGATCTGAAATTAGTCTGTGAAAATCTCAGGAGTCGGCCGACCGGCACTTGCGAACTGCTTTTGCTTCGGGCACTGCGCGGCAAGAAAGACTGAAGAAAATGGTGTCGGCTGCATCTTTTATACCCCTGGCGCACTGACGTCAGGGAAGAGGCGACGGCAACCAATGCCAGATCTAGACTTTGAAACCCAAGAGTAATGACTGCAACAGTGAAATACGATTAACATCCAGGAGTATCTACGTAAGGTAGATGCTGATGTTGCTGACCTAGCTGAGGCTTCAGCAGCATCACAACTACACTTTACAGAGTGCCTGGTAACAAGGGAGGTGACAGCCAAAAGGGAAGACATTGAAGCTTTGGCGGCACAGTCATGAATATCAGCCAAGTCCTTGGTGGCTGTTTTCCAGGAGGGATAAGTCATACTTAGCCATGTGTGTCTGGCAATTTGTAGCCATAAAAGACAAGGTGGCAGAGGTACAAATCTTATCCAGACGTTCCATGGTTTTGCTGCGTTTGTCAGCAGGCAGTATGGTGGTAGTGGGCAAGAACTTAGAAGCCTTATCTGTAGAGATGGACAGTGGCTGGGTCTGCAGGTGGACACTTAAGGAGGTACTTGGAAGTGTCAGGAACTTTATAAAAAGTCCGTCAGGTCTGCGTGGAGCAGGGGGTTGAGAGTCTGTATTTAAGGATACTGAGGAGAAGGCATCCAGGAAGGCAAGTAGGACTGGAGGTACAGCAGACGGGCTCAGGGAATCTATCTGAATGAGGTAATAGTATATTTTTTGGACCTCAGTCATTTCAGAGGATTCCCACTTGAAATGATCTTTCATCTTGGAGATGGTTTCCCCAAAGGTCAAGTCCTCAACTGTGAGTCAGGATCGACAGATTCTTCCTCTGGGGAACCATACCCCAAGGGAAAAGAAATCTGGGAGTGTAAGAGAGTGATTCTTCAAAGAAGAATCAGAAAAGTCTTCCTCTTCCCTCATGATAGGGTCTGAGGTTTAAGGCCTAGGGCTCAAAAGTGGAGGAGGGAGGATAGCATTCCCTGCAGAAACAGGACGAAGGGCCATGAAAGCATTAAACAAACTTTGACTGAAAGCCTGCCAGTCAGGCATGGTTTCAGAAGGGGAAGAGAGATGCTTTCTTTTTTCTTTCTTTTTAAGGGGCCTAGCTGGTACCTGAAGAGTGGAAGGCCTCAAATCTGGAGACTAAAGGACCGGAGGGATCCAGCGGACTTTCTGAAATCGCTGGTCATCCCGACGGAGACCAACATCAGTAAAGCCTCTACGGATGTGCGGCTTCCTTGGAGGTACCCGCTATAGCCAATGCGACGGACCCAGATTCCTCTACCAGGCTGTCGGCCACAGGCTGAGGATCACAAGATAGAGGAGCAGCAGTAGTGGTAGGCCATATGGTCTTGGCCTTCTTTTTCAGCAGTTCTGAAGGTATGTTGGATGAGCCCTCCATCCCTAACGCAATCTGTTTTAGTCTTTGATTTTCTAAGTATAAATTTACCGCATGCAAGCAACTAAACAAGGATTTGGGCACAAATGCCTGATGAGAGCAGGCCTTGTAGTTGTGCGACCATCCCAAGCAGAAGAGGCACTTATCATGGGCATCCTTGTGAGGAATCTGCCAGCCACACTTGCCGTTTCTGGATGACATGAACAGGCAATACAAAGAAAAGGACTGAAAGGTTCTCCAATGGGACACTTATCTGATTTTTCAAATCAGATGGCACTGAGAACCGGAACACTTGGCGTATGACTGGTGACTGAGAAGTTCTGAGGGCTGGTGTGTGCAGACGTCACCTTTATGGTTCATGTTCCTTAAGCCACATCAGACATCCCACGCACCTCATAAGGACTGAAAACTTTTGCATACTGGCCAGATGTACGTGAAGCAAGAAGAATAACCTATATGTGGAACACTGCAACATGGAAGAGAAGGACATCTATTGTTATGGTAAGATTTTACACAACTCTTTATGGTGAGTATAGAACATTTGTTTAAACCCACCACAATAAAACAATAGCAGCTATTGCTGGCTTGCTCTGCTAGGGCCTTGGAGTCATCTCTGGCTTTCCAGAAAGGCTGGATTGTGTATGTATTCCAGAAGCAACAACGTGATCCTGTATGCACACTTTTACTAAGCACTATATGCTAAATTACTTCTCTAATTCTAGGACAGGCTTTGCTAGGACCATTCTCCAGGTGCTCATGGACCCTTGCCATTCCCCTCCCAGTCATGTTAAGCTATGGTAATCTAACCTGAATCTAAATTCAACAGGAACTCTTTCTGTAAGGGCAGGAGAAGTGCAACAGACCTTGTTGAATAAGTTTTTTTTTCTTGGTTAAAAATCCAATTTTGCTTAGACAAAGGCTATACAAACTGAAAGCCACCTTGAAGTGATGTTAGAAACTGGCCTAACCTGGCTATAGAGGAAGCTACGAACAACTGATCAGACCTCCTAAAATCTTTATTTTATTTATTTGACATTTGTATGAGCCCATTTTCAGTGGAGGCCCAGGGAGAAAAACTCCACAGTACACAAAGAGAATTAAATTGAACAATGGTTACAAATATTAATACAATAACAAAGTAGTATAATATGTGAAATACAAAATAAGCAAAATACAAAGGCAAGCAATAAAGTTGACCATACATTATATACAAAGTAATAAGAAAAATATAAAGGCAAGCAATAAAGCTAACCATATTATTATATACAAGGTAGAAAAGAGCTCCCTAATGTTTAGTCCTGTGGAAATAAAAATCCAGGTTGTCTGTTAACATCTAATAAATGCACAGTATACTCTCCTGTGTTAGAAAATTTTGGAAAAAATACTGGCAAATTAACAGCTTAAGTTTCATTTCAGATTCCATTTTTGGAATGAATGCAGGATTTGTTTTCAAAGAAACCCTATCCTTATGAAAGACCAAGTAACAAGGTTTACAAGAAAGTGCTTGCAACTTGGAGATCCCTCTCGCACAAGTGATGGCCACCATGAAGATGGTCTTTCAAGAAAGATAGTTTAAACCAGCTGTTGCTGCAGGTTCAAAGGGAGGTTTTGTTAACGCTTGAACAGTTATGTCCCAAGGAGGGAATGGATACCTTACAGGAGGTCTCAATAAGTCAGTTCCTTTCAGAAAGGCCACTGAAATCTTTAGTGAAACTATAGCAGTCTGTGTCCAATAAGGAAACTGGAAATACCCAGTAACTGTACCTGATTGCAGAAAAGCTAGAGCCTTTTTGGAATAGATCCAACAAGTCATCTACACTAGAAGGGAGAGGAGATGAAAAAGAATCTATACCTTTAGACGCTGCCCAGACTGAAAACCTCTTCCATTTCCTGAGGTAAACATTCCTGATACTTGAATTTTGTGAAACCGACAAAATATGAACGAGTGGAAAGCCTGTACTCTCTGGCTACCATTAAAATTGGAGGAAATCTGCAGTTACCTTCAGCGTCTCTGGGTCCGACAGAGGTTGCCCAGATGGGTGAGTCAGAAGATCTGGACAGTAATCCAGTGTTGGGAAGATGTACTTGATGAGGCCTGAGGAAGGGTAACCAAACTTGCCAGGGCCAAAAAGGTGCAATGAGGATTACCTTGGCCTTGCACCTTCTCACTTTCTAAATAAACTGTGATTATAGGAATGCTATATAGGAAACCCAGGGTACAATTGCAGACTACAGTGGTCCTCGGTGACTGTCCCTGCAGAAGGATAAGGGCAAAGTAACTGCTGTACTTGTTGTTTAGGTATGACGTAAAGATCACAGCATGGTTGACCCCAGTAGCTGAAGATTTGACTCGCCACTGCTTGAATGAGGGACCACTCATGGGACAGAAAGATGGATCTGCTCAATTTGTCTGCAAATACAATGGAAGTCGCCGGGATATGCATTGCTATGAGAAAGAGATGGGAACACAGCACAATGCCCATTGAAAGCAATAGGAACACAACACAATGCCTACTGCCACACTATCATGGCCTTCAGGCAAAAAGGATATGAATAGGTTCTACTTTGCTTGTTGATGTACCAGAATACTGCCGCATTGTCCTTCTGGATGGAGATCACATCCTTGCAGAGAGACTCCTTGAAACCTGCAATGTTAGGTGAACTGCTTTCATCTTCAAGTCACTGTTGTGGAGATTGGTCTCAGTGTGCAACCAAGAACCTTGGACAATCTTCCTTTCAAAATGCCCACCACCCCAAGAAGCAAGTGTTCATGGTTACTATGGCCATGGCAGGATGTGGAGAAAAGGGAGTACCTTCCAGGAGAGCTGCAGAAGTCAGCAACCATCTGATATGAGATCCGCAAGTGGGCATCGCATGAACTTGAGCATGAAGAGGATGCGAAAACTTGGACCACTGTACAAAAAGGGTCCACTGAAAAACTCTCATTTGGCTAGGGGAACCAATGTTATTGTTGAAGCCATCAGCCCTAGCATCTCAGAATAAGTCTTGGTGGATGTGAAGGGTGCTGGAGAACTTGAAAGGCTACCTGACAGAGGTAAAATCCTGGACTCAAGGAGGCTGGCTAGTATTCAGGTGGCATCCAAAGAATTATCTGTTGTGTGTGTGTCAATTGGCTGTTTCCTTGATTAGCTGCGACTCCCAATTCCTGAAGAAGTTGCAGCAAGAAATCCTGTTGGGGTAATGAGGAGTCAATCATCTAAATATAGGAACACCCAGAACCATAGCAGTCCGAGATGCATTGCAACCACTGCCATGTATTTATCTCTTGGATTGCCTCACCATTTTGATATGGTAGTAGGCATCCTCAAGATCTATAGTGCGCATCACTTGTCATTCCTCAGAAGAGGTAGGATGGATGTAATGGTGGCCATCCAGAATTGTTTTATAAACTGATTATAACGACTGAGGTCCAAAATTGGCCTTAGGTCCCAGTTGCTTCTTTGGAATTAAAAATGAACAAACCTGGAATAGACTTCAGATTCTAACTGGTCTTGGTAGACCTGCTGGATGACTCTTTTCCAACAGCTTTAGACATCTGTTGTTGTGGATTCCATCTGATAAGATGGCACTGTGAGAATCATTTTCCTTCGAGGGGAAACAAAGAGAATAATATTGCCTCTGGTGAATATTCTCGGCATCCAAGTATCTAGTGTGATGGTCTGCCAGGCTTGAGGGTGCAGGGATAAGTGCCCACCGACTGCCGCCAGAGTGCAGCAGATGGGCAATCCTCCAGGAGCGCTGGAAGAATTTGCGGTCTGCCTCTAGGTCGACATCCATTGAAATTGATCCCCCCTCTGCTTCAGGAGAAGCAGTCTACAGAGTGCCCTGGTTGAACCTCTGAGATTGTCAGAACCACATCATCTTACCACCCCTCCCCCCCCCGGTTCCTGGACAGGTTCTCTGAAGGGTAGAAAAGCAGATTCCAAAGGTAGAAATGGTCTTACCATCTTGATCATTCTTGATGAGACTTTTTTTAACCTTTGGTCTGAAGACTGTCAGATCATCAAAAGGGGTGTTATGGAAGAATGTCTTGAAGCGTATACCATCAGCTGCATTAGAAAGCAGACGCACATGTCCTAAGGTAGACAAACATGACTCCACTACTTATGGATGTCCATCAATAGGTTACCTGAGAGGGACTTGGTAAGTGCCTTAGTCAAGTCCCTCTGAAAAATCATTGTGTGAGCCACGTAAGCTCAAACACTCAAGTGTGAAAGTCACTGACACATATGTTTGTTCCCCAAAACTTGCCCAATGCTCTTGAGTCTGTTAGGAGGATAGACAGGCATGCTCTCTTCACCCTTCTTAGGGGCTGCCACCACAAACATGGCATTGACCAGGGGACCCTCATGCCAGTGTGTTCTGTCCTTTGTGTAACCAAGCTTTTATCTGTCCTTAGGAACTGGCTCCACCATACCAGGATTCTTCCAAAACCTCTGGGCTGCCAGGTCTATAACTGCATCAGCAGGTGGTACCACCCAGGAGGTATAAGAGCCAGCTCCAAAAGCCTTGAGGAACACAGACTCCTCAAGGGAGAGTGAATCAGTGGACAAACTCCCTTGCTGCTTTAATTCCAAAATGTCACCCAAGGTGGCTTCCTCTAGAAGGGAACTTGGGGATCCATCCCAGTAATTCAAGTCTGTGTCTACTATGACCAATTCTGTGGAGTTATCTAAAGGTCTCCTCTTACAATTTTGTTTTCTGGGACCCTGCTTCAATAGGATTTCTGGATACAGGTCACAGTCAGACTAGGAGCTTGCATGGCAAGCGACCCAGAGACTGAATGAAGTTGATTGTCCCCGTCAACCTATATATGCAGAGTCAGACGCAATGTCCAAAAGTGGTTGGGATGAAGCAGCGTGTGTAGAACGCACCTCTTCTCTTGGCCTGGCAAGAACCATTTCGAAACTCTCAAAAGCCAAGGAGGAGATTGGGGCTGAAGAGATGTCCAACTCTCAGAACAAGATGAAGGAAGACCCTCCCACAACACACTCAAGATCTGAAGCTGACAACAACCAAACTATCAAGTGATGAGGCACCGAAGGAATGAAATGGATCTGAAAGTTTTGGTGTTGAATCCACACCTCGAGCACAGCACTTATGCTTTGACTCAGACACTCATCTCAAATCGAGGGCATCAGAGTCGAGAGAGTAAGGGATACTACTAGCGTAGAAGTCGACAAGACTGCTGGTTCCAATCTTGGTGCTCCAGGGAGACTTGGACCAGACAGCCTCGGATCCGACAGAGGGACTAGAACAGGAGATACTGTTAAGAAGGGTTGCTGGAGTCACTCTTGGAAATGTCCAGTATGGATGGCACCTGGAGAATCCCTAGCAGAACTGGTGGCCAAAGAAATCTCCACATCATCCTGTCAACATCTGCCTCCATAATGCTCCTCAACAAACAAATGGACCTGGAAGATGAAGCCACCAAAGGTGGATGCTGGAAGAGTCAATGAAGCCAAGGGCTTACCAGCTCCAGTAAGAACAGAGGTGGAAGTGATAACCAGATCTGAGTAGGAGTCAGACCCACTTGTCTAGAAATTTTTTATGCCACACCCAAGGGTTCTGATGGGACTGGAGACCATTTCCTGGACTTGTAAATGTTTTTTTCCTAGTGTTTTGTCTCTTTCCCTCTTTTCTTTGACCGATTTCTTCTTTTGTTTTTGCCTTGATTTCCCCCCCCCAATTTAGATGCAGACCCAGGAGTAGAAGTAGAGGTTGAAGACTGGGTAGATGCATCTGGCTGGGAAGGGATAAGGCCTTTTAATACCAATTTGTCCCTACGTCCCTGTAGGGCTCCAATACCAAATGAGGCACAAGCCTCACATTCAACTTCTAGATGAGATGCTCTTAGGCAGTAGACACAGAGGGAGTGCAGGTCTTGCAATGGAATCTTGTGGCCACAGGCCATACACTTTTGAATCCTTGAACCTTGTCTACCAAAGGTACATTAACCAGCAAACACAACATAGTCCTGTCACAAAGAAAAAACTAGCCAATTATCCTTAACACCTAGAAATTATATAGAAAGAGAATTTTTCAAGTTGGAAATTTAACTACAGCAAAGTGCGTAAGAAGAATATGCAATATACAGGTATTAAGGAGGAAGGAGAAGAAAGAAATAAAGGTGGGAGATGGAACGAAGCAAAACATTTTAAAGACTTAGCAGAGATTAAATGTCAGAGCCCTTGATATGTCCTTCGTGATCAGGCAGGAAATGAGATCTGAGATATTGGGAGGAAGAGCAGGAGTATGGGTAGGGGAGGAGACAAGAGTCCTGGATCCACAGCTTCTCAAAGGTGTACAGGTCGGATAAGGTCAAACCTGATGACCCAAATGTTAAATCAGATGAAAGGACATCTTATCAAAAGACAACAGCATGAGACAACCATTTTGAAATGGTCTGCTTTGAAAGAGGTTCTTTTTTCTTACTTTCACAAGAAATGAACAATTGATTAGAAGTAAAAAAAAAAATTTTTTGGTCAAGTAAGTACCAGAGTTGTCTGTGGACATCAAAAGTATAGAGTATCCTTTCTCTCTCATTTTAGGCTCTGAAAAGAAGACAGAGTAATGAATAGCTTGGCTAAAAGTAAATTTGAACACCACTTAAGAATTAATCCTTCATTTATTTCTAAAAGGGACCCCATCTTTGTGGAAAATGAGATAAATCTAGCCCCACAACTTGAGCTTGCAGCTCAGATGCTCTTCCTGCAGAAGTCGGAGCAATTAAGACGGTTTTCCATGTCATAAACCTCAAGTCAGCTTGATGAGCTGGTTCAAATGGAGAAAGAGTTAGTTTTCTACCCCAAAACTGAAGTCCCAAGGAGAAGCCACCTGTTTCCAGGGAGGCTTCTTATCCAACACCCCTTTCAAAACAATTTTCACATGCGAATGCATTGAAAGAGGGTAATCCATGGGCAGACACTTTGATTGAGGCAAAAGACAGGCCCATGGGAGAGAAACTCACAGAAAGAGTAGAGAACCAGGAAAAACATCAGCCCAGAATGCATGTTGTTTTGTTTTCTTACCAGCGACTAGAAATCGTTTTCCACTTACTAATACATGATTTTCCACTAGCAGGCATTCTTGCATATATTAATGTCTGCCTCATGTGCACAGAAAAATAAAAGTTGCCTAAAAGGTATTAAAACTCAATTATCTGAGCAGTCAGATGTAGCTGTTTGGGGCCAGGATGTATCAAACACCTCTGGGTCTTGTATGAGTAAATCTAGTCTGTGAGTAAGTTTGTGATAATTACCCTTGGCCATTTCCAGAATAAGGGAGAACCACTACTGTCCGGGCCAGAAGAAAGTCACCATGATGATCTTTGGGGAGTTTTTCTGAATCTTAACAATGATCCTGATATTACTGAAATGGGTGGAAAAGCATACAGGAACATTCTTGTCAAAGAAAAAGAAAATGTATCAGTCCTGCAGAACTTGCAAGGAGTCCTGGAGCAACATTTTGCCAAATGATTGCTGTGAGCGGAAGGAAAATGATCTACTTGAGGTGTACCCTACAGCTGGGTCAGTTCTTGGAAGTCCCTCGGATTCAGTTTCCATTCATGAGGGTCTGTCCAAATCCTGGTCACTATGTCTGCCACACAATGTTTCTCTGACGGTATGCAAGATGCCTACAGAGTGATATTGTGCTGAAAAGTTGTATGTCCCATGCTGGATATACGTCAGCTGATCGAGTTTTCCGAAACTCGAAATTCATATCAGCCAGACAATATGACTGAATTTCTAAAAACTCGAACGTTAAAAAACAAAACAAAAAGAAAACTTAAAAGATCTATATTTTTTTATGGTTCTGAAGGGGGCAAGTCTCCCTGCACCTCGCACAGGCCCTGCTAATTGTGTATACCAGCTCCAAGATCGTACTACATCAAGGAAAACGGTAAGTATTCCAATCCTTACTGCAATGCAACCTCCATGCAATATCTCAGGTTTTCAGAAATTTGATCATATCAGCTTGCCAATAAGAAATGTGGGTTCTGAAAACTCGATCAACTGATAAGGACCCCCCAATGCTACCATGGCTAGTCTGCACAAAGGTTAAAAATCTGTTTCCCCCTGCATGTTTGTGTACATTAATCACTGTGGAGTTGCCTGTAAACACCTGGAGAGGTCCTGGGGACCAGCATGTTTTTGTCTGCCTTTTTGTTCCACAGCCCCTGAACTTTTATTGCAGCAGACACTGCTCTCCAAACAAAGTCTGAGCTGTTTGTTATGACTGACTGTACTAGAACCGGATGGGAGAATGGGCAACATGTAGTCTGAGAAATTCTCCACCACAAAATACCTCTCTTTCACAAATTCTCAAGCAAGAATCTGGGAGTGTTGATGCTGGGACCATAAAGACACTGGGTACCATTAGATTTTCCTCATGGAGTCTTGCAAGAAGTTTTACGAGCATCTTAGGTTCCACATGAGACCAGAATCCTACAGAATTCCCTTGCTGAGACAATAGTCTGACGGGAAAAATCAGGACTAGATCTAAATACAGATCTTTTTACTATAAAAGAAAAGCAATTTCAACTTAAGTTCGTAGTTGACACTCCAGGAAAACAATCCTGTGAGGAGTCAGACAACTTCTGTACATTCTCTTGGAATCCCAGCCTAAGAGATTCATTACCCAAATGAAAGATTCCAGACACTTTGACATCATCTTGGAAAGATAAGCAAGTCATCTAAATAAGGAAAAATATGAATACCTTGAAGTCTACAACAGGCTATCACAGGAACCATACACTTTGTAAATACCTTTGAAGCAGTAGACAGACAAAAGGATAATGCAGAGAACTGTTGGTGATCCAGAGACAAAACTAAAACCTCAGAAATCTGGATCTTTAGGAATATGATGATGTGCACCTTTTAAATCCAAGGTCACTAGAAAATTCAAATGAAGAACAAGTGGTAACAACTTGTAAAAAGACAGGATTTCGAACTTGGGTACCATCACAGACAGATTCAGAAAGGAAATGTCAAGATCTGGTCTCCAAGAATCTTCTTTCTTTGACACTAGGAGCATCATGGAATAAAACCCTTCCTATAATGGAGGAGGCGGGACAAAAAGGAAAATAGTCTAGTCTGGCTGGTGAAGAGGAATCGCCTGAAAAAATGAGAGGGAACAATCCCCACTGCCATTTGTAACCTTGACAGATTACTCTCAAATCTCACCTGTCAAACATATTTGATGCCAAAAACGGCAACAGAGATTTAGACCTTCTGGAAGTATTAAGGGACTGATGGGGTGGGGTTACATTGAAAGTCCTTCATATAGTCATTCAGACAAGACTGTCCTTTGTTCTGTGGGGATTCCTGCATTTTCTTTTTGAACCTCCCTGTCATCACTTTTTAAATATTTGATGAACAGTCCCAGCAGGCTATTGCATCATTTTGCTTTCTAAACAAAGTTGTACAGGGCTCACTAAATCCCTTGACAAATCTGGAGAAGGAAAGCTGAAAAACCTGAGAGATCCCTTGAATCAGCTTTACTCTCCTGTCACACCTTTTAAATGACTTCTGCAGCAGAGGGTCTCAAAGACTAGAACTAACCAAAAGAGAATTCAAAATGTAATTTTGGACATCCCCTGGGAGGTTTTAATAATGTAGATGCACAAACCTTCTCATAACAGTTCCAATGGCAACACACCTGATGGCAGCAGCAGCAGAATCCTATGCATATTTCAAACAGAAGGTAGTCACTTTAGACACAAAAGAAACAGCTATGTACTTACCATAATGTTAGATTCATGTTGTCTCACACTTCACCCAGTTCAACATTTGGGTTCTTAGATCTGATCGGCTCCAACTGCTGCAGCTTCTACCACAGCTTTGGATCAAACACTCCAAACTCCTCCTCTACCCACAATTCACTCCTCCTGTCTGATCTACCTCAAATCAAGTTTCGTATTCCAATTATGTATATTATGGAATGGAATAATCTAAAAGCGCACTATGCTTAGGAAAGGTGATCTGGAACAAACAGAAAGGGTTTTAGCCGCGGTGTGTCTGAGCACCAGAAGAGGCAAATGGCAACTTGGGAGGGATGTTGAACTGGATGAAAATAAGAGAACGCAGACCTAACTTTATGTCAAGTGCATAACTATCATATCTGATGTTGTCTATTTCTATCTGATTCAATGCTTAGGACAAATTCTCAAGCTGTCTAAAAGAACTTGGATGGTACCACGGATGGACATCCTTGAGAATGGATGAGCCAAAGGATGTGTGAGCTCTAGATTGCACATCCAACTTGTGATCAGATACAAAGGTGTGAACTTCACAGATGTCATTAATAAGGATTCTTTTTGCGAATACTGTAGAGGTAGCAAATTCTCAAGTGGACTGAGCCTTGGACTTAGAATGCAAAGGCAATCCTTCAGTTTTATATATGAAAGAAATGTAGTCTTTCCAGACACTTTTTAAAGTGTGACTTTTGATGCATGGTATCCCAGTTTTGTTTTGGAAGATACATGGTATCTTAGTTTTGTTTTGGAAAAGGATACAAATAGCTGACCTGACTTGTGAATACCTTTAGTGCAGCATAAGTAAAAATCTGAACTCTCTGTGCGCATCTACATATGAAGCGTGTGTCCACCTTTGCATGAGTAATTCAGAAAAAATACGGGTAAGTTTATATGTTGACTTAAATTTGTTTGAGATGTCTAAAGGTCAGTTTCCTGTGCTTTCTCCTATTAGCCTGGTGACCTTGGGCATTCTGAGGCAGTGTAGTAACTGCGTCATGTACACAGACGACCCTCTCCTCTTACCTCCCAACACTCAGACTTGTGAAAGATGCACCTATATCTCCAAACTGGAAGCCATGCACTCGTCAGTCAAGACTGGAATAGCTGGTCAAGAGAAGGTCAACACCTGCACCACACCACATGGAACACACAGCCCTCCAGAACACCCACCATCACAGCCCTCGGATAAAAACACAAACCACACACCCACCTACGCAGTAGCTCTCAACAGAGATCTACCCAAATAGCAGAGACCTCCACGGCAGAAATGCACTCTGTCACTACAACAACAGCACAAACCACAAGACACATAGCTCACCTAAACAGTGTGCCCCTCAATCTAAGCCCCTAAGGCAAAACAGCTTTCATTTCCTGACCGGAAACTTCATCAGAATAAATGTTGTTGCTACACAAGGGCTTTTATACATCTTCTAATTAGTTAATTAATTAATTCAATAATTGATGGTTTTAAAAAAACAGTTAGTAACAAATAGTGTTGCCTTGAAATTCAGGGTTTAAAAGTTACAAAAATGTTAAAAGTTAAAAACAAGAGATAAAATGACACATAGTTAAATAACACATAGGTACGCTTGTATACTGTTGTTAATGTATAGTATGTAACTTAACAATAAAAGTCACATTAATTAGTAAAGAGGTACAAGCAACTTATTCCTGAAAAAAGTATATATACGTTATTTATATTTGTGTAGTTCATGAAAAAAATATTTATAAAAAATATAAAAGTATATATATATATAAAAATATAAATATAAATATATATATATATACATATATCCATAAATTTAAAACTATGTGTTTCTTATATGTACATTGGTTTGCATGGTAAGGTTAAAAATACGTTAATTTACATGATATAATTAAAGTACTTTACAAAAGTTTCTCATATGTAATCTCATATAAAAATCTCATCTAAAATCTCATATATAAATTCGTATAAACCCATGTGAAAATCTCATAGTATATCTCATGTGGAATATTTCATAAAACAGTGGTAAATAAAAAAAAATATATATATATATATATATATATATATATATATATATATATATGTAACTGAATAACTGAATTAAGGTAAAATAAGATAAAATTACTGAGTTAGTAAAATAAACTATTGGAAAAATAGGTATATAGTGTATACATAGTAGTAATATTGTATAATAAAGTTATTGTGGAAGTGTTTGTTTATACTTAGTATCTTGTTTTTAATTATTATTTATTTTATTTTTTTGTTTTTACCTTGTTGGCCCTTAATTTAAGGGCTGGTAATAATGACACATGGTCATTCATCCCTGGGGGTGTGTTAGAATCCAAACGGAGTTGCCAGATCAATTCTCTATAATAAAGTAGTGTTTCCCAGTCTCCTCCTCTACTGTTCTTAGGTATCATTTCTAATATCCAAAACTTAAAATTAGCTCCCAAGCAAGTAAGTGTGTGTCTATATAGAGCATTTGTTCCCTTTTTTCTGTTTTTAAAACCATCAATTATTGAATTAATTAATTAACTAATTAGAAGATGTATAAAAGCCCTTGTGTAGCAACAACATTTATTCTGATGAAGTTTCCGGTCAGGAAATGAAAGCGCTTAATCGACTTGTACTGTGAATCGACTTGTACTGTGTTTGTGTAAATAAATCAATTTCTCTTTATTACAGACTGCAGAGTCTTGCGAGAGGATTATTTTGTGACATCTTGAGACTCATTGTTCCTTCAACACCGTGAGACTGCCTTTATCGGTTTCCTGCTACCGGGGAATTCACTACTGCTCACTTGAGACCAATGACTGGTGTCGAAACCATGGCCTTAAGCTTAATGCCAAAAAATATGTGGTCATCCCCTTTTTGAAAAACTCAGTTCCCACTAATTACTACATCAATGTTAGCCCAATGAACACTGAAGACATTATAAGAGATTTGGGGATACAGGTTGACAGCAACCTCTCCTTCAACCACCACACTGCCACTGTGGTCAGAAAGTCCTTCTATGTGGCACATATCATTACCAAGGGTTTTGCATCCAGGAAGAAAGAGGTCATCATTTCTCTCTACTCTTCCCTCATTAGACCAATCATAGAGTATAATGCCCCACTTGGCATGTACCTCACTAGACACCTGCAACAGTTGGAGAGGCTAGAAAATGTAGCTCACGAAGACGATCCTAGGCCTTAAACACATGTCCTACACGGACAGACTCAAAAAACTCCAGCTATTCTCCGTCTCATATAGTCTACTAAGAGGTGATCTCTGCTTGACTTACAAAGCTATGTCTGATCCAGCTCCGTTAGAAATGCGACATCTAAAGAAATCTCAATCCCTCCACACCACATGCTCTAGAGACCTCAACCTCATTACCACAATCAACAGAAAGTACAGTTTTGTACCTACCATAAATGTAGATGTCCGATAGGAATGCATCTGCAGTCCTTACAAAGGGTAGTCCTGTCATCAGGCAGCCCTTCGGTCGGCCGGATTCCAAAGTCTGGGTCTGGCTTCGGCTGGTGTCGCACTTAACCCGACGTCATAGCTGCAGTTTTTCGGGTATAAAGGCATCAGCCGACGCCATCTTCCTCAGTGTTTCTTGCCCCAGATGCCAGGAGCCCTCTTTGATGGCTAAATTTGGATAAATGCCAATGTTTCCAAATAGTAGAGAGCAAACACATAAAATAAGCATGTATGTACATACATACAAACAAATACACCATAATAGATCCCCCCCAAGCTAGCTGAAGGATGGCAAATACCCTAGGAGTACCACAGAGGGGAAGGTGGGTGGGTAATCCTGACTGCAGATGCATTCCTATCGGACATCTACATTTATGGTAGGTACAAAACTGTACTATGTCCTTCAAGGATGCATCTGCAGTCCTTACAAATGGGTAGAATACCATAGCTAAACAAGGGGAGGAGGAAAAAAGTAGAGATTATGGTGTAGTTAGGATCCCTTGCAAAACAGCAGTGGCAAAACCTGCTTGGGATCTAGAGTATAAAGGTAAATTGTAATGCTTGGCAAATGTATGCACGGAGGTCCAAGTAGCAGCCTCTATAATGTCCTTGGCAGCCACTCCTCGTAAGAAAGCTGTGGTAGTGGCTGTAGCCCTTGTGGAGTGAGGTCTGATGTTCTCTGGAGTTTTCTTTCCATGGTAGGAGTAACAAAATCTAATGCAATTTCCTATCCATTTGGAGATTGTCTGTTTTGAAATAGGTTTTCCTTCCTTTCCTGTTGCATATGCTACCAGAAGCTGGTCAGTTTTTCTATTGGACTTGGTCCTGTCCAGGTAGTAGCGTAATTGCCTATGTACATCCAAGGTATGCAACAGTCTTTCTCCCCTGTTCTGTGGGTTGGGGAAGAATGTAGGTAGGTGGATAGCCTGATTTAAAGACACTCTGGATACCACCTTAGGCATAAATGTGGGATTTGTTCTCATGGACACTCTATCTTGATAGAAGAATAGGAAGGGTTGCACTGCCATTAATGCCTGTAGTTCAGAGACCCTTCTTGCTGAGGTGATTGCCAGTAGGAAAGCAGTCTTCCAGGATAAGTATTGTAATTCTGCTGTTGCTGCTGGTTCGAAAGGGGGAAGTGTCAATTTTTCTAACACAAAGTTCAAGTCCCATGCTGGCAATGGTGGTTTCCTGGGAGGTTTTACATTTTTAATTCCTCTCAGAAACTGTCTGAGCAGAGGATGAGAGAAGACAGGAGGATCCAAGCTGTATTCTGCTGAAATAGCTGATGCATGTATCTTGATGGAAGAATAGGACAGGCCTGCATGGAAGAGCTCTGCCAAGTACTCCAGGATGTTGGCTATGTTTACTAGTGCCACATCTCCTTTTGCAGTACTCCAAATGAGATATCTTTTCCATTTTGCTGCATAATTCTTTCTTGTTGAAGGTCTACGGAGCCTCAATGATTATGTCTTTAACCCTTTGGGATAAATCTGGGTTAATTGTCCTTATGTAATGTTCCAGGCAGTTAGCTGCAGAGTTTTCAGGTTTGGATGCAGGATGTTGTAGTTGTTCTGTGTTAACAGCAATGGAATCAGGGGCAGTGTCCATATTTGTTCCCGAGACATGCTCCTCAGCAATGGGTACCAATGTTGTCTTGGCCAGTCTGGAGCTATCAGAATGATCCTTGGACGTTCCTCTTTGATCTTCAAAAGCACCTTGTGCATCAAAGGAAGTGGTGGGAATGCATAAGCTGTCAGGTTTTTCCAACTGAAAGATAGGGAGTCCACCTTCCAAGCAAGTGGGTGGTACGTCCTTGTGCAGAATTTCTTTAGCTGGTGATTGAGTGGGGATGCAAATAAGTCTATTTGTGGTAATCCCCATTCTCTTGTGATGGCTTTGAAGATGTCCGGATGCAGCATCCATTCGTGGGCATCTGTGGTAGTTCTGCTTAAAATGTCTGCCAGAATGTTTTCTTTTCCCGGTACAAAAATTGCTTGTAACTGAATGTTGTAGCTCAGAGCCACATCCCATAGGTCCAGTGCCAGCCGGCATAGAGGATATGAGTGCGTGCCTTCCTGTTTGTTGATGTACCACATAACTGTGGTGTTGTCTGTCCTTATCATCAACTGACCTTCTTGGAGAAATGGTCTGAATGACTGGATTGCCAATTTTACTGCCAGCATTTCCTTTAGATTTATGTGCAGGCACAGCTGGTCTTGAGTCCATAAGCCTTGTATGCACTTGTCCAGCATGTGTGCCCCCCAACCGAGGTCTGAGGCATCTGTCGTGATGGTTTGGCTTGGTTGACTGTTGCAGAAGGGCAATCCTTTGTTTGATTGACAGGCCTGAGCCCACCATAGGAACTCTTGTTTCAGGCATGGGATTATTGGAATTTTGGTTTCTAGGCTGTGCTTGTGTTGGGATCACAAATTCTTTAGGTACCACTGTAGTTTTCTCATATGTAGTCTGGCATGAGGGACCAGGATTATGCAGGATGCCATGAAGCCTAGGGCTTGCAGTACTTTTCTTGCAGTTAGATGGTTCTGCTTTGTTAATGCCAAGAAGTAGAGAGGTAGTTGCTCTTGCTTTTCTGCAGTTAGGAATGCCATTTGTTTTGATGTGTCCAGCTCTGCACCCAGAAAAGTTATTCTTTGAGATGGAGTCAGCCTTGACTTTTTTGTATTGACTGTATATCCCAGGGCTTGCAGTAGGTAAATGACTCTTTGTAAGTCTTCTGTTAGTTTGCTTTTGTTGTCCGCTTGAATCAGGCAGTCGTCCAGGTAGGGATAGATTTGGATCCCCTGAAGTCTGCAATGAGCAATTACTGATGCCAGGCATTTCGTGAACACTCTGGGCGCAGTAGATAAGCCAAAGGGCAATGCTGAGAATTGATAATGCTCTGATCCTGCAAGAAATCTGAGGTATCTTCTGCAAATAGGTCGTATGGGGACGTGCAGGTATGCCTCCTTGAGATCTAGAGTTACCAGCCAAGACTCCTTGCCCAGCATGGGAAGAAGCTGCTGTAGGGTCAGCATTTTGAATTTTGGAACAATGAGGAATGTGTTTACAGCGGACAGGTCAAGAATAGGCCTCCATTTGTTCTCTTTTCTTGGTACCAGGAAGAGTCTGGAGTAAAATCCCTTTCCTTGCTCCATAGATGGTACCTTTTCCACAGCTCTCATTCTTAATAATTGAGATATTTGCTTTAGAGCTTCTGCCCTTTGAGTAGGTGGTAGGTTTGGCATTCCTCTCTTTCCTGGTAGAGTATGGAAATGGAACCTGTAACCTTGGTCTATAGTTTTCAAAATCCATTTTTCCCTTGTGATGCAATGCCAGTTCTTTGAAAATAAGGTTAGCTTTCCGCCTAAGGGTGCTTCCAGTTGTTCCCTGGTAGGCGGTGCCACATCCAAGTCACTGTGATTGTGGTGTTGTAGTGGTGGTGGTGGCTGCGTCCGTGCCTCACTGGTTGTTACCTTGCCTCTGGCGTCCCCTGTAGGCACCCCTGGATTGGTTTCTGCCTCTTGAACGCCTATTCCTGCCTCTCTGTGTCTTAGAGCAGTCTGGAAAGGACCAATTTTTGGAGGGCCAGTTCCTGCTAAACCTTGGAGGTTGAACCTGTAAGAAATCTTTCACTGTTTGTACAGATTTCGCCTTCTCTTCCATCTTCTTTAGTACCTGCTGTGCAGGGGAACCAAATAAATTGACCTTGTCCATGGGTGCATCCAAAAGCTTAGATTTGACATGGTCTGGTAATGCCTGCTCTTTCAACCATGCATGTCTCCGGATAACTGTGCCAGTCATGGCTGATCTAAAGGAAGCCTCCAGTGCATCATAGCCACATTTTAAAGAATGGTTACTAACCTGCTGTATGTTATGTACCATTTCCTGAACATATTTTTATCTAGAGATTCTTCAGAGGACAGCTTTTAGTTAACTGGTCAAGCATAAACTCTTGATATTGAATCATATGGAATTGGCAGTTCAAAGCTCTAGCTGACAAAGTAGCAGAAGTGTAAACTTTTTACCCCATCTCTAAGGATTTGGATTCCCTTTCAGAGGGGGTTTTTAGCAGATGTAGTTGCTACAGCCTTAGGACCTTGGGAGATAGTCTCTGGATCTGCAAAAGGAGCCTTGTATAAATGGTGATGAGTGTCCGGGACCCTGTAGAACCTATCGGGCTTAGCAGGGGCCGGAGGTAATGAATCAGGAGCAGTGCAAGCATCATTAAATGCATCATCTACAACAGAAAGAACTGGAGGTATAGCTAAAGGCCTATGCTGTGGCAAATGTAGAAAGGTTCTAAGCCTTTTTCTGGAGTCTGAGAAATCTTGACCCTGCCACTGAAATTGTTCCCTCATAGCATGCAAGGTTTGCCCAAAGGAAAATTCCTCAGGTGGAGAGGCTGAAGGAATGGACTCTTCAGCATCAGAGTCTTCGTAAGGGGAATAAGGAGCCTCAGGAGGGTCTGTATGTTCTGAGTCATCAGAGGAGTCATCTGTGGATACTGGTTCAGAGGGCTCTGCTCTAGGCCTCTTCTCTGGAGGTGGATGAGAGGCCCTGTCTGGATGAGGCTGGGAGCCACGAATTAAAGAAATGAGATCCTCAGCCAAAGAAAGCATATGGGAACTAGTGCTGGGCCTGTGAGAGGGGGGTTTAACAGGCACCGTTTTTGAAGCTTTAGCTGCTTTAGCCCTGGCAAAGGCCTTACTAGACATGGCTGCAGGAGGCCTAGCAGCTCCACGTGCAGGGGTTGAAATATCCAAGGGAATAGTGTCTGATAATTCCTGAGAAACCGCAACAGAAGGTTGGATTTCAGAAGCCGATTCCACCAGGCTAGAAGAGGCCTCGGTAGAAGGCATGTTTTCGGCCGGGGGAAGAACCGCTTGCTCGGTTTCAGCCGAAACAGAGACACTCGTGGTTGGCTTAACCGCGGTTTCGGCCGAAACCGCGGACCGCGAGTGTCGGTCCTTTTCCCTGCGTTTTTTGGTAATTTGTGAAGTCGGAGGGTCCGACGGCATGATATAAGCAAATTCAGAGCCGAAAAACTGTTCTGCAAATTCTGACCGACGTCTAAGCGTCCGTCGGTTAAAAGAAGCACAGGCTAGACAAGCTGCTACGTCGTGGTCTGGGCCTAAACAAGGTAAGCAGTAAGAGTGGAAATCTTTATGAGGTATTTGTTTCCCACAAGTTAAACAGTTATTCACTTTTTCTGACATCGGCTGAGGCAAGAAAGAGTCCCCAACGGGGTACTTAGCTTTTTAGAAGTCTTCGAAGTAGTATTCGGTATGAAATCTCTGGTTCTGACCGACCGGCACTTGCGAACAGCTTCTGCTTCGGGCGCCACGCGGCAAGAAAGACCGAGGAAGATGGCGTCGGCTGATGCCTTTATACCCGAAAAACTGCAGCTATGACGTCGGGTGATGTGCGACACCAGCCGAAGCCAGACCCAGACTTTGGAATCCGGCCGACCGAAGGGCTGCCTGACGACAGGACTACCCTTTGTAAGGACTGCAGATGCATCCTTGAAGGACATCATGCTGGAGGGACAGGTTCATAACCCAGAGACTACCCATGCTCTGGAATAGACTTCCCATACATCTCAAGCAGAGACCCTCACTAAAACTCTTCAAGCAAAATCTTGATGAATGTATGGGCAATAAAAAGTTCACCCCGGGGATCACTCCTGTGGCACTACCTGACAGAGGCACTGGGAACTAACGATGGGCGGCACATTGCCAGAGCACTTCTATTGGCTAGGCTTGTAAAGGCCCCAGGGCCATTAGCCTAGTACACACATATGAACCCATGAAACTGAGGAAAAGGAAGAATTCACTCTTAATGGCACTATCTTTGTGGAAGATGAGAAAGTGTGGCTTGCATGAGAGTGCTTGTAATTCCAAAACTTGTCTAGCACAGGTAATGGTAATCAGGAAGATGGTCTACTAAGAAGCACACCAAGTCAGCTGAGGCCTCAGACTCAACAGGTTTTTGAGCCAGTGACTCAAGTAATGTGATATCCCATGGAGGAACTGGATCTCAAATGCAAGGTCTCAACAAAAAGATCCTTTGAGAAAAGCTTTAGATACCCTAAGAGAAGCAACAAATAAGTCATCATGGCCTACGTGAAAATTTGAAATGGCAGCCATCTGAACTTTTAAAGTAGATTAGAAAATGGGCAAACCTGTAGATCACAGCCTGACTGGAGAATGAACATTCTCCAGAAGGCTGTTAATCTACAGGTAATGTCTGCGGAAAAAGAGTTCACTGTTTCACGGCAGCATAAGCTGCTGTTGAACTCAGACTGAAAAAAGAAAAAAAAGGAAAGAAAAAAAAAACACTAATGGCCATCATTATTTTACACTCACTAAGCAGTGTTTTTGCTGTTTAGCTAGTGTAAAGTAAAGGAAAAAAAGCGTGTGTATGTGTTTATGTCTACGTGTGAGACTGTATGCATGCAAGAGTGAAAAAGAGATCAATCTATTACTATACACTCATTAAGCAGCATTTTTGCTGTTTAGCCAGTGTAAAAAAAAAATAAAAGGAATAGAAAAGTGTGCGTGTTTGTCTGCGTCTGACTGAAATGCATGTATAAATGCAGAAGAGAGTGTGTGTGTGTGTGTGTGTGTGTGTGTATGTGTGTGTGTGTGTGTGTGTGTGTGTGTGTGTGTGTGTGTGACAGAGAGAGGGGGAGAGAGACAGCGACTGAGTGATCCCTGGCAGCAGCTGAGAGGTTTATGTACCACTCAACTTCTTAGCTCAAAATATCTGGATAAGCCTAAAATAAATAGGGGGGACAAAGGCTCAAAACATTAACATAGTTTAAATGCTGCTGTTACAAAATCACAGTTGCTTGAATATTAGGATTTGCGTTAGCATACATTTTTCGAAGCAGAGGTGGGTGGGTGTGTGTGCGTCAGAGAGAGAAAAGCGAGGGAGACTGACCACTGGCAGCAACAGCAGTAAACAGGTTTGCATACCTCTGGACCTTTCATCTGAAGAAATCTGAATTTTTTTTTTGGCTTTTTTGGCTTTTCCCAGTTAGGGGTCGCCACAGCGGAACTCCGGTCCGCTAATGATTGACAGTAGATTTTTTATGGTGCCGAGTTGCCAGCCCGGCGCCCAACCTTCAGTGAAGGCACACCCATTCACACGTCTTTCGGAGGCCACTCGACCGCGGGTAGGACATGCAGACTCCACACAGAAGGCACTCCAGCCGTGAATCGAACAGGAGAACCTCTTGCTGTGAGGCAACAATGCTACCGCTGCTGTACCACTGCAGCTTATAAAGCCTAAAATAAAGGGGGAATAAAGGCTCATAAATAGGAACAGATTTCAATTACTGCTGTTATAAAATTACAAACATGCTTAAATAAAAGGATTTGTGTTAGCATGAATTTTCTCAAGTTAATAAAAGTCTGAAACTCAAATGTATACCATTATTTTGTAACTTCAATCTCGAATGATTGACAACAAACTAAAACGTTTTAGGAGTAAGAGCTCAAAAAATAAATACCTGGATATTTTTGGATGTAAAATGCTTCCTCCAACACCATTAACATATACTACAGCAAGTTTGAAACATCAGGCTGAGGAACTATTTTACATCAAAAATATATAAAAGTAAAGCACAACAATTTCACAGACAGCCCATTTTCTAAGCTCAATAATGTCCTCCAGGGCAGCTTCGGGCCTAAGAACACTCCTGGGTAGGCATTACTTCCACAACACACACCCTTGTCTGGCATTATTGCTTGCATAACTGGAACCCTGCCAAAGAAGTTTTGAAAAGAAATTCCAGTATCAATGGAGGGGCTGAAAAAGGGTCCAATCCGTTTTAGGATGCCCAAATAGAAACTCTTTTCCATTTGCTCATGGAAGTCTTTTTGGTAAACACGTTTTAAGAAGAGATTGTGTGGACTAAAAGAGAACAAAGCCTGACATATCTAACCATATCTGCAAGGTTAAAATGGAGCAATGGAGAACCATACCTGCCAGGTTAAAATGGTGCAATGGAGAACCACACCTGCCAGGTTAAAATGGAGCAATGAGGATCACCTTGATCTTGCACCTTGTGACTTTCTGCATGAATTCTGTCAAGACCAGTATCAGTGGGGAGGCACAAAGGAAACATGGGTGGGCCAAATATGTACTAGGGCATCTCTTAGCGACGGTCCCTGTGTAGAGATGAGGGCAAGGTAACTGATGCATTTGTCATTTACGCAGGAGGCAAAGAGGTTGCAGCAAGGTTAGCCCCAGTGGCTGAAGATCTCTATTGGCAGGACCACTTGTGAGGTCATAAGATGCACCTGCTCAGGCTGTCTGCTAGTATAGTTCATGTCCCAGGACTGTGCATTACTACCACAAAATGATGGGAAGGTAGTGCCCATTTCCAGACTCGCATGGCCTCCCACAAAGGGGATATGAACGTGTTCCACCTGGTTTGTTAATGTACCACACCACTGAAATTGTATGGATGGAAATCACATCCTTGGGTAGGGAGTCCTGAAATGCCTGCAATTCTAGGAGGACTGATCTCAACTCCAAGATACTGATGTGAGTTTGGCCTCCGCAGGTGAAAGTCCCTTGAACCATCTTCCCTCCGAAATGCAAACCAACACACCACCCTAAAAGGGAAGGGTCCATGGTTACTGTGGCCTGGGGAATTGGAGGGCAGAAAGGTCTCCCTTTTACCACTGAAGGAGAAGTTATCCACAATCTTATATGGAATTCTACATATTTAAGTAACAAGGATTCTGGTGTGGAGAGGATGAAGACTTTGTGACTACTGAACAGACGGTGTCCACTGTAACACTCTCATGTGGCATTTTGCTAGTAGAAAGAATAGTTGTGTAAAATCTTACCATAACCATAGATGTTCTTCTCTTCTACATGCTGCATTACTCATAACATGAGCGAGTCCAACACCGGTTGACTCATACATCTAGTCAGTACATAAAAGTCTAGTGCATCTGCAACGCATGTGTGACGCCACTCATCAGCTAACATATGTTGGACAAAGTGGTCGGTATGTAACAACCTCAGAACTGAATGCTGCAGAAAGCACCAGCCTGATTTTAGGACAGGAGAAAACATACCAACAGGAGCCAGGCAAGCATCAGGGGGAAGGCGGGGGGGGGGGGGTGTAATGCTGCAGCATACAGAAGAGAAGGACATCTATGGTTATGGTAAGATTTTACACCACTACTCTGTCATTCTATTCATATGCTGCAGTATTCATAACATCAGGAAGAGTACCAAAGCTCATGCAGAGGAAGAATTGGACGAAGGAACAGAAACATTCTCCACAAACCCATGCAGAATAGCTCTGGCAAAACCAGCCGCAGACCTGAAAATGCATCTACTTTATAGTGCTTAGTGAAGGCACAAACAGAAGACTAGGTAGCTGCTTCCAAGACGGAGCACGTGTACAAGCCTTTAAAGAAAGCCCCAGAGGAAGACACTGTTCTAGTGGAATGTCCCCTAACAGGACAGTAGATATTTCCATGGGCCACATAACAGAAAGAAATAGCTATGGAGATCCAAGAGGAGCTAGTCTGCTTGGAAACAGGTTGGCCCAGAGCCCTTGGGTGATAGGAAACAAATAGGTGGAAACAAATAGGTGGTCAGACTTACGGACTGGTTTGGTTTTGTCCAAGCAGTACCGGAGTTGCCTATGCACATCTAAAGTGTGCAGGATCCTCTCACTGCAGGACTGAGGAGAAGGGAAAAATGATGAAAGGTTAATAGACTGATTTGAGTGACAATTAATTCATTTACCACCTTTAGCAGAAAGGAGGGTAGTTCTTTAAAAAACTATCCCTATGGAAAACTGTGAAGGGGGAAGAAGACTTGAGCTTGTAACTCAGATACCCTCCTGACAGAAGTAGTGGTCAGGAGCAGGACTGTTTTCCAGGTGCAATGTTGTAGAGCAGAAGAAACTTGCCAGCTCCAAAGGGGCCAAGTTAAGTTTCTCCAAGACAAAACTGAGATCCAAAGGAGGAGGAACCGTTTTTCCTTGGTGGTCTGATACGAAGGACGCCTTTTAAGAAAAGTTTAACTTCCAGCCTGAAAGCTAAAAGGAGGAGACATAGGCAGAGATAGCAGAAAGATGGGCTTTTACTGAGTCCCACTGGGACATCTACTAGCAGCGGTTGTAAATCCTTTTTGAGACACCAGATGGAAAACCTGTTCCACTTGGAAAAATAGGATTTCCTAGTTGTGGGTTTTCTGGCCTCCTGCAGAACTTGAAGGACATCCTAAGAAAATAGGCGTCTGAAAGGAATCAAAACCCTATCACCCACAGAGTCAGATTTAGAGTTGAGATCTGTGGATGTACTAGAGTTCACTTGCCCTGTGTGAGTAGATCCATTCTGTGGGGTAACGTGTGGGGATTGCCCTTGGCTAAATGCACAAGGGGAACCAATGCTATCTTGGCCAAAAGGGGATCAAAAGCAAGATTTTTGATTGGTCCTGCTGGATTTTCAACAGGACCTTTTGGAGAAATGGGAAGGAAGGAATGCATAAAGAAACATCTCCTTCCAAGAGAAAGATAGAGCACCCACCTTCCATGCCATGGGATCTGGAACCCTGGCACAACACCTGGGAAGTTGTTCATGGGGGAGGCAAAGAGGTCTACCTGAGGTATATCCCATCAACAGACCATGTCCAGAAACAATTCCCAGTTTAACATCCATTCATGGGATAGATTCATGGACCTGCTGAGTGTGTCTGTCCCAACAGTCTGAGTCGTGGGAATGTAAACAGCCTAAAGGGACAGTTGACTCTGTGAAGCCAACTCTCAGGCCTGTAATACCAGTCTGCACAGGAGGTAAGATTTTGTTCCTCCCTGTTTGTTGGCATATCAGAGAACCGTAGTATTGTCTGTAAACCACTTCAAAACTCCTGGGGAAAATAGAGGTTTGAAAATATATAGAGGGCGAAAATCAAGGCCCTCATCTCCTTTATATTGATAACCACTTTTCTTTGGTCTAAAGACCAGACATCTCTGACCCCCCCAGGATTCCACTGCTGCTCCCCATCCCATCTGAAGCATCTGTATACAGCTCCTGTGTGGGGAGAGGTGGATGTAAGGGTAGACCTGGGTTCTTTGCAACCTCTAGGATCCACCAGTTCAACCCCATTTTCAAGCAGGAAAGGGATGGGAGTGTTTCCAAACTGTCCTCAAGAACCAGTGGAATTTCTCATGTGTAACTTGGCTAAGGGGAGCATGGGAATAATGGAGGCCATGAACCCCAGGAGGCAAAAAAACTCCCTGTCAGTCAAGGATTGGAGATGCAGGACGTCCTGGAAGTAGGTAGTTCGGGACAGGACCTTTTCTGGCGGTAAGAAAGTTAACATCCTGTCTGACTGGATCCTGTAGCCAAGAAAAACGTGGTCTTGGAAAGGGATCAGAGCATATTTCTGGTAGTTGATCATGAACCCTAGACTCTTTAGGAGTGACACAGTGAAGGAGAAATTCTCCTGAAGGATGTCTGGAGTTTGTGCCTGGAGGAGTAGATCGTCTAGGTAAGGGAAGATCTGTATGCCTTATAGCCTGCAGTATGCTATAACAGGAGCTAAGCATTTTGTAAAGACCCTCTGGGTCATAGAAAGTCCAAAGAGCAAGGCACAGAACTGAAAATGTAAGGAAGCAACAGCACAGCAAAAAACTTTCTGAACTGAAGATGAATGGGAATATGAAGGTAGGCATCTTTGATGTCCAAAGACACCATAAAGACCTGCGGAAGTATAAGAGGAATAAGAGTGGGTAATGTTAGCATACAAAACGTGGGAACTTTCAGAATGGAACTTAGATGGGATATGTCTAGAATGTGTCTCCAAGGACCATCCTTCCTGGGTACCAGGAAAGTACAGTTGTGTACACTTACCATAAATGTAGATGTTAGAGTGTATTCACTGTTGTAGTCATCACACTTTGGTTACCTGCCTGCAAGTAGCCCTCAGTCAGCCAGAATACCAGGGACTTAGTATTTCTGAGTCAGTTGCTGTCACTCCAGGATTGATGTCAGGCTGTCAGGGGGTATAAAAACAGGCAGCCAACGCCATTATATCAGTTTTTATTGCCCCAAATGTCAGGAGCCCTCCAAGCAGTGAGCTACATTATGGGTGGGAAAGCACCACCAGTAAAAAAAAAATACCATTACCAATATCCCTTAAAGGGGTGAGTAATAGACAGAGAGGAGAGAGACAAGGAGGCTGAAGGGAGGGAAACCAGGACTGCAACAGTGAATACACTAGAACATCTACATTTATGGTAAGTGCACACAACTGTACTATGTTCTTCTTGTTTCACTGTTGCAGTCATCACAATTGGGTTTATTCCCAAAGCTAAAGAAGGGTGGAGGCAGTCAAGAAGAGTTGGGGCTGGCTAGTATGCCCTGCAGGACTGCTGTCGCAAAACCCTCCCTGGATTTGGAAAAGATAGGCAGGTGGTAATGCTTGGTGAAGATGTGTACAGAAATTCCAGGTAGCAGCTTCCAGGATGCTCCTGGTAGTGATTCCCCTGAGGAATGCTGTAGAGGCAGAAGTTGCCCTAGTGGAATGTGTTCTGACCCCTGAGGGGTTGTTTTCCCATGGTGCTTGTAGCAGAAATGGATGGAGTGTGCTATCCATTTGGAAATTGTTTTGAAATGGCCTTGCCCTCTGGTCCTGGTGCAAAGCTGACTAGTAACTGGTCAGATTTCCTGAAGGGCTTAGTCCTATCAAGGTAGAATCTGAGCTGTCTGTGCATGTCCAAGGAGTGCGGAATCCTTTCCCCCTTATTTTGAGGATTAGGGAAGTCATTTTAGTTTATTTCATTGTATTTACTGAATTTATTTCATGAGATTTTAATGAGTTGTATTAACTTACTGTGATGTCATTAATTGATTATGTGGAAGGGGAGGGCGTACATGTATATAAAAAGGGTCAGTTTTGTTATGTTTGTTATTCTGAAGAAGTTTTTATTAAAAAACGAAAGCGCTAAATACACTGACAGTGTTGATTCTGGTCTTTCTTTCCTGGTGTTTATCAGGTTCTTTACAAAGGTCAGGTGCTGCAACAGCTGTTCCTGTCTGCCTGAATCAGACAATCGTCCAAGTATGAGTAAATCTGAATTTTTCTCTATCTGCAATAAGCAATGGCTGGAGCCAAGCATTTTGTGAATACTCTGGGAGCAGTGGATAAGCCAAAGGGAAGTGCAGAGAACTGATAATGCATAGATCCTGCCCTGAAACGTAGGTATTTCCTGCACGAGTCCCTGATAGGGATGTGCAGATAGGCTTCTTTTAGGTCTAGGGTGGCTAACCAGGCATCTTTGGACAGCATAGGAAGAAGCTGCTGAAGGGTGAGCATTTTGAATTTTGGTACCACCAGGAAGGTGTTTAGAGTGGAAAGATCTAGGATTGGGCCTCAAGTGTCCTCTTTTCTGGGTGCCAAGAAAAGTCTGGAATAGAACCCTTGACCTACCTGTTCTGCCGGAACAGGTTGAATTGCCCTTATGGAGAGCAGGGATTGAACTTGTGCCTCTGCCCACTGGTTTGGAGGAAGGTCTGGGAATGCTTTTGGGGTTGGCAGTGAGTGGAAGAAAAATCTGTACCCCTGGGATACAATGTTGAGGACCCATCGGTCTTTGGTGATGGAGGTCCAGTTTTTTGCATGATGGCCAAGTTTTTCTCCTAGGGGCAAGAGCAGTTTGGCAGAGTTGAGGAGTGGAACAGAGAAGTCACGGTGAATTATTTCCATAAGGGGGTGGCTTACCACTCCCTGTTTTTGAAGTGGAGGCACTCCACTGCTTAGATCTCTGCATACCCTGATACTGAAGTCTTGGGGGGGTCTGTTTCCCCTGGGTCTAGTTTAAGATGGCCTTGAGGGGACTGGAAAAGGACCAATGTTTCGAGGGGCAATGCCTACTGAAACTAGGAGGCTGCACTTGCAAGAAATCTGACTGTCTGCATAGATTTTCTTTTTTAGAACCTCTTCTGCTTTGGTGCCAAACAGATTGTCCTTGTTCAAAGGGGCTTCTAGTAACTTTGATTTGACATGGTCTGGCAAGGTCTGCACCTTAAGCCAAACATGCCTTCTCAGTACAAAACAAGTGACTGCTGCCTGCAAGACCACATTACAAAGTATGCTTGCTGACCTGGCTTGCAGAATGCATAAGCTCTTGTAATTCTTTATTTTCTGCACAGTCTGCGAAGGTAGCTATTTTTTTGCTTAATAACTTCCATAATATGTTGCTGGTAATTAAGCATGTGAAACTGGCAATTCAATGCCCTAATGGCGAGAGTGGCAGAGGTGTATAGTTTTTTACCCCCATCTGTCTAAAGCTTGGGAATCCCTGTCCGAAGGGGTGGGATTCTTAGCTGCAGTTGCTTTTATACACTTAGGCTCCTGGGAAATGACCTCTGAGTCAGCAGTAGGATTTTTGAAAAGAAATTTGAGAGAGTCAGGGACTCTGTAGTACCTGTCTGGTTTCCTTGGAGCAGGGTAAAGTATCAGGAGTTAGGCTGGATTCCATAAAAACATCATCCACAACATCCAAAACTGGAGGTATTGCTAAATGTCTATGATGTGGCAAATCTAGAAATTCTCTGAGTCTCTTTTTGGACTGAGGATAGCCTTGGCATTCCCAGTGGAAATGCTCTCTTAAAGTATGTAGGGTTTCACCAAAAGAAAAATCCTCTGGAGGGGAAGCAGAGGGAATGGATTCTTCTGCATCTGAATCCTCATAAGCAGATAAAGGCATGTCTTCATTTTCAGAAACCTAGGAGTCAGACTCTTGGTCTGTTAAAGCTGCTGGGGACCGGTCTCTTTTTCTCTTAGCAGGAGAAGGCCAGCTTCCCCTAATCGGCATAATCAGGTCTTTTGCCATTTTAAGCATTTGATGTTGTGGCAAGGAAGCAGGTGCTTGAGTTTGGGTCGTCGTTTTTTTTTGGTGTAGCTCTTACCCTTGGCCTTAGAAACTCAGTAGTTTTAAACAGAACAGAAGATGCAAAAGAAGTCGTCGGTTTATGTCGAATATCAGTAGTGCGAAAAACTTCCTCAGAAGCCGGTGCCCGCACAGCGGCTCTGGACCCATCCAAGGTAGAGTCATCTGCAGGTTCCATAGTCAAAGAAGAGTCTCTAAGCATACCAGACTCCAAACGGGTCTCGGTAGTGGCCCGCTTCGATGGATTCGCAGGCATCAGGGGCTGAGAAAGCACCTCACTGAGTACCGGTGAACTGGCGACTAGCTTAACGGAAGCGTCATCGGCAGTTTTGGACCTGTGTGATCTGTCTCTGTCTTTATCCTAACATTTTTTCTGAAGATCGGTAGTCGGATGGCTTACCGAAGCCATTTCGAAATATGGAGATCGAGAGCGAAAGTATTTAGCAACAATAAGGGCCCGATGATGAATAGTTCAGGTGTTGAACAAAACACAAAACCGACAGCAAGGTACGTTGTGGTCTGGGCCTTAACAGGTGATGCAGTAAGACTGGAAATCTCTGTGTGGTATTTGCTTTCCACACGCGAGGCAATTAACTTTTTCTGACATCAATCAGATCAAGAAAAAAGGATCCCTAACGGGGTACTTAGCTTTAGAAGACTTCAGGATGATTCAGTTCGGAAATGAAAACTCAGGTAGCAGCCAACTGGCACTCGCGCAAACTGCTTCTGGTTTGGGCTCCTCAGCAAGAAAAACTGATGTAATGGCATTGGCTGCCTGTTTTTATACCCCTGACGACCTGACGTCAGTCCTGGAGTGACATCAACCGATGCAGAAATACTAAGACTGATAACCCAAGTGTGATGACTGCAACAGTGAAACATGAAGATAATCACCCTGGAGTAAAATCCTTTCCCAACCTGGGTGGGTGGCACTTCTTGAATAGTGCCTTGGGACAGAAGGTTGGAAAGGACATCGGGAAAAAGTTTGTTATTTTTTGGGGGGATGTGGAATACTCCTGAAGTGAGGATGAGTCTTCCACACCATAAAGTATCCTTTTTGCAGGATGGACAAAACCCAAGAGTCCTCCAATCTGTTTCAAAGCAGGGAGAGAGAGAGAGAGAGAGTGTGAGAGACAGAGAGACAGAGGAGTTAATGGGCCTGGAGGCAGGTAGTCACAGACTACCAGGCTTAGCCTGAAAGGGCCGTTTCTGGGTGGGGGTGGCAGAGGCAGACTTAGATAGAAATCGTTTCCTAGTACCTTTCTTACCTTTGGAAGACTGGGACCTAACAGACTTTCTAACAAAGGTGGTTCTGGTATGGTAGTTCCTCTAAAACATAGTGACATGGGAAACAAAAATATGCTTAAGATCTTGCAGCTCCTTGCCTTTCTCCTGAAGAAGATTTGAACAGTTCTGCAGCCAAGGTACCAAACAAAGCCTTGCTGCCCAAAGAAGCATCCATGATCTTTGCTTTAATGTCATCAGGCAAAGGTTGGAGCCTGAGCCATGAATACCTCCTCAGGAAATACCCAGATGCAGCTGCTCTAGCTGAGGCCTCCACGGCATCATAACTACACTTTATGGAATGCTGTGTAACCTGGGCAGAGGAATTAAGAATGGTGGAAAGCTTAGCCTTAGTGGGGGAATCAGGGAGCTCAGAAAGTCTGCCAGCGTCTCAAAGAAGGACCAAGGAATATTTGGCCATTTGGGTCTGACAGTTACTTGGTCTGAAGGCCAGAGTAACTGAAGTATAGACCTTTTTCCTAATTCTCTCTATGACGCTGCTCTCCTTATCTGAGGGAAGCAGGGAGGTAAAAGGCAGCATTTTGGATGCCTTGTCTGCAAAGACAGAAATGGTAGCAGGACCTGCAGATGGGTATCTGAATACGAATTTGGCCTCTTGTGGGCTGGAGGCCAGGAGTCTGGGCACTTAGAAGAAGCTGCATAGGCATCTAGAAATGCTGGATGAACAGGAGGTATGGCAGATGGTGAGGGTGAATTCATCTGTAGGAGGTTGGGTCCTAGTCAGATCATCGAACCGTACTTTCACGGACCCACTTTAGCAAAATTGCATTTTACCGAAAATGCACTTTCGCTAAAGAAAAAGAAAAAAATAAATAAAAACATGCTGTTTGCATGTAATGTTAGTTGTACATCAACGTGTAGTGTTCTTTTAGGTACAATATTATTTTTGACAAAGTGGAGAATGAATTAAATAGTAACATTTTTAGGAAAAAGAAGAAACTATCTAGGGATGAATTTGAATATAAAAACGGTTTGGCTTACCCTTTTCCCAAAGCTTATCTAGGGGTGGACTTGAACAAAGGTAATACTACAATTTCATCACAACCCATCTATTATAATATGAATTCCAACAGGTTTAACAGTGATGGGAATGAATATGATACTGAATTTCCACCACTAAGAAGATCCAAAAGGAGTTTCAATAGAAACCAGGGTAGACAGGAAACTGATTTTTTAGGATCCCGAGGGGAAGGGGGAGCGAGATCCAAATACAGAAATCCCTCCTACAGGAGAAAGAACAGTTATCAGTAGTTTATGGCAATAATAATAATAAAAACAATCAAGATGTGAACAATGATGATGGAATTAGTGTATCTGATAACACTGTTTTTTTGTATAAAGGTTTTAAGATTTTTAATTATGCTGAATTTCCCATTTGTAATGATCTTTTTCATTTACTTATGAAGGGAATGAAATTTGTGCCTTCTAACAGAGATGAAATTAGTAAAATTTTAACTGATTTTAAGATTTTTGTCAGGAAAATGAATTTAAAATGTTTAAACAGAGATAAAGTAAGTATTGACAACAAAAGGAATTCTGTCATATACAAAAAAGTTGTTGGAACCCCTCTTATACCCCTATTACATTCTTTTGAAAAAGTTACAGAGCAAGAGATTTTTAAAACCCTACGAACACATATTTATAGGAAACATAATTTGACGTTGGCAGAGAAAAAGTTACTGTTTGAGTTAAGGGATAACCTGAATGCTAGATTCATGAAACCGGACAAGGGTGGGGGTATGGCTATTGTAAACATGGTCGATTACAAAAACAAAATGACCAATATTTTGAATGACAATACAAAATATGAGATTGTCTCTAGGAATGAAATTCACATAAGCTATAGAAAGATAAAAATTTTTTTGGAGGACTCCTTAATGCAAGGTGTCATAAACGAAGAAGTTTTTAACTTTCTGCATGTGGAGCATCCTGTTATACCTATTTGTTTTGGTATTCCCAAAACTCACAAAAACTTAAAAGATCCACCATACAGGCTTATCATCTCAGGGCACAACAGTATCACTTATTCCCTTGGGGTCTTTAATGATCGAATGCTTAAACATGCTTTGACCCCATTAGAGTACGTACTTGTTGATTCTTGGGATTTCTTAAGGAGAATCAAGAATGAATTTTTCAATGAGGATATTTATTTTTCTACTATTGACGTAGTGGATCTTTTTACTTCTATTCCCCATGAGGTAGGATTACAATTTTTCAACGAAGTCCTAGAAGTAAAACAAACCTGAGTGGTAGTTTGATCAACTTTATCACAGAATTAATGGAACTAGTTTTGAAAAATATTTTTTTTTACTTTCGAGGGGGAATTTTACAAACAGGTTTGAGGAGTTGCTATGGGCAATAGCTGTGCTCCCATTTTTGCTAATTTAGTTTTATATGGGTAGGAGAATCAGTTTATTTTTACTTCTAGTTACAAAAATGAATGGCACCTTTACTTAAGGTTTTTAGATGACCTATTTATTTTGTGGAAGAGGGACACATTCTTTGAACAATTTTTCCATTATATGAACACTATATGCGACTATTTTAAATTCACTGGAAATGATAATAGTAAAGAAATTAATTTTCTTGATGTAAAAATATTTAAGGATGCTACCAACCACTTATTTCAATCTAAGGTTTATAGGAAATCCACTTTTTCCAACGATTATCTTGAATTCTCAAGCAACCACCCCCTCACATTAAGAGGAATATAGTCAAGGGGCAAATAGTTAGGGTTGTAAGGATGTGTTCAAATAGGACCCTGGCAGAGGCAGAAACCAAAACAGTTATGGACATGTTTTTGCATCGACGATATCCATCAGATTTTGTAGAGAATATCAGGGACCAAGTGATGAATGATTGGAATGGTAGATATAAACCATTACTAGGGGCTGGGGTAGAACCAATAAATGTCAATCAAAGCGATCAAAATGATTTTTCCCAAGCCATGGTTATTACATACGGTGAAACATCTAAAGAGGTAAAAAAGATTATCCAAAATAATTGGACAATGTTGAAGGGAAATAGTGACCTTTTCAAAGTAATAGGCTGAGAACCCATATTTACTTATAGGGTTGGTAGTAATTTGAAGAAAATTTTGGAAAACAAACCTAATGTAAATAATAGGAAAAAAGGTACCCACAAATGTGGTTGTTGTGATTACTGTGGTTACATTAATGAAAATCCCAAGCTTAGTTTAGGCCCTTATGACATTGATGTTAACTTTGCATCTGGTTCATGCGTCACTTCAGGTGTTGTTTATCTTGCTAGTTGTAATTCCTGTTCTTGTTATTACAATGGCAAGACGGAAAGAAAATTAAACCGTAGGATATACGAACATTGCTATTGTATTAACAGGAAGGACACAAAAAATGCCCTATTTAAACATATTCAAGAGAATCCACTTCATAGTTTTAAGTTTGGTATACTGGAAGTTGTACAGGTGGATTTTAGAGGAGGGGACTGGAAAAATAAATTATTGAGGGCTGAAACTAAATGGCAACTAAGGTTAAATGCTGCTGAATATCCAGGGTTAAATGATGCTATCAGCATCAAACCAGAATTAAGGTTTAGGGCTTGTAAATTATGACACCAAAACCTTCTAGTTTAGTTTTCTTTTTGTTATTTAACTGCTCTAAAGTCACCAAGTTTTTCTTAGGTTTACATTATTCAACTGTATTAATTATAAATTTTAAAGTAGTTAGAACACTAATTTGTATCTTTGTATTACATAGGGCTGCATTTCCACAGCTTTTTAAATTTTAAAGTTTCCTACATGAAATGTTTATGACTGTTCTTTTAAAACTTAATTGCTTGGGTCATATGATTTTATCAACTGTATAAAATGAGGTTTTTTACAACAGTTTCATTGTGACGAAAGCGCTTATCCTTTTTTGGTACTTTGTGTTTTTCAATAAATACTGTTTATGCTATTCTCGGGGACTAGTTATTGGCAACATTAGCAGCTTTTTGTTTTATGGTCGTTGCGCTGCTTTTGGCACCATCTACTTTTTTTCCTTGATGTACAACTAAGCCAACTATTGCCGAGGTCATGCTACAGTGGGGATGAGGGAATATTCCCTTTTCCCCACTGTAGTGTGATCTCGGAGTGATAATATTAAAGTAGGGGCCCCCCTACATAAGTGTTTAGTGCGTTTTTTTTTAATTTGCTATTTATTTTTCCACATAAGTGCATTTTCGATATAATGCACTTTCGCGAAAGTGAGTTATTGGAAGTACGGTTCAATGAACCGTATTTTTGATAAAACAACGTAGACCCAGGAGGTCGCAGTACCTTTTTTGGATGTCTGATACCTGACATCAATCACACTTGAACTCTCTCATCTTAAAGATAGTTTCCCCAAATGAGATATCCTCCCTAGGGGAATCAGTGCCATTAGATTCTTACACCAAAAATAAACCAACCAAGCAGATGAAGACTGCCTTAAACCAAACAATAAATCCAATACAAAAACAGATAAGGCAGCCAAACATGGCTTAAAATCATCTACTTTTTAAATGGTGAGCGCTTTCGTACAGTCACACTGCACTTCATCAGACCATAAAACAGAATCAGAACCAAACCATTTAAATAATACTTTCAATAAAACAATAAATTATTAAAAACAACTTCAATGAATTAAGGGACGAGCCTTCAAAACAGGCTTTAAAGGGACACATCCATTCAAACCTGGTGCTCTATGTGCTAGGAACCCAACTATCCACTTAGTCTCAGCCAATTCTAACTTATTTTCCAAATCTCCCCCTCTCTTACCTGTGGCAATCAACTGTAAAGCATAATTCCACTCTGGAATTTTGAATTAATGTGAAATTATTAAAACATACAAATGTTTGAAGTTTTCTTTAGTGCAAACAAGACTCCAGCCTCCTGGCTGAAAAAGCTAACCAAATTCAAACTTTTCTGTCAACATAAAATTACGCATGCAAGATTATGTTTACCTTAAAAGAAGGTAGTCTGAGAGCTCCTCTCAATCCTGTTCCAAAACCAAAGCCCTCTGGGCCACCAGTACCACCACTCTTTGCCCAGTCTACCAGTGACAAAAGAGCAGGTTCTTTTGGCTTCACCTTCTCTCGTTCTTCTTCCTTTGCCTGGAGTTTCGCAGCATTCTGGAAAGGCTTCAGTTAGAGAAAAAAATAAAAAGATTGCCTGTATGAAATTTAGACTGCATTCTATCATTGTGCAAGTGCAAAAATGTCTGTCTGCAAAAGGCAGGGGGATCACTTGGGCAACCAATCTATCGGAGTACATTTGCTCATAAACTACTACATCAAATACATTAGAAAAAGAACAGACACAGCATTTTTCTTATCAATCATCTAAGTGACAAAAGCTTGCTCCCCAAACTATTTTTCTGTACTGAGAAACAATGTCATCACAGGGCGATGTGTGACAAAGTTGCTGCACTGTGATTTCTACTAATAAGAAACTGCCTGAAATTGGTTAGAAATAATAACTGCACTGCACACAGCTTTGTTAACAAGTGCATGAGGCTACTGTTAATTAATATACAAGATGGCCTATGTTTACACACATCTTTCAATTGAAAAGGTGTTGTATGCCTTTTAAAAAGGATTATTATATTACTGTAGGTGCATGTTACTTCCACAAAGAAAAATCTAACCATCAGGAAAGACAGACATACTAAACACAATCATTTGCTGTAAATATATTAACTAATTCTCTGCTGATACCAAACACAATCATTTGCTGTAAATAGATTAATTCTCTGCTGAACCTAATATAACATTTAGGACATTTAGTTTGGTCAACACTTTAAACTATCTAACAGTTTAATACTGAATGATTACTGGGTGTGTTAGTACCAAAAAATACTTCAGAGCTAGGTCATGTAAAGTCACCTGACTAAATAAATGAAAAGGGTTTTTGAATCAGTAGTTAACTTTACACATTCTCTTCCAACATCTCTCAAACAGTTCTGTGAACCATGTGGTTTCATCATGTTTTTTAACCAACATAGCCGTACTGGTTTGAATGAGGTTTGTTACAGTAGGGCATTCATAACCAATTATAGTTTAAATGCCCATCATATTAAAAATATAGTAATACATGAGTGGGATAAATTTTCAGGTTTCACTAATTTACCAATTTTAAAAGGTAAACCTATTAAGGTTGTGTTCAGGAAGGGACTAAATATTATGAGTTGGTAAAACATGATGATGTTTTCACACAACGAAAGAAAGGTACTTATAAATGTGGGGCGTGTAATCAATGTACTTTTATCATTAACAAGGAAATGTTTCTATTAACCAGTAGAGCCAAAACATTAACTGCCAAAACTTATACTAACTGTAATTCCCAGGGCTTGGTCTATTTGGTTACCTGTGGGAGTTGCAATAATTTCTACGTTGGCAAAACTGAGACACACCTCAAACGTAGAATTTATGAACACATGAATGATATCAATAAGTGCAATGTCAACAACGCACTGTACAAACATACTCTCTCATGTACTAATGCCAAGTTTTTCTTTTTTGTGTTAGAAACTGTATGCAAGGAACCCAGAGGTGGGCCCTGGGAACATAAATTAGAATAGAGGGAGACCTATTGGCAGTTATTTTTAGAAGCCAAGGCCCCAGGTCTGAACGAACAAATTTCACTTGCATCCTTACTTAAATTAAGGGCAGCTAGATTATGAATCTATTCCTATTTTTTATTCATGTTTTTTATTTATATATTTTTAAACATTTCATCCATCCAGTACATATATTAGAAATGTTCATGTTCCTATATATCTAATGATTGGCATGTTATTTATTTATTTTATGATATGTTTCAATACTTTTTCATACATAAGTGTATATTTTAAGTTATTTGACAATTTTAACTTGCCTATTTTAATATGTCATTTTAAAGTTTTAGCATGGGTTTTATTTCAGCTTCGCATTTTTAAGGATATTTCTTTAAATGCTTAATTGATTTATCACCTGATTAATTTTAAGTGTGTATAAAACTATTTGGGCTTAATGATTGTTCATTTCTGAAGAAGTCTGGGAGTCACTTGGACGAAAACGTGTTTTTTAATTGTGCGTTAAAAATAAACTTGTGTTCTCCACCATAGTACCTTGCCCTTCTCTGTTCAGTATTTTGGTTCTAACTTTACATTCCCTTCCAACATCTCTCTGAAACAGTTCTGTGAACCATGTGGTGTCAAACTAGATGATACAACTAAGCATTTATACAACCTAAAAAGGCACTAAAATGCATGCAAATGCTGAACACACACGTTAAAAATATATACTTTTTGATGATTAGCCGAGTAGAGAAGAATGTCTTATTTAAAAGATTTCAACCTAAACTCCAAATATGTACTTAACATATCAGCAAGGAAGTCTTCTTCAGTGGGTAAGCATTTACATTTCCTCGTCTGCTATCCTAGTTTGGTAAAATGTTACTTTCATTCCAACACTTGAGCATGGCTGCACTGCCTGTTGATGCATGCCACACCATCTCACAGGAAGCAAGCATGCTTCAACACTGTGTCCCTCAATGAAAAAGTACAGTTGTGTACACTTACCATAAATCTAGATGTCTGAGTGTATTCACTGTTGCAGTCATTACATTTGGGTAATCTACTGGCAGGTTGCCCACAGTTGGCCTGAATAACAAAGTCTTGGGTCCTGCGTCGGTTGCTTTCTCTTCTTCCATGACGTCAGGTCGTCAGGGGTATAAAACATGTAGCCAACGCCATTTTAATCAGTTTTTCTTTCCCCAGATGTCAGGTGCCCCCCAAATGGGGAGCAAAAATATATAAATATATATGCATGTAATTTAGAACACAAAAAGTTTACCACCAACTAAAAGCAAATACACCAAAAAGGCTTTTGAGCATAGTGAAAGAACGGAGAGGTATAATAATAGTGCAGAAAGGGGGCTGGTGGGTGTGAAACCCGGACTGCAACAGTGAATACACTCGAACATCTACATTTATGGTAAGTGTACACAACTGTACTATGTTCTTCGTGTTTCACTGTTGCAGTCATTACACTTGGGTAGAATCCCAAAGCTATGGATGGGAGGATGGAATTATACAGCATTAGGAGTGGCTATAAGGCTCTGCAGGACAGCAATGGCAAAGCCTGCCCTGGATTTAGAAAAGAGAGGTAAATGGTAATGTTTTGTGAACGTATGAACTGAGCTCCAAGTAGCAGCTTGTAGAATGTCTCTGGTAGGAACCCCTCTGACAAAAGCTGCAGAAGTAGATGCAGCCCTGGTGGAATGTCATCTGATCCCCTTGGGGACAGGTTTATCATGGTGCATGTAGCAGAAACGAATACAATGGCTTATACATTTTGAAATAGTCTGCTTTGAGATAGCCTTCCCCTCTGCTTATGCAGCAAATGCCACCAGTAGTTGCTCAGACTTTCGTAGAGATCTTGTCCTGTTTAAGTAGAATAAGAAGTTATGTACCTACCATAACGTTCCATGTTAGTTGTCTTCTTCTCGCCTTCTTTCTTGCTGGATGGGTTCGGAGCTGATCCTCGGCTCCGACTCGGCAATCTACTAAAGCTCGAGAGCTATTTACTGGCTCGAGACCCTCCCTATATCCCACAATGCTAGGTGTCAGATCCCGTTTGGCAGAGCTAACACCAAGGAAAGATTCAAGGACACCTGTCCAACCACAAGGAAAAACTATAGTACGAGGACAGAGGAGACATCATGTACATCAGAGTTGTCCAGAGGAAGAAGGCCTCAAAAGGGGACTCTTCTCGGTCTGTCCAGGCTAGGGGGAAGGAGGGTGGGACGCAAGATAGAAGGTGAGAAGAAGACAACTAACATGGAACGTTATGGTAGGTACATAACTTCTTAATGTTAAGTTGTCTATCTCGCCTTCATTCTTGCTGGATGGGACACCGTCCCTAGCACCTTAGTCCTGGGTGGCTCATCGGAACAGACTCTTGAGCACAGTGGAACCAAACTCAGCTCTATTCCTAGAGGCCACATCCAACTTATAATGCGAAATGAAAGTATGAGGAGTGGCCCAAGTGGCTGCGGCACAAATAGATTCCATTGGTAGTCTTGCTTGAAACGCTACTGACGTAGCTAAAGCTCTGGTGGAATGACCTTTAGGTTTAGCAAGGAGTTCTTTATGTCTGAGCTGATAAATCAAGGTAATAATAGAGGACAACCACCTGGATAAGGTTACTTTGGAAACTGGCAGTCCTTGCTTGCCCTCGGCATAGGATAAGAAGAGTTGGTCCGATTTTCTTATTTGCTTAGTCCTGTCCAAGTAGAAACGTAATTGCCTATGAACATCCAAGCGGTGCAAATTTTGTTCAGCTTTGTTCGTATAGTTAGGAAAAAAGACAGGCAGATCAATAGTCTGATTCAGATTTGTTTCAGAAGGTATCTTGGGTAGAAATGAAGGATTAGGCCTAAGTGAAATTCTGTCCTTATAAAACACAAGATAAGGAGGATGAATACAGAGGGCTTGAAGTTCCAAAACTCTCCTAGCTGATGTGATGGCTACCAAAAAGAGAGTCTTCCAGGAGAGCAATTTTAAGGAACAGGAAGCCGCGGGTTCAAAGGGGGGGGGAATCAAGGAAGCCAATATCAAGTTCAAGTCCCACGGAGGCAGGGGATCTCTGACCGGGGGCCTAAGTAATAAAGTTCCTTTGAGAAAGGCCTTGCAAAGTTTGTGGGACATGATGTTGGTTTCTGACAGGCCAGCATGGAAATTTGCAATAGCAGCTAATTGGACCCTAATGGTGGCAGAGGAGGAGCCAGCTTGAAAGAGCTCTGCTAAAAAAATCTAAAACTTGATGGACAGGGGCTGTAAAGGGGTCAATATTCCTAGCCTTTGCCCAGAAAGAAAAAACATTTCCACTTACTAGCATAAGTCTTCCTGGTGGCAGATTTGTGCGAAGAAAGTATGACTTCATGCACCGGCTGAGAAATTAGCGGAAGCCTGGCTAAGATTGGAAGTGGAGCAACCAAGCTGTGAGGTTGAGAGACTGAAGGGATTGGTGCAGCCCGACTGATGGACCAAGAGGTCTGGCACTGGGTCCAGATTCCACGGCTGCTCCAGCAGGTGACGATGCAGGAACGGGAACCAAATTTGTCGAGGCCAGTAAGGGGCAATGAGGATCATCCTGGATCTCAATGCGGTTGCTTTCTGAATTAGCTTGGGAATAAGGGGAAAAGGCAGGAATGCATATAGAAGACCCCGGGGCCAATCGTGAACTAGAGCGTCTCTGGGGGTGTGCCCGGGAATAGGGAAGAGAGTGAAGAAGTCGTTGCACTTGCTGTTGAGAGGAGTTGCAAAAAGGTTGCAGCAAGGTTGACCCCATCTGCAGAAGATTTTGTCCGGTACTGAATGATTGAGAGACCACTCGTGAGGCATGAGACTAGCTCTGCTTAGCCTGTCTGCTATGACGCTGGACCTCCCGGGGATGTGCGTTGCTATCAGAAACCGTTGAGAGGAGATCACCCGCTGCCAGAGTCTGAGTGCTTCTCGACATAAGGGATAGGACTTGGTTCCGCCCTGCTTGTTGATGTACCATACTACAGACATATTGTCTGTCTGAATTGCAATAGTCCCGGTGGGTAGAGAGTCCTGAAGAGCTTGCAACTCCAAAAGAACCGCTCTCATTTCCAAGACATTTATGTGCAGATGGTACTGTACAGGTTGCCAGGTGCCCTGGACAGTCCTGCCCTGAAAATGCCCCCCCCCCCCCACCCGATCAGGGAGGCATCCGTGGTCACTGTTGCAACAGGAAGAGGAAGAACACACGGTCTGCCCTGGAGTATTAGAGGGGAGACCATCCACCAAGCCAGGTGGTCTTTGCAGGACTGAGTGATTATTATCTTGTGAGACACATTGGGAGCTGTTGAAAGGACCATTGAGTAAAAAGCATCCACTGAAGCCGCATGTGAAAACGAGCCAGTGGAACTAGTATGATTGCTGCTGCCATGAGGCCCAAAGCCTTTAGTACAAATCTGGTCTGAATCCTGTTGCACTGTAGTAAGACCTGCACGTGTTGGCAGATGTCTGAAACTCTGTCGAGAGGAAGTCTTGCAGAGAGGTCTTTTGTATTTAAGCTTGTGCCTATAAAGGCTACAGACTGACAAGGCGACAATGCAGACTTTTCAAAATTTATTGATACACCTAGCTCGGAGCAAGATTGGATGGTATAATCCCTGGCTCGTAGTAGCTGATGCCTGGTGGAAACAGTGAGGAGCCAGTCGTCGAGATATGGAAACACTTGGAATCCTCGCCATCTCAGGTGAGCCGTAACCACTGTCATACATTTGGTGAACACCCTGGGGGCTGTGGTGAGACCAAAGGGCAGGGCTCTGAATTGATAGTGACTGGCTGAACTGAAGAAATGTAGAAACCACCACGAAAGTAAAAAGTGAAATGAATTTATTGTGGACCAACAAACGAGCGCTTTCACGCAATATAAATTGCGCTTCCTCAGGTTACAAGTTACAAAACCAAATGGATACTTTTATACCAATGCATTGTCTTTCAATTAAATAATTAGAACAATCATTAATTGAACAACCAAAATGCTTGGTTACATAAGATGGAAATTCAGCAGTAGTGTCACTAGCAGTCAAACTCAATTAAATACCAGCAACCTGGTCATCACTCAATAGAGCACTAATATAAAATTTTTAAACTATAAGTAATGTTAGTGTTCATTAGTTAGATGTCTTTTTAAGAATAAAATAGCATCAAATATTAACACCATGTCTATCCTGGTATTAGTGAAATTTTCAATGAGCGCTTGCAGGAAGCTATGCCCATAAATAGAAGATTCAAAGCTAGACTTGCAATTACCACTTAATCCTACAATAAATACAATCAAAAGATTGAAAGCTAGCAAACCATTAGCCCAGAACTTCGTAGATCAGGAAATAATGCCCATATATGGCTGATGATATAGCCAGAATATTTGTATAAAGTCACTATGTAGTGAAGGTGATAACAACAGGGCAAAAGAGTAATAAAACAGCTTTCATTTAGCACAAAATAGTTGCGCTACATAGCGCAAATATAGAAATATAAAAATATAAAAGTATAAAAATTTTTACATCAAATATATAATTTCATTCATCCAGAGTTACTTAATAGCAACATAAAGTAGCGCTGTTGATTTATACAGCGCTAGCTAAAAGCTTTTATTAATTTTTAGTGAATGAAATATATTATCATGATAATAGTAGTTAAATTAAAAACAAATATGCAAAATAACTCCGTTATTATTTTATTTTAACAAACACGCTTCTAGCTTAATGTTAGCCACTGAATTGCACTATAGTGAGTGACTAGCTAATAACTAACAGGCATATAGTTAGTATATAATAAAGATGGACATGAAGCGTGTGTTTCAGAATTAATTATATAAAACATACAATAATTCATTTTATTTTATTTAAGCAAAGAAATATATCCAAAAATACTCTCTATAGGTGTTCTTACTTAGAACAGAATATAACAGACCTACACAGGGTTGATGTACCTAAGTCAATAAGACTATGATATTATTTTAGGGACAAGATAGCAAAAAGACTCTGCACCAATAACATAAGCATTATGAAAATTAAAAGAAATTCACATTAGACGTGATCGCAAAGAATATAAAAATAGCAGAGTAACTCTGCGCCAATAGCATGAGCATTGCGAAAATTATAAAATTCGCGTTGGACAAAATCGCAGAGAATAATGTTAAAATGGTATTACTAATAGTAGCTGAAGTAACAACAAGGATTTATGAAAACCATACATAAATGTGAAAATATGAGAATGTGGTACGAAACTGTCTAATAAAATGCTGGAGACAGTGGATCAGGTGGGATCAGGACGATATGTGTCAGATGTAATTATAATATAAAGTTCATACTTCGAACTCATGAATATAGTCATATCCAGAACCATTCACTTCAATATATTAACTAATAAAATGTTATTTACAGTTAAACAATAAAATATAGATATTAATTATAGTAAAATAAAGTCAAGTAGGACCTGATAAAACAGGTCGAATGTTGACAACTGTATTAAGGCCTGGTGGTATATGGGCCTTTAGCTTTAATATCCACCTAAGCTCGAAGGTTTCCAAAGTATTAGTAAGGTCACCTTCTCTTCTATTTGCCTCTACTACTTGTAGCACTTGGAAAGCAAAATTATGCTTGGGATGGGTATTGCAATGTATGGCCAGTGCATTAATGTTACTATTCCTTCTTATCTCGTAGATATGGTTATAGATCCTGTCTCTTAGTCTACGTGAAGTTAAACCCACATAATAGCAATTGCAAAGGTTACAAGTGGCTAGGTAGATAACATTTCTGGTAGTGCAGGTTGCATAAAACATACATTTTGTATTCAGCTCAACACCTAAAGCATTAGTATTAGTTCTCTTAATGATAAATCCACAAAGCGAACAATTCCCACAAGGGAAAGTTCCTGTTTTCCACTGTGTCCTAATGTCCATGGGTGTGATATTAAGCTTTTCCTTACATAGTAGTCTTTTCAAATTCAGACAGTTCATATACCTAAAGGAAGGTTTATCACTAATCAGTTCTGACACCGTCATATCTGATAGTAAAATTTTCCAATTGTTTTTTACTATTTTAGTTAAAGACAGAATATCACTTGTATATTTAATGTCATATTGTATTTGATGTGAAAAATTTTTCTTTGCTGTATGTCTAGAAAATATTTGGTGAGATGTAGTGTCATGTAAAATAGAATTCAACACCTCATCTAATAGTTTCATAGGGTAGCCCCTAGCTAAAAAATAGTCCTTCTGGGTATCAACCAGCTTCAACGCATCAGAGCGATCACTACATATTTTCAAAATTCTATTGAATTGGTTCCTCACTATATTATTAAAAATATGACGTGGATGTAAGCTATTAAAGTGGAGTATGCCATTCTTCCAACAATCTTTTCTGTGAAGTGTTGTTATTAAATCACATTTAGTATTTTTCTTAATAGTAAGGTCCAAAAAATCAATAGTAAGTTTAGATGATTCACAAGTAAAGTGAAAAAAAGAAGTAGTACTGTTCATATAACAGATAAAGGCAGTCAAGGCGGCTTCTCCACCATTCCATAGTATTATTATGTCGTCTATAAAACGTCTATATAAGACGACATGCTTGAATCTAGGATCACTGAATATAAATTCTTTTTCCCATTCTAAAACAACAAGATTGGCATATGCATTTGCACAGGGGGTGCCCATGGCCACCCCCCATGTTTGTGCATATACCTGTTCTTCATATAGAAAGATGTTGTTGTTAAGAACCAGGTCTAACATACAACATATATTCATCACATCAATATTATCCACTTTAAGCTCTGTCATATGCGTTCTTATTGCATTTATACCATATTCATTAGGAATATTGGTGAAGAGACTTTCAATATCCAAAGTTACCAATATGGTATCATGTTTAATATTCTCTTTGACTAGGTCTGATTTCAGATCATCCAATAGACTAAAGGAATCTAATAATATGGTTGGTACTTTCTTAACATATAGTCCTAGTTTTGTTTGAATGTATAGCGATATATTTTGCGTTACCCAGTGGTCACCTGATACAATGGGACGTAGTGGGGGTGGGTCCTTACCCTTATGTAACTTAGGTAATCCTTTGATAATTGGTATCAACGGAAAGTCTATTGTCAAGAAATCATAAAGGGATTTGTCAACGGACCGAGTCATAAGCATATCATATAGGGTATCAGAGACATAGTGCACAATTGATGCTACTTGTGATTTCTCAATTAATTTATAGGCCTTATCATTTCTTAACATATTCAACATAAGTTGTCGATAGTACGGAGTGTCCATCGCAACTATACCCCCACCTTTGTCTGCTGGCTTGAATACAAGACCAGGATCACTACACAGATTTCTCAATTCAAACATCTCTGATACATTCAAATTAAAAAAATTATTCTTTTTGTTATGACAGTCATAGTACAGATAAAAGTCACGTTCACAGGTTTTCAAAAAACTGTCAACAGTTTGTACAAGTGGAGGTATAAAGACACTCTTCTTTCTACAGACGGCATCTTCACCAAAGTTAGTTAAGGGGTTGGAAGCATTGTCTTTAAACAAAACTTTGAGGGAGAGCTTTCTACAGAATTTACGTAGGCCTATTAGGGTATCAGAGATGACACTATGCCTCGAAGGGATAAAGGACAAACCTCTATTTAAGATACCTTCTTCAGTCACAGTAAAAGTTTTTGTTGACAAGTTGAAAAAAAGATGATTTATATTTTCGCCTTTCTCCGTTGTTCTTGCATCTCTCCGGACAATTTTCTTTTTCCCCTTCCCCGGCTGGTGGAACGGATACGCACCGCTTCCTTGTAGGGTAGGGGAAAATTTAAGGGTAGTGGCGCCATAAATTTGCTACTCAACCCAACTGCTTTAGATTTTGCTCCCAGCGTATTATGCTGTATAAGACCCTGCTGGTTACAGGGTAATGAAGCTACCGGTGTACCCGTTGGATTGGGAATGTCATCAGTAACATCGTCCAGATGCAGTCTATTGTTGGTAATATCATGTTGTGCAGTCATAGTATCATTGGCCACAGAACTGGAAACAGGAGCCAATGTTTCAGACTGCGATTTATTAACTTTATTACTAGGACCAAATCTCGGCCATACAAAGATACGGCCGAGAGAAAAGTCTTCACAATCTCGTTTCAGCTTTTTTATTTTAATCTGTTCTAGTTTATCACTATAAAGAGATAATTGTCTATTCATTGCTTTAATTTTGGAATTACAAAAATCTGTCTGATAAGCAGTGGTAATAGAATTGTAGTGTTCCTCTACCTTGGTGAGAAGCTCGGCTTCGATCGGTGCAAAGTGATCCAGCAGTAGCTGGATATATTTGTTCCCAAAGTCGATGTTTAGCTTTTGCCACTGCCGCAACAGCTCAGGTTGGCTATCCCCATAAGTCGGCATGCACAAGACACGCATGCCGCGGGGGATGACTTTGAAATGCTGGCATGCTTGCAAATGCCTTCGCTGCCAAACCAGCCTATACAAACGATACAAATCATTCTCCAGGGTTCTCAGACTTCCAAAGAACTCATATAGATTGTCATTCGTCGTAGATGGACTAATATTAACCTCACTGTTAATGTCCATGTGTAGCAAAGGATTGTCTTTCTGGTAAAAGATGGAGTTCCAGTCTCCATTCGCCATCATCTGTGCTGGATTGTAGTCCAGCTCAATATTCTGTGATTCCATCGTGTGAGGACCGGTCAGGAGCAAAACAATGAGTACCAACAGCAGAAAGCAAAGACCGATCATCCAAAGGTTCCAAACATCAAAGGTCGAGGAACAGAACTGAAGAAATGTAGAAACCACCACGAAAGTAAAAAGTGAAATGAATTTATTGTGGACCAACAAACGAGCGCTTTCACGCAATATAAATTGCGCTTCCTCAGGTTACAAGTTACAAAACCAAATGGATACTTTTATACCAATGCATTGTCTTTCAATTAAATAATTAGAACAATCATTAATTGAACAACCAAAATGCTTGGTTACATAAGATGGAAATTCAGCAGTAGTGTCACTAGCAGTCAAACTCAATTAAATACCAGCAACCTGGTCATCACTCAATAGAGCACTAATATAAAATTTTTAAACTATAAGTAATGTTAGTGTTCATTAGTTAGATGTCTTTTTAAGAATAAAATAGCATCAAATATTAACACCATGTCTATCCTGGTATTAGTGAAATTTTCAATGAGCGCTTGCAGGAAGCTATGCCCATAAATAGAAGATTCAAAGCTAGACTTGCAATTACCACTTAATCCTACAATAAATACAATCAAAAGATTGAAAGCTAGCAAACCATTAGCCCAGAACTTCGTAGATCAGGAAATAATGCCCATATATGGCTGATGATATAGCCAGAATATTTGTATAAAGTCACTGGCTCCAAGCCGGAAGCGGAGAAACCTTCTGGAGTGTCTGTTCATTTTAATATGGTAGTACGCATCCTGAAGGTCTATGGAGCACATCCAATTGTCCTGACCCAAAAAGGGTAGAATGGACTGAAGCGTGACTATCCGGAACTTTGTTCTTTGAACAGACTTGTTTAGCCTGCTGAGATCCAAAATGGGTTTCCAGTCCCCTGTCTTTTTTGGCACCAAAAAGAACATGGAGTAAATTCCGGGTCCTTGCTGGTCTGCTGGGACTGGCTGGATGGCCCATTTTTCTAGCAGTTTTGAAATTTCTAGCACTGCTTGTTCCCTTAGACCGGGAGGAACATCTGGAAGGGACTTGGTTGTTTGTACCGGGTTTTGGAAAAAGGGGATCTTGTAACCTTCGGATATGATAGACCATACCCATTTGTCTTGTGTGAGGAGTTGCCAGGCTTCTGGGTACAGTGATAATCTTCCCCCGACTGCCTCCGAAGGCGGACAGTCAGGCAGCCCCTCAGGGGTGCTGAAAGAGTTTGTCAGAGAAAGATTCTCTGCTACCCTGATTTTGCGGGCCCCCTCTGCCCCTCAGGCGGCGTCTATTATTGTTCCCTCCCCTGCCCCTGGAGGGAAACTCACCACGTGTGTCAGGCACGACTCCTTGGGGTTTCCGAAACCACATTTTTCCACTCTTCTGACCCTTGGGGTATGGTCTATAGGAAGTGGAGAAACGGACTCCCACGGCAGAGAGAGTCTTGCCTTCCTGCTCACACCTGGTAAGGGTATCTTTCACCTGTGGTCCAAACAGAGCCGAACCATCGAAGGGGGTATTGGTGAAGGACGCCTTAAAGGGGTCAGCAAAGTTACATAACCGCATTCAGGCATGTCTTCTCAAAGCCACGCCTGTACCTGCGGCCCTACTCGCCTCATTGGCAGCATAAGAAATGAGCCGCATGGAGGAGTTGACAATAGAATTAAGGGTTGCCAGCTGGGAGTTAATCTTATCTTGAGCCCCCGCAGCTGATGGATCCTGAAGGGCATCACCCAGTTCCTTGAGAAGATCCCTTTGGAGACGGGTGAAATGGCACAGATAATTCAGCGACCGCATAGAAAAAGTCGCTGAGGAAAACATCCGCTTCCCATACCTGTCCATAGTCCTAGATTCTTTATTAGGTGGATGGACAGGCACCGAAGGGTCAGCCAGCTCCTTCTTTGTGGCTGCTGCAACCACCATGGCATCAACAGGGACACCCTTTGTTAAGAATTGCTTGTTGGGTGGGGCTGTAATAAATTTAGTGGGCCTAGGGAAAGTTGGTTCCACTGTGTCCGGGGCTAACCATGCCTTTCGAGCCACTACTTCCATTAGCGGGTCGAAAGGTGGAGACACCCAGGAGGTGGAAGGGCGAGAACCAAATGCATCCAGGTAGACCGACTCGTCCTCCGAAGGGTTAAAGGCAGTCCAGTTCCCCCTCTGCTTAAGGATCTCTAGGATGTCTGAAAAGGAGACATCCGCAGAGGGGGATCCTGGGGACCCTTCCGAATCCTCCAAGTTGGTATCTGATGTGACTGACTCGGGGGAGTCAACATGTTTCCTCTTACATTTTCTCTTCCGTGGGGGCTCCACCGAAGGATAGGGGGAGGCCTCGGAAGAGGAAGATATGCCCAATGGGGCGACGTGGAGCGTTTGCTCTCCACGCTTCGGGTCAGGAGGATGGACAGAGACCGATGCAGGCACCATGGGGGGGGGGAGACGAAGGGGCTGATCGAGGGGCCGACTCAGGAGTCAGCACACTCCTCATGACCTCGAAGGTGCCCCTGTCAGGCAGAGCAAAAGGTCCTCGCTCCGAAGAGAGGAGAACCCCTGCCGGCACCGAGAGGGACGGCTCTGAGGCCGATGGGGCCGAGCTCACCTGCGCCGAGGCTCCGAGAGGGAGAACGGGGTCGGACAAGGGTCCAATGCCACTCGCCCCCTCGGAGCCGACGAGGGAGTCTCGGTGCCCAGATCCTTCCAAGGACAGAACCAAAGAAGAGATCGGAGCCGACGAAGGAGCCGAAAGGTGTGGCATCGGTTCCGATGTTACCAAGATTTGAGCACCAACCAGCTCCGGCTCCGAACACAAGGAGGGAGTCGGAGGAGGAACTGCAGAAGATATCGGGACAGCCACAGTCTGTTGAGATGGGCTGGATAACATTTTGGCCAGGGCCTGCGACTTAAGGAGTCTACTGACCACCCTCTCTAAGTCATGATCGGATAGCCTGGAAGACCGAGATGAGTGGGACCTATGGCTTTTTTCAGATTGGAACAATGGTGACCTCAGAGCCGAATGAACCGATTCTAGGGAAGGGGACCTAGAACGTTTTAGGCTCGAAGACGATTCCGTCACTAAGGTCGGAGCCGACTGAGGTCCAGAGGTGTCGGCTCCAGCCGGAGCCAAAGAGGAGGCAGGAGCTCCACCAGGCGACAGCTCCGAACAGGGAGCCGACGGCTTGGCGGGCTGAGAGGATTTACGCGAAGAAGGCTTGGTCGGGGATCCTTCTGGCTTAAGTAAGCCTCTCAGGATGAGCTTGTTCCTACGCTCCTGTAGGACTCTCGGGCTGAAGGCATGACAGACCGAGCAGGAGTCCTGCAGGTGTAGGGGACCCAAGCAATAAACGCAAGAAGTGTGACCGTCTGTCACAGACATCTTCTGACAGCACAAGTCACACTTCTTAAAACCTGAGACTTTGGTATCCTTAGACATAGTGGATACCAAAGAAGAAAAGTCACTAGTGCTTAAACACACAGAAAAAAACACACACACTAGCACTACTTAAACTAACAATATAAATAACTACACAGCTAGATACTAATGCCGAATATATATATATATATATATATATATATATATATATACACACACACACACACACACATACACACACACACACACAAATACTACAAGCCTACAAAGTGTAGTAAAGTAGAAGAGCTAAACACTACCCTATTAACACAAGGAAAAGGAGGGGAGATTAGCCACTAAGACAAAAGGGGGGGGGGGACTCTCTAACTAAAAATGAGTTTCTGAGAGGGAATATTAGGGAGTAAACAGTGAATTAACTAACTGGAAAGCTATATATATAAGATAAGGTTGTAGAAAAAAAACTAAAGTTAACTTTTATATTAATATTAGAAGAAAAGATTAATACGACCTGGAACCAAGTAAATTCGCAACCTCGTAGCTGAAGCGGCAAACGAGATCTGACGCCTAGCATTGTGGGATATAGGGAGGGCCTCGATCCAGTAAATAGCTCTTGAGCTTTAGTAGATTGCCGAGTCGGAGCTGAGGATCGGCTCCGAACCCATCCAGCAAGAATGATGGCGAGACAGACAACTTAATATTTTTAGTTGTCTGTGTACATCCAGTGAATGCAGAATCCGCTCTCCTTTGTTCTGCAGATTTGGAAAAAAAAGTTGGCAGATGAATGGTCTGGTTAAGAGCCACACTGGATACCACCTTAGGCATAAAAGAAGGACGGGTCCTGAGGGCCACCCCGTCCGGATAAAAGATAATGAAAGGCTCCACTGCAATGAGGGCCTGTAGTTCTGAAATCCTTCTAGCTGAAGTGACTGCTAAAAGAAAAGCTGTCTTCCAAGATGGAAAATTTATGTCTGCAGTGGCAGCTGGTTCAAAAGGAGGTAGGGTGAGTTTTTCCAGCACAAAATTGAGGTCCCCATGCAGGAGTTGGAGCTCCCCTGGGAGGTCTCACATTTTTGGCCCCTCTGAGGTAATGCTTTAAGCAGGGGATGAGAAAAGAGAAGAGGCTCTGTGTTGTAATGAGCCGAGATAGCAGAGGCATGGATTTTTATAGAAGAAAAAGATAGGCCCTTGTGAAGCATCTCAGTTAGATATTGCAGAATCTGAGGAATATTGGGCACTGCTGTGTTTATTCCTTGTGCTTGGTTCCAGGCACAGAATCACTTCCATTTATCAGCATATGATTTTCTAGTACTAGGCCTTCTAGCCTCCAAAATGACATCCATCACAGATTTACTGAGGGATGTGACTGGTGAAATTAGTTAATTAGCCAAGCAGCAAGATTCAATGTTTGCAGCTGAGTGTGCAGAATTTGATAGTTCTGCTGAGACAACAGATGAGGAGTTTGAGGCAAGTACCACAGAGGAAGGTGTGACATATTCCTTGGAAGTGGGTAGCAATGTTGGCGAGGCCAGTCTGGAGCAATCAGAATCATTTTTGTTTTTTCCTGACTGACTTTTAGTAAAACCTTGGAGAGCAGAGGCAGAGGGGGAAAGCCATAGACTGATAGGTTTTTCCAGCTGAAGGATAGAGCATCCACTTTCCAAGCTTTTTTGTGATGAATTCTTGTGCAGAATTTGTCCAATTGGTAGTTTTGGGGTGAGGCAAAAAGATCTATGTCTGGGCTCCCCCATTTTTGTGTCAACATGCTGAAGAGTTGTAGATCCAGTTTCCATTCGTGTGGGTCCAGTCGTCTGCCAGAGTATTTTGCTTTCCTGGCAGGAACTCAGCTTGTAGATGTATTTGGTAAGTCAAGGCTGTGTTCCACAAGACCATGGCTAGTCTGCAAAGGGGGTAGGAGTGGGTACCCCCCCTTCTTGTTTATGTACCACATAAAGTACAGTTCTGTACCTACCATAAATGTAGATGTTCAAGTGTATTCACTGTTGCAGTCATTACTCTTGGGTTATCCTGCTGGCATGCTACCCGCAGTGGCCCTGAATTCCAATGTCCTGGTCCGGCGTCAGTTGCTGTCGTCTCTTCCATAACGTCAGTGCGCCAGGGGTATAAAAGATGCAGCCAATGCCATTTTCTTCAGTTTTTCTTGCCCCAGATGTCAGGTACCCCCAAAAGGGTAGGCTAAATATATTATGCCAACAAACATACATGCAGTAAAGAAACATTTCCTTCATCTACAAGCAAATACACCACATAGGTTGTATAGAATAGAGAAGAACAGATAAACCCCAGCAAAAGAAAGGGGGATGGTGGGAGGGTAACCTGGACTGCAACAGTGAATACACTCGAACATCTACATTTATGGTAGGTACACAACTGTACTATGTTCATTGTGTTTCACTGTTGCAGTCATTATTCTTGGGTTGAATCCCAAAGCTGTGGATGGGTGGCTGGGCTAAATAGGATTAGCAGAGGCTATGAGGCCCTGCAAAAAGTACAGTTTTGTACCTACCATAAATGTAGATGTTCGAGGATCCCCATTGCTGCAGTCCTTACTATTGGGTGTAGTCCGCCGTCCAGTCGGCCCGAATACCAGAGTATAAGGCTGACGTCGGTCAGGGCGCATTAGACTGACGTCAGTGTACTAATGCGCATGACCGACGTCATATCCTCAGTCTTTTCTTGCCCCAGATGTCAGAAGACCCTAAAAAGCCAAGGCCCAAAATACCTGCACCAAAAATATGTACAATATATACAAGAATATATACAAAAATATCAGCATGTCACCTCACCTACACAACCACCCCTAAAAACAGAGGGGAAGGAGGGAGGGTAAATTGGACTGCAGCAATGGGGATCCTCGAACATCTACATTTATGGTAGGTACAAAACTGTACTATGTTCTTCGTTCCCCATTGCTGCAGTCCTTACTATTGGGTAGAATCCCAAAGCAGAGGTAAGGGAGGCTGGCAAATCATAAAGAAGCAGGAGCTGACAACATGCCTTGCAAAACAGCTGTGGCAAAACCAGCCCTAGACTTAGAGTAGATAGGAAGGTGATAATGCTTAGAGAAGGTATGCACTGAACTCCAAGTAGCTGCTTCTAAAATATCCTTAGTTGCCACCCCCCTTAGAAATGCTGTTGAAGTGGCAGTAGCCCTAGTGGAATGAGGCCTAATCCCAGCTGGAATCTCCTTGCCATGATGGGAATAACAAAATGCAATGCAAAGCCAATCCACCTAGAAATAGTTTGTTTTGACACAGGCTTGCCCTGTGAACTCAAAGCAAAAGAAACAAACAACTGCTGAGACTGCCTGAAATCCTTAGTCCTGCTTAAATAATAACGCAATTGCCTGTGTACATCTAAAGTGTGCAAAATCTTTTCCCATTTATTTTGGGGGTCTGCATAAAAAGTAGGCAAATGAATAGTTTGGTTTAAAGCCACACTAGAAACCACCTTAGGCATAAAGGAAGGATTAGTACGTAATGATACCCTATCCTTATGGAAAATCAAAAAGGGCTCTACCGCCATAAGGGCCTGCAACTCAGACACCCTTCTTGCAGAAGTAATAGCCAACAGAAAAGCAGTCTTCCATGACAAGTATTTCAATTCAGCAGTAGCCGCAGGCTCAAAAGGTTGTAGAGTAAGTTTTTCCAACACAAAATTGAGATCCCAAGCAGGAGTAGGAGCTCACGTGGGGTCTTATATTCTTTGCCCCTCTAAGAAACTGCTTGAACAAAGGATGCGAAAACAATGGTGGATCACAATCATAGTGAGCTGAAATTGCTGCAGCATGAATCTTAATGGAAGAGAAGGACAAACCTTTGTCCAATAACTCAGTAAGATATTGAAGAGCCACACTCAAATTAGGCTCAGAAATCTCCAAATTCTTTGCTGTACTCCAAAATAAAAATCTCTTCCATTTCTCTGCGTACACTTTCCTTGTACTAGGTCTTCTAGCTTCCATAATCACATTTAAAACTTGTTGAGGAAGTTGAGACCTGCTGTGTTTCAACACAGAATATGCCAGGCTGTTAGATGAAGAGAGTGAAGCTTGACATTGAGCAGATGACCGTCCTTCTGAGATAACAGATGAGGAATCAGAGGTAAAGGCCATGGAGGCTTCTTTACCAGGCTCCGTAGTAGTGGGTACCAGTGTTGCCGGGGCCAATCTGGAGCTATCAAAATCATCCTTGGCCTGTCTTGTCTGACCTTTAATAGTACCTTTGGAAGAAGAGGCAGAGGTGGAAAGGCATACACATGAAGGTTTTTCCAACTGAAAGACAGAGCATCCACTTTCCAAGCTGTGTGATGAAACCCCTTTGTGCAATACTTTGGCAGCTGGTGGTTTAGTGGAGAAGCGAACAGATCTATGTCTGGAGTTCCCCATGACACTGTCAATTTCTGAAATACATGAAGATCCAGTTTCCACACGTGGGGATCCATGATTTGTCTGCTTAACACATCTGCTAAGGAGTTCTGTGCTCCTGGCAGAAACCTTGCCTGAAGAGTAAGTTGCAAGCTTAGCGCAGTCTCCCATAAAATCATTGCTTGCCTGCATAGAGGATAAGAATGTGTTCCCCTTGCTTGTTGATGTACCACATGACAGTTGTGTTGTCTGTTAGAATCAACACCTGCCCTGGAAGAAGTAACTCCTTGAAAGCCATTAATGCAAACTGGACTGCTAACATCTCCTTCATGTTGATATGTAGATGCTGTAGTCTGGCAGGCCACTTGTCTTGTATCCACTTTCCATTTAGATGAGCTCCCAAGCAATGTCCGAGGCATCTGTCGTTAAAATCTGACTGCGCCTCTGGCCGGGTCACAGAGAGTCCTTGTTTAGGTGACATTCCTGAGCCCACCACAAAATTCTTTTTGAAGGCAAGGTATTATTTGAATGACAGTGTCCAAATCCTGGCAGTGCTGTGTCCATACATTTTTGAGATACCATTGTAGCTTCCTCATATGCAGTTTGGCATTGGGAAGCACCAGAATACAAGATGCCATGAACCCTAATGCTTGAAGGACTGTCCTTGCAGTCAGCACGGACTGATGAGATAGTTGATGGAAGTAATGTGATAGACTCTTTTGTTTGTCCGGGGTTAAAAAGGCCATCTGGGCTGCTGTATTCAGTCTCACACCCAGAAAGCACATGTCTTGAGAGGGTACTAGACTGGACTTTATTTCGTTCACAGAATACCCCAGGCATCTTAGCACTGCTATAACATATTCCAGATGCTGTAGAAGGTCTTCCCTTTCTTGAGCCAGAATCAGGCAGTCGTCCAAGTAAGGATAGATTTGAATTCCTTGAAGCCTGAAGTAAGCTATCACTGGAGCCAGAACCTTTGTGAATACTCTGGGCAGTAGATAAGCCAAAGGGCAATGCAGAGAACTGATAATGAGAATTTCCAGCTCAAACCGCAGATACTTCCTGCAACTTAGCCTTATAGGCACATGAAGGTAAGCTTCCTTGAGATCTAAAGTTACCATCCAGTGATCTTTGCCCAGCAGAGGTAACAGCTGTTGTAACGTCAACATCTTGAACTTGGGAATGTCCAGATAAGTGTTGAGGAGATAAATCCAAAATTGGTCTCCACGTGTTCCCCTTCTTTGGTACTAGGAACAGGCGAGAATAAAATCCTAGGCCCTTTCTGATAGAGGGACTGGCTGAATGGCCCCCATCTGGAGTAACTGAGAAACTTGCTTGTGAGCCTCTTTTCTTTGTGGAGGAGGAACGTCTGGCATGCCTTTGAAAGGGGGCATTGTATGGAAATAAAATCTGTAACCGTGGTGAATGATATCCAACACCCATTTGTCTTGAGTAAGTAAATCCCAATTTTCTTTGAAAAGAGACAGTCTTCCTCCCAAAGGAGCTGCCAGACGAGAATCTACTGGCAGCTGAAAAGGCAGGTCATTGGGTCTGTTTACTTAAAGGACTGACCCCTGCCCTCACCAGAAGTCTGAGCAGGCGAACTCCTGTTCTAGGCCTAAAGAACCTTGAGCCCTGCCCTACCACGTCTAGAACTACCACTAGACTGGGTATCTTAAGCAGGATATGTACTCCCCTTAGCAGGCCAATTTCTACTAAACTTGGGCTGCACCTGCAAAAATCTTTAACAGTTTGCATAGACTTAGCTTTGTCCTCCATTTTCTTTAAAACTGCTTCCACAGGCGATCCAAACAACACATCAGACTGTAAAGGAGCATCCAAAATCCTTGTCTTAACATGCTCAGCTAAATTCTGATCCCTCAACCAGGCATGCCTGAAGAACAGAACTAGTGGCAGCCACCCTCGAGGAGGCCTGTACAGCATCAAAACCACATTGCAAAGAATGCTTACCCACTTGTTCAGACACATGAACCAAATCCAGCAACTCTTTACACTCAATACCTTCCGCCAAAGCATCCACCTTAGATTTCAATTGTGAAAGGAGATAATTTTGATATTTTAGCATGTGAAACTGACAATTCAACGCTCTCATGGCTAGAGTGGAAGAAGTATACACTTTCTTTCCCCACCTATCCAAAGCCCTTGCCTCTTTATCAGTGGGAACAGGATTTTTGACCACAGAAGCCTTAACACCTTTAGGCCCCTGAGAAACAGTTTCTGGGTCCGCCCTAGGACTCTTAAACAAATACTTATGAGCCGGGCACCCTATAATACCTATCAGGTTTAACAGGAGCAGTGGGCAAAGAGTCAGGGTTCAGGGAAGCCTCTGCAAAAACATCTTCCACCACATTCAACACAGGAGGAATAGCTAAGGGCCTATGCTGGGGTAAAAACAAGAATTCCCTAAGCCTTTTCCTGGAATCAGAGTAATCCTGGCCTTCCCATTTAAAGTGCTCCCTCATGGAATGCAGAGTCTCTGAAAATGAGAAATCCTCAGGAGGAGAAGCTGTAGGAGTGGAATCATCCACATCAGAATCAGAATAAGTAGGATATTCCTGCAAGTCTTCCAGAAGACTCTGAAGCCTCTGAACACTGTTCAAAACTATCAAACTCCGGTTCCACCCTAGGCCTCTTATCAGGAGGGGGCATAGAACCTCTAATCATAGTAATCAAATCTTCTGCCATTTTAAGCATATGTTTCTTAGGTACAGAACCGAAATGCTAGGAGAAGCCCCCACTGAAGCTGAACTTGGCCTACCTCTCAAAGAAGTTTTGGCAACAGAAGGAGAGGCTCTAACTACCTTGGGAAGAGAGGGAAGAACAGTTACCTGAGAAGCCCCCTCAGCCTGGCCTACCTCCTGAGAAGGCACATCCTGTAACAGTAAAGTTTCTGCCTGAGACTCCATGGAAACTCCTGGCAAAACCACTGGTTCCACTGAGCCTTCTAAAGAACCGACGTCCGGGACTGCCGGTTCATCAACCCTAGGCTGTTTTGTCCTTGCGCTTCTTGGCGAAGCGCCGGAGCATCCGACGGCATTTTATAATTGCAACGCTTCCCAAACACTAACCTGGCACAGTCTAACCTCCTCTTAATAGTGCGTTTGTTAAACCTAGCACAAGAGCGGCAACCAACAACGTCGTGCTCAGGCCCTAAACAAGGTATACACAAGGTATGGTAATCCCTATGAGGTATCTGTTTCCCACAAGAAATACAGTTATTCACTTTTCTGACATCGGTTAAATACTGAGGCAAGAAAAAACCAAAATGTTCCCAACGGGTACTTAGCCAACTCTGTTTCGGTCTGAAACTCCGGTTTCGGAAATATTTCAGAACGCCAACCTGCACTCGCAAAACTGCTTCTGCATCGGACCATGCGGCAAAAGACTGAGGATATGGCGCCGGTCATGCGCATTAGTACCCTGGCGTACTGGCGTCAGTCTAATGCGCCCTGACCGTCAGCCTTATACTCTGGTATTGGGCGACTGGACGGACTACAATAGTAAGGACTGCAGCAATGGGGAACGAAGAACATCTGCAGTGGCAAAGCCTGCTCTGGATTTAGAGTAAAGAGGTAAGTGGTAGTGCTTTGTACAAGTGTGCACTGAACTCCAAGTTGCAGCCTCTAAGATGTCTTTGGTTGGTACTCCTCTGAGGAAGGCTGCTGCTGCTCTGGTAGAATGAGGCAGAATGCCCTTAGGCACTGATTTGCCATGCTGAGAATAGCAAAAACGGATGCAATGGCCTATCCATTTAGAAATAGTCTGTTTTGAGATAGCCTTTTCCTTGTGATCCTGCAGCATATGACACTAAAAGTTGCTCAGTCTTTCTGAAAGCTTTAGTGCTGTCCAAGCAGAAGCGTAGCTGTCTGTGTATGTCCAAAGAATGCAGAATTTTCTCACCCTTGTTCTGTGGGTTTGGATAAAAGGTAGGCAAGTGAATGGTTTAGTTGAGGGCCACACTGGACACCACCTTAGGCATAAATGTTGGGTTTGTCCTCAGAGAAACCCTGCCTGGATGAAAAATGATAAAAGGTTCCACAGCCATGAGTGCTTGTAACTCTGAGACTCATCTTGCAGAGGTTACTGCTAGGAGAAGAGCTGTTTTCCGGGATAAGAATTTTATATCAGCTGTTGAGGCTGGCTCAAAATGAGGCAGTGTGAGGTTTTCCAAGATATAATTAAGGTCCCATGCCGGAATTGGTGCTCTCCTTGAAGGCCTGATGTTTTTGGCCCCTCTGAGGTACTGCCTTATTAAAGGATGAGAAAAGATAGGTGGTTCCGTATTGTAATGGGCTGAAATGGCAGAGGCATGAATCTTAATTGATGAAAAGGAAAGGCCTTTGTCCAGCATCTCAGTTAGGTATTGTAAAATCTGAGGGATATTTGGTACATACGTGTCAATGCCTTGTTCCTGGTTCCAAGCACAGAATCTCTTCCATTTTTATGCATAAGATTTTCTGGTACTGGGCCTCCTGGCCTCCAAGATAACATCCATAACAGCTTTTGAAAGAGGAGTGTTCTGAATGGCTACATTATCCGCCATGCTGCCAGATTTAAGGTCCCGAGTTGGCTGTGCAGGATCTCATTGTTTTGTTGGGTCAGCAAGTGAGAAGTCTGAGGCAATATCCATGCCGGACCTTGAGACAAGCTCTTTAGGATTGGGTACCAGTGCTGGCATAGCCAGTCTGGTGCAATCAGTTTTGGCTTCTCTTGTCTGACCTTTAGGAGTACCCTGGGAAGAAGAGGCAGTGGAGGAAAGGCATATACTGTTAGATTTTTCCAGCTGAAGGATAGGGCATCCAGTCTCCATGCTTGTTTATGATAAATCCTTGTGCAAAATCTCTGTAATTGGCAGTTGTGAAGGGAGGCAAATAGATATATGTCTTGGGATCCCCATTTCCTTGTTATCATGCTGAAGACTTGTGGATCCAGTTTCCACTCGTGGGGATCCATGAGGTTTTTCTGCTTAGTTTGTCTGCCAGAGTATTTGTTTTTCCTGGCAGGAATTGTGCTTGCAGGTGAACGTGATAAGTCAATGCTGCGTCCCATAAGGTCATTGCTTGTCTGCAGAGGGGGTAGGAATATGTACCTCCCTGCTTGTTTATGTACCACATGACCGTAGTATTGTCTGTCTTTATCAGTAGCTGTCCTGGATGAACTAGATCCTTGAAAGCTGTCAGGGCATTCTGAACAGCTAGCATCTTTTTCTGATTGATGTGAAGATGCATCTCGCTTGCAGGCATTGTACCCTGAATACATTTTCCTGTCATATGGGCCCCCCAGGCGTAATCCGATGCATCCGTTGTTAGTGTCTGTCTGGCTGTGGGTAAAGTGAATGGCAGACCCTTGTGGTGACAAGCTTGTGCACACCATCGAAACTCCTGTCGCAGGCAGGGAATGAGGGTAATTACTGTCTCCAGGCTGTGGCAATGCTGAGTGCAAACACTTTTTAGATACCATTATAGTTTCCTCATATGCAGTCTGGCATATGGAATTAGTAGAATGCAGGATGCTATGAAACCCAAGGCAGTACAGTTTTGTACCTACCATAAATGTAGATGTTCGAGGGCTAATACAGCTGCAGTCATAACAGATGGGGTTCTCCTGCCGTCAGGTCCTCGGCCAAATTCCAAAGTCTAGGTCCGGCGTCGGTTGTCGTCGCTTCTTCCCTGGCGTCAGTGCGACAGCGGTATAAAGGAACCAGCCAACGCCATTTTCTTCAGTTTTTCTTGCCCCAGATGTCAGGTGCCCCCAGAAGGAAGGCAATAATAATAAAATTGTGTGATAATGCAGTACTATATAATCAAAATACAGTAGTTGCAAGCAAATACATCATAAATGAAAACCCCAATCAGGTTATATGAGGATGTGTTAGCCTATATGCCTGTCCCAAGAGGGGAAGGAGGGAGGGAAAATGGACTGCAGCTGTATTAGCACTCTAACATCTACATTTATGGTAGGTACACAAAGTACAGTTTTGTACCTACCATAAATGTAGATGTTCGATCTTAATACAGCTGCAATATCACAGAAGGGTTTTCAGCCGTCAGCGGTCCTCGGTCGGCCGAATTCCAAAGTCTTGGTCCGGCCGGTTATAAATAAGCTTACTCTTTTGACATCAGGAAGGCCAGAGTATATAAGACACAGCCCGACGCCATGTTCTTCAGTCTTTCTTGCCCCAGATGTCAGGTGCCCCAAAAGGAAGGCAATACATAAGTAAAGCTTATCCACATATGCAAGCAATGCAATGTAATGCAAAATCAGTGTAAGCAAGCAAATAAAACATAGCAGGATAACCCAGTCAGGAGGTATGAAGATGTTGTTAGGCCCCATCCCCTTACCAAGAGGGAAGGAGGAGGGAACCTGTACTGCAGCTGTATTAGCACTCGAACATCTACATTTATGGTAGGTACAAAACTGTACTATGTTCATCGCATACAGATGCAGTAATGACAGATGGGTAGAGTCCCAAAGCTATGCATAGGGTGGTAGGTACTATGAGGAACTGGGTTGAGCCAGAATGCCCTGCAAAACAGCAGTGGCAAAGCCTGCTCTTGTTCTGGAATATAAGGGCAGGTGGTAGTGTTTTGTGAAGGTATGTACAGAACTCCAAGTGGCTGCCTCCAAAATATCCTTAGTAGGCACACCTCTGAGGAAGGCTGTAGAGGTGGCTGTGGCCCTGGTGGAGTGAGATCTGATACCAGTAGGGACAGATTTCCCATGATAGGAGTAACAAAATCGTATGCAGTGGCCAATCCACTTGGAAATGGTCTGTTTGGTAACTGGTTTCCCTTGAGCCCCCATAGCATAGGACACAAAAAGTTGTTCTGATTTCCTGAAGGACTTTGTTCTGTCCAAATAGTAACGAAGCTGCCTATGGATGTCTAAAGAGTGAAGCAACCTTTCCCCTTTGTTTTGAGGGTTAGGATAAAAGGTAGGAAGGTGTATGGCTTGGTTTAAGGCTACCCTGGATACCACTTTTGGCATAAAAGATGGGTTAATGAAGGGAAACCCTATCCTGATGGAAGATGAGGAAGGGCTGCACCGCCATGAGGGCCTGTAGTTTAGAAACCCTACGAGCTGAAGTGATGGCCAGAAGGAAAGCTGTTTTCCAGGACAAATATTGTAGCTCTGTTGAGGCAGCAGGTTCAAAGGGAGGCAATGTTAATTTTTCTAGTATGTACCAAGGTCCCAGGCTGGTATTGGTTGCTTCCTTGGAGGTCTTATATTCTTAGCCCCTCTGAGGAACTGCCGTAAGAGTGGGTGAGAGAATAATGGAGGATCCGTGTTGAATTCTGCAGAAATGGCTGAGGCGTGTATTTTAATTGAAGAAAATGAAAGTCCACTGCTCAGCAGTTCAGCTAGGTACTGTAAAACCTGAGGCAAGTTCAATTTTCTAGGGTTCTGTCCTCTTTTCTCATTCCAACAGCAAAACCGCTTCCATTTTGCGGAGTAAGCTTTTCTAGTAGATGGCCTTCTGGCCTCCAAAATGACATCCTGCACCTCCTTGGAGAGTAGGGTCTGTTGTGGTAAGGAATTTTCCATGCAGCGAGGTTGAGTGTTTTCAGCTGAATGTGAAGAGTTTTGTAGCTGTGCTGAGTCAGCAGAAGAGGCATTAGAGGCAGGGACCAGGGAGGAGTATGTGTTAGGCTCCTCAGGAGTGGGTACCAGTGTTGCCTTGGCCAATCTGGAGCAATCAGTATCATCTTCGGTCTGTCTGCTCTTGCTTTCAAAAGCACCTTGGGCAGAAGAGGCAGAGGTGGAATCGTAAACTGTCCATGCTGTCCAACTGAATGAAAGGGCGTCCACTCTCCAGGCCTTTGGATGAAAAGTCCTCGAACAAAACTTTTTCAATTGATGGTTCCTGTGGGAGGCAAAAAGATCTATGTCTGGCCTCCCCCACGCTTGGATTATCTCTGTAAACACCTGAGGGTGTAACTTCCATTCGTGTGGATCTGTCATATTTCTGCTTAGATTGTCTGCCAGCGTGTTTTCCAATCCTGGCAAGTACTGTGCTTGAAGTTCGATTTGTCTTTTCAGAGCCAAGTTCCAAAGAGTCATGGCTAGTCTTCACAAGGGGTATGAATGTATTCCTCCTTGTTTGTTTATGTACCACATTACTGTGGTGTTGTCTGTTCTTATCAGTAATTGTCCTGGATGCAGGAAGTCCTTGAAAGCTGTAATTGCATTTATTACTGCTAGCATTTCTTTTTGATTGATGTGAAGGTGCTTTTCCTTTTGGGACCATTGGCCCTGAATGCATCTGTCCGTCATGTGCGCCCCCCAGGCGTAATCTGAGGCGTCTGTTGTGATGACTTGCTTTGCTTGAGGCTTGCAGAATGGGAGGCCTGTGTTTGCTTGACATGCTTGGGCCCACCATAGGAATTCCTTTTGCAAACATGGAATTATTGGTATTATTGTTTCCAAACTGTGGCTGTGTTGAGACCATAGGTTTTTTAGGTACCATTGAAGTTTCCTCATATGCAGCTTTGCACATGGGATTAGAAAAATGCAAGAGGCCATGAATCCCAGAGCCTGCAGGATTTTCCTTGCAGTAAGCCTGGTACTTTTTGCTAGTGTTTTGAAGTACTGAGATAATTGCCCTTGTTTTTCTGGTGTAAGGTATGCCATCTGGGTGTTTGTGTCCAAGCTGGCACCCAGGAAGGTTATTTTCTGAGATGGTGTTAGCCTTGATTTCTCCTTGTTGATGGTGTATCCCAGAGAATGCAGTAACCGTATTACATATGCCAGATGTTCCAGAAGTATGTGCTTGCTGTCCGCTTGGATCAGGCAGTCGTCCAAATAAGGGTAAATTTGTATTCCTTGAAGTCTGCAGTAGGCAATCACTGATGCCAGGCACTTTGTGAATACTCTGGGCGCAGTAGATAAGCCAAAGGGCAATGCAGAGAATTGATAGTGGATTGAACCTGCAAGAAATCTGAGGAATCTTCTGCAGCTTTGTCTGATTGGGACATGCAGGTATGCCTCCTTGAGGTCCAATGTTACCAGCCAAAACTCCTTGCCCAGCATGGGAAGAAGCTGCTGTAATGTGAGCATCTTGAATTTTGGTACGAGTAAAAATGTGTTTAGGATGGATAAGTCCAGAATGGGTCTCCAGTCGGTTCCTTTTCTTGGTACCAGGAAAAGTCTTGAATAAAAACCTTGACCTTGTTGGTGCGTAGGTACCTCTTGAATAGCTCTCATTCTTATGAGCTTTGAAATTTGTAGTGTGCCTCTGCCCTTTGACTGTGTGGCAGGTTTGGCATGCCTCTCATTTTTGGAAGAGTGTGGAATTGAAATTTGTAGCCTCTGTTTATAATGTCCAAGATCCATTTGTCTGTTGTGACAATATGCCAATTTCTTGCAAATAATGCTAGCTTTCCTCCCAAAGGTGCTGCCAGCTGAGACATGCTTGGCATGGAAATGAGGGAGTCATTGGGTTTGTTTCCTATATTGTTGTGCACTGTCTTCGCCACCTCTTGGTGCTGGAGTTTGCCATTGTCGGCCTCTATATGATCCTTGTGATTGTCCTCTGCCCCTTGTGGGTCTGTATCTACCTCTTTGGGGCTTGTCAGTGGCTGGAAAGGACCAGTTTTTTGAAGGCCAATTTCTGCTAAAACACGGTGGTTGGACCTGTAAAAAAGCTTTGACAGTTTGCATAGATTTGGCTTTTTCTTCCATTTTCCGTAATATCTCCTCAGCATTAGTACCAAACAGCACATCCTTTTTGTAAAGGAGCATCTAGAAGCTTAGCTTTCACATGATCAGGCAAGTTTTGTTCCCTAAGCCAGGCATGTCTGCGAATGACTGATCCTGTAGCAGCCGCTCTACTTGAGGCCTCTAGGGCATCATAACCACATTGCAAGGTGTGTTTACCCACTTGCTCTGCACTATGCATCATATCCTGCAACTCCTTCAAATCTGGTTGTTCAGGTTGAGACATTTTATTCCTTAATTGTGATAACAGGAACTGTTGATATTTAAGCATATGAAACTGACAATTTAAGGCCCTCATGGCTAGGGTGGCCGAGGTATATACCTTTTTTCCCCACCTTTCTAAAGATCTTGATGGAAGTGTTCCCTCAAAGTGTGCAAGGATTCCCCAAAGGAAAAATCCTCAGGAGGAGATACAGAAGGAATGGATTGCTCTGCATCCGAATCCTCAAAAGGAGAGTAAGAGTGTTCCTCTACATTAGAATGTTCTGATAAAATGGATCCCTGATCAGAAGAGGGAGAATCTTCCTCCACTCTGGGTCTCTTGTCTGGAGGGGGTTGAGAACCCCTGACAAGAGTAATTAAATCCTCAGCCATTTTAAGCATCTGTTTTTTAGGCATGGGGCCTGGAGATGGGCCCTGTGCAACAGGCCTCTTGGGATGCCTGGCTGCTTTGGATTTAGTAAAGGCCTTAATAGAAAAAGAAGATGAGGGTCTAAAGACACCATGGGTGGAAGTGGACCTGTCCACATTAGTAGGTTCAACATTGTAAAGGCTTCGGTGGTTGTAGTCTGGGAAAGGGGGCGAGGTACCAGCGGTCTCGGGTACAGAGGACACCACCAAAGGAGTGTCGTCGGTAGTCAGGAACTGCAAAGGCGTCTCGCTGAGAACCGGACCACGTGTAGCCTGTTTTGGCGTGGTGTGCGGGGACCGCTGGCCTCGCTGTGTCAGTCCTTGTCCTTGCGTTTTTGGACAAGCGGTAGTTGAGTATCAGGCGACATTTTGTAATCAAAGGCTTTACCAAAATAGTGTTGGGCTTAACTCCGCCCGGCTTAATAGTGTGTTTATTGAAAGTAGCGCGACAGCCCAAGGCGTAAATGGTCTGGGCCTAAACAAGGTATGCAGAGGAATGGAAATCCTTATCGCGCGTATTTGCTTCCCACAAGAAATACAATTAACTTTTTCTGACATCGGTCTGAGGCAAGAAAAGTTTCTCCAATGGGGTACTTAGCTTTAATGAAGACTTCGGTTTCCAATATTTCCGTAATTCAGGAGCTGGCCGACCAGCACTTGCGAACTGCTTCTGCCGCACCGCGGCAAAAAGACTGAGAACATGGCGTCGGCTGTGTCTTATACTCCGGCCTCACTGGCGTCAGGAGAAAGCGACAACAACGACGCGGACCAAGACTTTGGAATTCGGCCGACCGAGGGACCGCCTGACGGCAGAGAACCCATCTGTGATTACTGCAGCTGTATGCACGATGAACATCTGCTTCGGGCACCGCGCGGCAAGAAAGACTGAAGAAAATGGCGTCAGCTGGTTCCTTTATACCCCTGTCGCACTGACGTCAGGGAAGAAGCGACGACAACCGACGCCGGACCTAGACTTTGGAATTCGGCCGACCGAGGGACTGACGGCAGGAGAACCCCATCTGTTATGACTGCAGCTGTATGCACGATGAACATCTGCATGATTTTCCTTACAGATAACTGGGTCTTTGTTGCCAAGTTTTTGAAGTAAGAAGTCAGTTGTTTTTGTTTGTCTGGCGTGAGATAAGCCATCTGGGCAGTTGTATTTAAGCTTGCACACAGGAATATTATCTCTTGAGAGGGTACTAGTTTTGATTTCTTTTCATTTACTGTGTACCCTAGGCAAATTAGTAATCTTTTTACAAACGTCAGATGCTTTAGAAGAATGTCTTTGTTCTCTGCTTGAATAAGGCAGTCGTCAAGTAGGGATATATTTGAACTCCTTTTGTCTGCAAAATGCAATTACTGGTGCCAGGCATTTTGTGAAGACCCTGGGCAGTAGATAAGCCAAAGGCAGTGCAGAGAATTGGTAGTGCATTAGCCAGCTATGAATCTGAGGTATCTTCTGCAAGATTGTCCGATTGGGGCATGCAGGTATGCCTCTTTTAGGTCCAAAGTTACCAAGCCTTCTTGCCCAGCATGGGCAGTAGCTGCTGTAGAGTCAACATCTTGAATTTTGGAACCTCCAGAAATGTGTTTAGTATAGACAGGTCCAGTATTGGTCTCAAGGCTTTGTCCTTTCTGGGCACTAAGAAAAGTCTGGAGTAAAAATCCTTGCTCCTGCTCTTGTTGTGGTACTTGTTGAATGGCCCTCATGTCCATGGGGGCTGTAATTTGCTTTTGTGCCTCTGCCCAGTGATTGTGTGGCAGGTCTGGCATACCTTTTGCCCTTGGTAGGGTGTGAAAATGGAACCTGTAGCCTTGGGACACTATGTTCAAGACCCATTTGTCTTGGGTAACCATTTGCCAATTTGATGAAAAATGTGCTAGTTTTCCCCCTAAGGGGGCTACCAAAAGAAAAGCGCTTGGATCTGGCAGAGGAAAGTCATTGGGGCTGTTTCCTGTAAGGTTGTGATTTGTCTTCTCCGCTTTTGGAGGTAGGAGCACCCCATTGTTTAGGCCTGTATGAGCCTTGGGGCTGAGATTTGCCTCTGGGACGTCTGCATCTGCCTCTTTGTGGTCTGACGCTGGAAAGAACCAATTTTTAGAAGGCCAATTCCTGCTAAATCTTGGTGGCTGTACCTGTAAGAAACCCTTAACTATCTGCATGGATTTCGCTTTATCCTCAATTTTCTTCAACACCTCTTCTGCTTTAGCACCAAAGTATCATGCTGTAATGGGGCATCTAATAATTTTGCTTTAACATGATCAGGCAGATTCTGTTCCTTTAACCAAGCATGCCTTCTAATAGCAGGACCTGTAACAGTGGCCCTGCAAGAGGCCTCCAGCGAATCATAACCACATTGCAAAGTATGCTTTTCCCACTTGTTCAGCTGCATGCAATAAATCCTGCATTTCCTTGTTCTCTGAACATTCAGTATTTGTCAACATTTTCTGTTTAAGCAGTGACATTAAGTATTGCTGATATTTAAGCATATGAAACTGACAATTTAAAGCCCTTACAGCCAAGGTAGCAGAAGTGTAAACTTTTTTCCCCCATCTGTCCAGTGCTCTAGAATCCCTATCAGAGGGGACAGGGTTTTTTGCAGTGGAAGCTTTGACCCCTTTGGGACCCTGAGATATAGTTTCTGGATCAGCAGCGGGGTTTTATATAGGAATTTATGAGAATCCGGGACCCTGTAGTATCTGTCTGGCTTAGCAGGTGCAGGGGGTAAAGAGTCAGGGAACAGGCCAGACTCTGAAAATACATCATCTACAATGTCTAGAACAGGTGGAATAGCAAGGGGTATGTGCTGAGGAAGTAGCAGAAAGTCTCTGAGCCTTTTCTTCGATTCAGAGTAATCTTGGCTCTCCCAGAGGAAATGCTCCCTCATGGTATGCAGGGTTTCCCCAAAAGAGTAATCCTCAGGAGGAGAGGCTGAAGGAATGGATTCTTCAGCACCAGAGTCCTCATAGGGAGGAATAGAATAATCCTGTTCAGAAGAGGAATCAGAGGAAATAGAAACCTGATCAGAAGAATCATATTCTGTCTTTTGCCTAGGCCTCTTATGAGGAGGGGGATGGGAACCCCTGATCAAAGTAATTAGGTCTTCGGCCATTTTAAGCATCTGTTTTTCAGGCATGGAAGTTTGAGTAGGAGAATGCTGTACTTGTTTCTTTGTCTTTAGAGCTGCTTTAGTCTTTGAAGATGAAGATGGTTCAACATATAACTGTGTAGGTCTGAAGACACCCTCAGAAGCCGATGCCTGCTCAGTGGCTCCGGACCCATCTGAGGGAATGATTTCCGATTGTCCAATACTTTAAGTATCCAGAGGCCCAGTCGGCTCCACGTGGAAGTCGGAAGTGGCCTGTGGCTCTGAGGTAGCGGGCTCCAGGGGCTGCGAAAGCACCTCACTGAGAACCGGTGAACTGGTGACTGGCCTAACGGAGGCCTCGTTGTCGGTTTTGGACCTTGGATGCCTAACCTTTTCCTTGTCTTTGCGTTTTTTTGTAAACTCCGGTCGTCAGCTGTTCTGCCGGCATTATATAATTAAATCTTCGGCCAAAGTAATGAAATGCAAAATCGAACAGACGCTTAATAGTGCGTTGGTTAAATCTAGCACAAAACCGACAGCTAGCAACGTTGTGGTCAAGGCCTAGGCAAGGAATACAGTAAGAGTGAAAATCCTTATGAGGTATTTGCTTCCCACAAGAAATACAATTGTTAACTTTTTCTGACATCGGTCTGGGGCAAGAAAAAAGTTTCCCCAATGGGGTACTTAGCTTTAATGAAGACTTTGGTTCTGAAATTCGGATTTGAAAATCTCAGGAGTCGGCAGACTGGCACTTGCAAACTGCTTTTGCTTCGGGCACCACGCAGCAAGAAAGACTGAAGAAAATGGCGACGGCTACATCTTTTATAACCCTGGCGCACTGACGTCATGGAAGAGGCGACAGCAACCGACGCCGGACCAAGACTTTGGAATTCAGGCCGACTGTGGGTAGCCTGCCAGCAGGATAACCCAAGAGTAATGACTGCAACAGGTGAAACCACGCATGAACATCTGTGGTGTTGTCCATCTTTATCAGTAGTTGTCCTGGATGAAGGAAGTCCTTGAAGGCTGTCAGAGCATTCTGTACAGCTAGCATTTCTTTCTGGTTGATATGTAGGTGCATTTGGAGTTGGGCTCCATTACGCCCTGAATGCATCTCCCTGCCAGATGGGCCCGCCAAGCATAGTCTGATCACGCCTGTAGTCAGGGTTTGGGGTGGCAGGGGGGAGTGAGTGAATGACAGTCCCTTGTTTTGGGTGACAGACTTCTACCCACCAAAGGAACTCCTGTTGCAGGCAAGGAATGAGGAACCATTGTTTCCAGGCTGTGACAATGCTGACTCCATAAGCATTTTAGGTACCATTGAGAGTTTCCTCATATGCAGTCTTGCATATGGAATTAGTAGAATGCAGTGATGCCATGAACCCCAAAGCTCGTACTGCCAGAATTTGTCTTTGGCAGATAGCTGGGTTTTGTGGCCACTCTGTTTGAAGTATGTTATCAATTGAACTTGTTTGTCTGGCGTGAGGGTGGCCATCTGGGCAGTTGTATTCAAGCTTGCACCCTAGGAATGTAACAATTATTTGAGAGGGTACCAGTTGCTTGATTTCTTTTTGTTTATGGTGTACCCTAGGCATGTTAGAAGCCTTTTTACAAACGCCAGATGTTGTAGAAGAGTGACCTTGTCCTCTGCCTGAATTAGACAATCGTCCAGATAAGGATAAATTTGAATGTTTCTTTGTCTGCAAAATACAATCACTGATGCCAGGCACTTTGTGAAGACCCTGGGCGCAGTAGATAAGCCAAAGGGCAGTGCAGAGAACTGGTAATGCAAATAGCCTGCTTTGAAGCGGAGGTATCTTCTGCAAGATTCCCTGATTGGGATATGCAGGTAAGCCTCTTTTAAGTCTAGAATTACCAACCAGGCATTCTTGCCAAGCATAGGCAGTAGTTGTTGTAGAGTCAGCATCTTGAATTTTGGAATGTCCAGGAAAGTATTTAGAATGGATAAGTCCAGAATTGGACACCATGATTTGTCTTTTCGGGGTACCAGGAATCTTGAATAAAAGCCTTGTCCTTTTTCCTTTTCTGGTACTGGTTGAATAGCCCTACTGGTTGAATAGCCCCCATATCCATGAGGAACATGACTTGCTTCTCGGCATCTGCCCACTGATTTGGAGGCAGATCTGGCCATCCGTTTGGAGTTGGCAACGTGTGGAAATGAAAACTGTACCCCTGGGATACTATATTTAAGACCCACTTGTCCTGGGTAATTAGATGCCAATTTTGAGCATGAAGTGCTAGTTTTCCCCCCAATGGGGTTGCCAAAGACAAGTGCTTGTAAATGGCAGAGGAAAGTCATTGAGACTGCTTTACCGTGAGGGTAGCTTGCCATACTTCCTGATTTGAAGATGGAGGCACCGCATTGTTTTGTCCTGTAAGATCCTTGTGACAGGAACCTGGAGCCGTTGAAAATTGTGTCTGGTAAAAGGGGGGGGAAAAAGCCTGTAGTTCTGAAACTCTACGAGCTGAGGTGATAGCCAGAAGGAAAGCTGTTTTCCAGGACAAATATTGCAAGCCTGATGAGGCAGCTGGCTCAAAAGGAGGCAAGGTCAATTTCTCCAGAATGAAATTAAGATCCCAAGCAGGTATTGGTTGTTTCCTTGGAGGCCTTAAATTCTTAGCCCCTCTGAGGAACTGTCTTAAGAGAGGGTGAGAGAATAAAGGTGGATCAGTGTTGTATTCTGCAGAAATGGCTGAGGCATGTATTTTGATGGAGGAGAAAGAAAGTCCACTGCTTAGCAATTCAGCCAAATATTGTAGTATTTGAGGTAAATTCAATTTTCAGGATCCTGGCCCTTTTCTCATTCCAGACACAAAACCGCTTCCATTTTGGAGTAAGCTTTTCTAGTTGATGGCCTTCTGGCCTCCAAAATGACATCCTGCACCTCCTTGGAGAGTAGGGCCTGTTGTGATGCTAAGGAATCTTCCATGCAGCTAGATTGAGTGTTTTAGCTGGCTGTGAAGAGTTTTGAAACTGTGCTGAGTCAGAAGAAGAGGCATTAGAGGCAGGGTCCATGGTGGGGAATCGTCAGGCTCCTCAAGACTGGGTACCAGTGTTGCCTTGGCCAATCCGGAGCAATGAGAATCATCTTTGGTCTGTCTGCTTTGGTCTTTAATAGAACTTTGGGCAGCAGAGGAAGAGGAGGAATGCATAAACTGTCATTGATGTCCAACTGAATGAAAGAGCCCACTCTCCAGGCCTTTGGATGGAAGATCCTTGAGCAAAATTTTGTCAATTGATGATTCTTGTGGGATGCAAAGAGATCTATGTCTGGCCTTCCCATTCTTGGATCATTTCTGTAAAACTTTTGGATGCAATTTACATTCGTGTGGGTCTGTCATTCCTGCTTAGGTTGTCTGCCAGCGTGTTTTCCTTGCCTGGCAAGTACTGTGCTTGTAGTTCCATTTGTAAGTCCATGGCCATGTTCCAAAGTGACATTGCCAGTCTGCATAGGTGGTAAGAATGTGTTCCTCCCTGTTTATGTACCACATGACTGTGGTGTTGTCTGTTCTTATCAATAATTGACCTGGTTGTAGAAGGTCCTTGAAAGCTTTCATAGCATTTATTACTGCTAGCATTTCTTTTTGATTGATGTGAAGGTGCTTTTCTTTTTGGGACCATTTGTCCTGAATGCACCGATCTGTCATGTGTGCCCCCCAGGCGTAGTCCGAGGCGTCTGTTGTGATGACTTGATTTGCTTGAGGCTTGCTGAATGGAAGACCTGTGTTTGTTTGACATGCTTGAGCCCACCACAGAAATTCCTTTTGCAGACATGGAATTAGTGGTATTATTGTTTCCAAACTGTGGCTGTGTTGAGACCATATGTTTTTTAGGTACCATTATAGTTTCCTCATATGCAGCTTTGCACATGGGATTAGTAAGATGCAAGATGCCATGAATCCCAGAGCCTGCAGGATTTTCCTTGCAGTTAGCCTGGTGCAATTTGCTAGTGTTCTGAAGTATTGTATTAGTTGCCCCTGCTTCTCTGGCATGAGGTAGGCCATCTGGGTGGCACCCAGGAAAATTATCTTCCGAGAGGGTATTAGCCTTGATTTCTTTTTGTTGACTGTGTATCCCAGAGATTTCAATAACATTATTACATAAGCCAGATGTTTCAGAAGAATGTGCTTGCTGTCCGCTTGGATCAGGAAGTCGTCCAAATAGGGATATATTTGTATTCCTTGAAGTCTGCAGTAGGCAATTACTGATGCCAGGCATTTCGTGAATACTCCGGGCGCAGTAGATAAGCCAAAGGGCAATGCAGATAATTGATAATGGGTTGAACCTGCAAGAAATCTGAGGTACCTTCTGCAATTTTGTCTGATTGGGACATGCAGGTATGCCTCCTTGAGGTCCAATGTTACCAGCCAAGACTCCTTGCCCAGCATGGGAAGAAGTTGCTGTAGAGTGAGCATCTTGAATTTTGGTACGATTAGAAATGTGTTTAGGATGGATAGATCCAAAATAGGTCTCCAATGTTTTCCCTTCCTTGGCACCAGAAATAGCCTGGAATAAAAACCTTGACCTTGTTCGTGCGTAGGTACTTCTTGAATAGCTTTCAAGTTTATGAGATCTGTAATTTGCTTTTGTGCCTCTGCCCTTTGTGTGGCAGGTTTGGCATGCCTCTCATTTTTGGAAGGGTGTGAAAATGGAATTTGTAGCCTCTGTTTATAATGTCCAGGATCCATTTGTCCTTTGTGACAATATGCCAATTTTTTGAAAATAATGCCAGCTTTCCTCCTAAGGGGGCTGCCATTTGAAACCTGGTTGGCATGCAAAGGGGAAAGTCATTGGGTTTGCTTTCTGAAAGATTGCGAGTTGTCCTCACCACCTCTTTGTGTAGGAGCTTGCTACTGTCTGCCTCTATACGAGCCTTGGGATTGTCCTCTGCCCCGGGCCTGTATCTGCCTCTTTGGGGTCTGTCTGTGGCAGGAAAGGACCAGTTTTGGAAGGCCAATTTCTACTAAAACGTGGGGTTGAACCTGTGAAATTCTTTCACAGTTTGCATTGATTTAGCCTTTTCCTCCATTTTCCTTAATACCTCCTCAGCATTAGCACCAAATAGTACATCCTTTTGAAGAGGAGTCTAGTAATTTAGCTTTGACATGATCAGGCAAGGCTTGTTCCTTGAGCCAGGCATGCCTACGTATGACTGATCCTGTAACAGCAGCTCTACATGAGGCCTCTAGAGCATCAAAACCACATTGTAAGGTATGCTTACCCACTTGTTCTGCACTATGCATCAAATCCTGCAACTCCAAGTCTGGTTGTTCAGGTTGTGACATTTTACTCTTCAATTGTGATAACAAAAATTGTTGGTATTTAAGCATATGAAACTGACAGTTTAAGGCCCTCATGGATAAGGTAGCCGAGGTATATACCTTTTTCCCCCACCTTTCTAAGGATCTGGAATCTCTCTGAAGGCAATGGATTTTTGGCAATGGAGGCCTTAACTCCCTTGGGGCCCTGTGAGATGGTTTCTGGGTCAGCAGCATGGCTTTTGTAAAGAAATTGGTGTGAGTCAGGAACCCTGTAGTACCTGTCAGGCTTAACTGGAGCTGGAGGTAGAGAGCCAGGGTTAAGGCAGGCCTCCGAGTAAACATCATCTAGGATGTCCAAGACAGGAGGTATAGCCAGAGGCCTATGCTGAGGTAACAAGAGAAATTCCCTGAGCCTTTTCTTGGAATCTGAATAATCCTGGCCTTCCCAGTGGAAGTGTTCCCTTAAGGTATGCAAAGTTTCCCAAATGAGTAATCCTCTGGGGATACAGAAGGAATGGACTCCTCCGCATCAGAGTCTTCAAAGGGGAGTAAGAATGTTCCTCATCATCAGAGTGCTCTGAAATAATGGAGCCCTGATCAGAGGAGAATCTTCCTCCACTTTGGGCCTTTTGACCGCTGGGGGCTGAGAACCTGTGATTAGAGTTATTAAATCCTCAGCCATTTTAAGCATCTGTTTCTTAGGCATGGGGCCTGGAGATGGGCCCTGTGTAGCTGGTCTCTTAGGGTGCATGGTTGCTTTAGACTTTGTAAAAGCCTTGATGGAGAAAGAAGAGGAAGGTCTGAAGACCCCTTGAGTGGAGGTGGACCTGTCCACATTCTGAGTTTCAACGCCAGGAGTGGCTTCGGTATCTGTAGTCGGGGTGTGGGCAGAGGAGCCTGCGACCTCGGGCACAGGAGACACCGTCAAAGAAGTGTCGTCGTTAATCAGGGGCTGCGTAGGTGCCTCACTGAGAACTGGGCCACGTGGAGTCGGCTTTGGCGTGGTGTCGGTAGAGGCCACGGACCTCGTGTGTCGGTCCTTGTCTTTGCGTTTTTTAGACAAAACAGGAGTCGGAGTATCCGACGACATAGTATAGTTAAATGCTTTTCCAAAATAATGCTGGGCGAACTCCGCCCGACGCTTAACAGTGCGTTTGTTACATGTAGCACAAAAGCGACAGACCGAGATGTCGTGTTCTGGGCCTAAACAAGGTATACAGAGGGAATGGAAATCCTTATGCGGTATTTGCTTCCCACAAGAAATACAATTATTAACTTTGTCTGACATCGGTCTGAGACAAGAAAAGTTTCCCCAACGGGGTACTTAGCTTTTAAGAAGACTTCGGTTTCCAAATTTCGTAATTTCAGGAGCTGGCGGACCGGCACTTGTGAACTGCTTCTGCTTCGGGCACCGCGCGGCAAGAAAGACTGAAGAAAATGGTGTCGGCTGGTTCCTTTATAGCCCTGTCGCACTGACGTCAGGGAAGAAGCGACGACAACCGATGCCGGACCTAGACTTTGGAATTCGGCCGACCGAAGACCCGCCTGATGGCAGGAGAACCCCATCTGTTATGACTGCAGCTGTATGCACGATGAACATCTGCATGATTTTCCTTACAGATAACTGGGTCTTTGTTGCCAAGTTTTTGAAGTAAGAAGTCAGTTGTTTTTGTTTGTCTGGCGTGAGATAAGCCATCTGGGCAGTTGTATTTAAGCTTGCACACAGGAATATTATCTCTTGAGAGGGTACTAGTTTTGATTTCTTTTCATTTACTGTGTACCCTAGGCAAATTAGTAATCTTTTTACAAACGTCAGATGCTTTAGAAGAATGTCTTTGTTCTCTGCTTGAATAAGGCAGTCGTCCAAGTAGGGATATATTTGAACTCCTTTTTGTCTGCAAAATGCAATTACTGGTGCCAGGCATTTTGTGAAGACCCTGGGCGCAGTAGATAAGCCAAAGGGCAGTGCAGAGAATTGGTAGTGCATTGAGCCAGCTATGAATCTGAGGTATCTTCTTCAAGATTGTCCGATTGGGGCATGCAGGTATGCCTCTTTTAGGTCCAAAGTTACGAGCCAAGCCTTCTTGCCCAGCATGGGCAGTAGCTGCTGTAGAGTCAACATCTTGAATTTTGGAACCTCCAGAAATGTGTTTAGTATAGACAGGTCCAGTATTGGTCTCAAGGCTTTGTCCTTTCTGGGCACTAAGAAAAGTCTGGAGTAAAAATCCTTGCTCCTGCTCTTGTTGTGGTACTTGTTGAATGGCCCTCATGTCCATGGGGGCTGTAATTTGCTTTTGTGCCTCTGCCCATTGATTGTGTGGCAGGTCTGGCATACCTTTTGCCCTTGGTAGGGTGTGAAAATGGAACCTGTAGCCTTGGGACACTATGTTCAACACCCATTTGTCTTGGGTAACCATTTGCCAATTTGATGAAAAATGTGCTAGTTTTCCCCCCTAAGGGGGCTACCAAAAGAAAAGCGTTTGGATCTATCAGAGGAAAGTCATTGGGGCTGTTTCCTGTAAGGTTGTGATTTGTCTTCTCCGCTTTTGGAGGTAGGAGCACCCCATTGTTTAGGCCTGTATGAGCCTTGAGGCTGAGATTTTCCTCTGGGACATCTGCATCTGCCTCTTTGTGGTCTGACGCTGGAAAGAACCAATTTTTAGAAGGCCAATTCCTGCTAAATCTTGGTGGCTGTACCTGTAAGAAACCCTTAACTATCTGCATGGATTTCGCTTTATCCTCAATTTTCTTCAACACCTCTTCTGCTTTAGCACCAAAGTATCATGCTGTAATGGGGCATCTAATAATTTTGCTTTAACATGATCAGGCAGATTCTGTTCCTTTAACCAAGCATGCCTTCTAATAACAGGACCTGTAACAGTGGCCCTGCAAGAGGCCTCCAGTGAATCATAACCACATTGCAAAGTATGCTTTTCCCACTTGTTCAGCTGCATGCAATAAATCCTGCATTTCCTTGTTCTCTGAACATTCAGTATTTGTCAACAATTTCTGTTTAAGCAGTGACATTAAGTATTGCTGATATTTAAGCATATGAAACTGACAATTTAAAGCCCTTACAGCCAAGGTAGCAGAAGTGTAAACTTTTTTCCCCCATCTGTCCAGTGCTCTAGAATCCCTATCAGAGGGGACAGAGTTTTTTGCAGTGGAAGCTTTGACCCCTTTGGGACCCTGAGATATAGTTTCTGGATCAGCAGCGGGGTTTTTATATAGGAATTTATGAGAATCCGGGACCCTGTAGTATCTATCTGGCTTAGCAGGTGCAGGGGGTAAAGAGTCAGGGGACAGGCCAGACTCTGAAAATACATCATCTACAATGTCTAGAACAGGTGGAATAGCAAGGGGTATGTGCTGAGGAAGTAGCAGAAAGTCTCTGAGCCTTTTCTTCGATTCAGAGTAATCTTGGCTCTGCCAGTGGAAATGCTCCCTCATGGTATGCAGGGTTTCCCCAAAAGAATAATCCTCAGGAGGAGAGGCTGAAGGAATGGATTCTTCAGCACCAGAGCCCTCATAGGGAGGAATAGAATAATCCTGTTCAGAAGAGGAATCAGAGGAAATAGAAACCTGATCAGAAGAATCATATTCTGTCTCTTGCCTAGGCCTCTTATGAGGAGGGGGATGGGAACCCCTGATCAAAGTAATTAGGTCTTTGGCCATTTTAAGCATCTGTTTTTTAGGCATGGAAGTTTGAGTAGGAGAATGCTGTACTTGTTTCTTTGTCTTTAGAGCTGCTTTAGTCTTTGAAGATGAAGATGGTTCAACATATAACTGCGTAGGTCTGAAGACACCCTCAGAAGCCGATGCCTGCTCAGTGGCTCCGGACCCATCTGAGGGAATGATTTCCGAGTGTCCAATACCTTGAGTATCCAGAGGCCCAGTCGGAAGCAGCCTGTGGCTCTGAGGTAGCGGGCTCCAGGGGCTGCGAAAGCACCTCACTGAGAACCGGCGAACTGGTGACTGGCCTAACGGAGGCCTCGTTGTCGGTTTTGGACCTCGGATGCCTAACCTTTTCTTTGTCTTTGCGTTTTTTGTAAACTCCGGTCGTCAGCTGTTCCGACGGCATTATATAATTAAATCTTCAGCCAAAGTAATGAAATGCAAAATCGAACAGACGCTTAATAGTGCGTTGGTTAAATCTAGCACAAAACTGACAGCTAGCAACGTTGTGGTCAAGGCCTAGGCAAGGAATACAGTAAGAGTGAAAATCCTTATGAGGTATTTGCTTCCCACAAGAAATACAACTGTTAACTTTTTCTGACATCGGTCTGGGGCAAGAAAAAAGTTTCCCCAATGGGGTACTTAGCTTTAATGAAGACTTCGGTTCTGAAATTCGGATTTGAAAATCTCAGGAGTCGGCCGACTGGCACTTGCAAACTGCTTTTGCTTCGGGCACCGCGCGGCAAGAAAGACTGAAGAAAATGGCGACGGCTGCATCTTTTATAACCCTGGCGCACTGACGTCATGGAAGAGGCGACAGCAACCGACGCCAGACCAAGACTTTGGAATTCAGGCCGACTGTGGGTAGCCTGCCAGCAGGATAACCCAAGAGTAATGACTGCAACAGTGAAACACGATGAACATCTGTGGTGTTGTCCATCTTTATCAGTAGTTGTCCTGGATGAAGGAAGTCCTTGAAGGCTGTCAGAGCATTCTGTACAGCTAGCATTTCTTTCTGGTTGATATGTAGGTGCATTTGAGTTGGGCTCCATTCGCCCTGAATGCATCTCCCTGCCAGATGGGCCCGCCAAGCATAGTCTGATGCGTCTGTAGTCAGGGTTTGGGTGGCAGGGGGTAGAGTGAATGACAGTCCCTTGTTTTGGTGACAGACTTCTACCCACCAAAGGAACTCCTGTTGCAGGCAAGGAATGAGAGGAACCATTGTTTCCAGGCTGTGACAATGCTGACTCCATAAGCTTTTTAGGTACCATTGAAGTTTCCTCATATGCAGTCTTGCATATGGAATTAGTAGAATGCAGGATGCCATGAACCCCAAAGCCTGCAGAATTTGTCTTGCAGATAGCTGGGATTTTGTGGCCACTTGTTTGAAGTATGTTATCAATTGAACTTGTTTGTCTGGCGTAAGGTAAGCCATCTGGGCAGTTGTATTCAAGCTTGCACCCAGGAATGTAATTATTTGAGAGGGTACCAGTTGTGATTTCCTTTTGTTTATGGTGTACCCTAGGCATGTTAGAAGCCTTTTTACAAACGCCAGATGTTGTAGAAGAGTGACCTTGTCCTCTGCCTGAATTAGACAATCGTCCAGATAAGGATAAATTTAAATGTTTCTTTGTCTGCAAAATACAATCACTGGTGCCAGGCACTTTGTGAAGACCCTGGGCGCAGCAGATAAGCCAAAGGGCAGTGCAGAGAACTGATAATGCAAATAGCCTGCTTTGAAGCGGAGGTATCGTCTGCAAGATTCCCTGATTGGGATATGCAGGTAAGCCTCTTTTAAGTCTAGAATTACCAACCAGGCATTCTTGCCAAGCATAGGCAGTAGTTGTTGTAGAGTCAGCATCTTGAATTTTGGAATGTCCAGGAAAGTATTTAGAATGGATAAGTACAGAATTGGACACCATGATTTGTCTTTTCTGGGTACCAGGAAAAGTCTTGAATAAAAGCCTTGTCCTTTTTCCTTTTCTGGTACTGGTTGAATAGCCCCCATATCCATGAGGAACATGACTTGCTTCTCGGCATCTGCCCACTGATTTGGAGGCAGATCTGGCCATCCGTTTGGAGTTGGCAACGTGTGGAAATGAAAACTGTACCCCTGGGATACTATACTTAAGACCCACTTGTCCTGGGTAATTAGATGCCAATTTTGAGCATGAAGTGCTAGTTTTCCCCCCAATGGGGTTGCCAAAAGACAAGTGCTTGGAAATGGCAGAGGAAAGTCATTGAGACTGTTTACCGTAGGGTGGTGCTTTGCTACTTCCTGATTTGAAGATGGAGGCACCGCATTGTTTTGTCCTGTAAGATCCTTTTGACTGAAACCTGGAGCCGTTGGTGTGTCTGGTTTTGACCTGAGCGGCTCTGTTGGGTACTGGAAAGGACCAGTTCTTAGTATGCCAGTGCCTACTGAACCTGGGTGGCTGCACTTGCAAGAAATCTTTTACAGTTTGCATAGATTTAGCTTTGTCTTCCATCTTTTTCAAACCTTCTTCTGCCTTATTACCAAACAAACTGTTCTTCTGTAAAGGAGCATCCAGCAATTTACCTTTAACATGATCAGGCAGATTTTGCTCCTTGAGCCAAGCATGCCTCATCACCCACCGATCCAGTTACGGCGGCTCTACAAGAGGCCTCCAAGGAATCAAAACCACATTGCAAAGTATGCTTTCCAACTTGTTCAGCTGAATGCAATAAATCCTGTAAACTCTATTTTCCACACAATCAGAAATCAACATCATTTTCTGTTTCAGTAAGCCCATGACATGCTGCTGATATTTAAGCATATGAAATTGACAGTTTAAAGTCCTGATTGCCAGGGTTGCAGACGTATAAACTTTCTTACTCCATCTATCCAGCACCCTGGAGTCTCTATCAGAAGGGGTAGGATTTTTAGCAGTAAATGCCTTAACACCCTTGGGACCCTGAGAAATTGTTTCAGGGTCAGCAGTAGGATTTTTGAAAAGAAACTTGTGGGAGTCAGGAACCCTGTAATATCTGTCTGGCTTACTAGGAGCAGGGAATCAGGAGCCATGCTAGATTCTGAGAAAACATCATCAACAATGTCTAAAACAGGAGGTATAGCCAAAGGCCTATGCTGAGGAAGAAAAAGAAAATCCCCAAGCCTCTTTTTGGATTCTGAAAAATCCTGACTCTCCCAATGAAAATGTTCCCTTAAGGTATGCAAAGTCTCTCCAAAAGAAAAACCCTCAGGAGGAGAAGCAGAAGGGATGGATTCTTCTGCATCAGAGTCCTCATAAGGGGGAATAGAATCCGAAGAGGAATCAGAAAAAATGGAAACCTGATCTGAAGATTCATAATCAGTGCCTTGCCTAGGCCTCTTAGCAGGAGGGGACTGGGAACCCCTGATCAAGGTAATTAAATCCTCAGCCATTTTGATCATTTGTTTTTAGGCATAGGGGCCTGAGCACGTGGCTCATGCGTCGGTTTTTTAGACATAGAAGTTGGTTTTGGCCTTGTTTTTGAAGGCGGTGTTGGTTTAATATACAAATCTTTAGGCCTGAAAACACCCTCAGAAGTCGGTGCCTGTTCAGTGGCTCCGGACCCATCCAAGCGAGAGACATCCACGGGTTCAATACTTGGAGAATCTCGTGGCATACCGGACTCCGAATGGGTCTTGGTAGAGGCCTGCGACTCAAAAGTAGTGGGCATCAGGGGCTGCAAAAGCGCCTCACTGAGTACCAGCGAATGGCTTAAGAGAAGCTTCTTCGTTGGTTTTGGACCTCGGTCTGTCTCTGTCTTTTTCCTTGCGTTTTTTGTGAATTCCGGTAGTCAGATTGCTAACCAACAACATTTCAGGATAGTTAAATCTTGAACAAAAACAAAAAATCGACCTGGAAGCTGACACCACAGTTAGTCGGTAGTCCACAAATTGCTCTTTATTGTAAAAACAGATGCCCAAAACGTAACACAAGCACTTTCGCTAGGATGTTCCTAGCTTACAAAACACATTGTAAAACTTCAGCTTAAATAGTTGCTTGTCATCAATTAAAACAGTTTTATACCAATTAAAAATTAATTAATTGATAAATTGATGAATTAATCCATACCATTCCCACTGTTTAAAGAGCTGCCTACTAATAGGTTATACTCAAACAAATATGTACCAAGCTATATTATTTTATATTGAAACACCTTTCTAAACAATAATGTGCTTCTGTTTTTACAATAAAGAGCAATTTGTGGACTACCGACTAACTGTGGTGTCAGCTTTTTTATAGTTAAATCTTGAACCAAAGTATTTAGAAGCAAAAATATACCGCCACTTAATAGTGCATTGGTTAAATTTAGCAAAACCGATAGCAAGGCACGTTGTGGTCAGGGCCTAGGCAAGGAATACAGTACAAATGAAAATCCTTATAAGGTATTTGCTTCCCACAAGTAATACAATTATTAACTTTTACTGACATCGGTAAGGAGCAAGAAAAAGTTTCCCCAACAGGGTACTTAGCTTTAGTTTGAAGACTTCGGTTCTGAAACTCGAAAACGAAAATTTCAGGAGTCAGCCGACTGGCACTTGCGAACTGCTTCTGATTCGGGCACCGCACGTCACGAAAGACTGATTAAAATGGCATCCGCTGCATGTTTTATACCCCTGATGACCTGACGTCATGGAAGAGGAGACAGCAACCGACACAGGCCCCAAGACTTTGTTATTCAGGCCGACTGAGGGCAACCTGCCAGCAGATTACCCAAATGCAATGACTGCAACAGTGAAACATGAAGAACATCAGCCTGTACAAAAACAGGAGACAAAATGTAAACTAAAGGTGGAGGAAACAAGCCTGTTATTCAGGTTGGCCTTGGGCTTCCAAAGGGAGGAAATCCCCAAGGTTATTATTGCAACAGTGAAACACAATAAGCATCTATTTCTATCCAGTTAAAATCTTGTTGTCTGTGTATATCTAAGCAGAAGACAATTCTTTATTCTGTTTTGTGCATTAGGGTAGAATGAAGGAGATAAAGAGTTTGGATAAATTCAGAAACTAACTTAGAGATAAGGGAAGGGCTGGTTCTCAGACTCACCCTGTCCTTGTGAAAGACTGGGAAATGCTGAATACACAATAGCCTGCAACTCAAAAACCCTTCAAGCAGAAGTTATGACTACCAACAAAACATTCTTCCAGGTTAAATGAAGAGATGGTTGTTGGCTCAAAGGCAACTTGAGTTAACTCTTCTAAAATATAACTCAGGTGGTCTAATATGCAATACTCCCATAAGAAATAAACAGACTTGTAAAAAGAGGGAAAAAAGATCCAGTGGGAAACAGAAAAGGATACTCTAAGCCAGACTTAAAACAGTTCACACAGGTAAATGCAGAACCAGGGGAGCCCTTGCTTGAGATGGGGCCTGTCCCATAGTTTTAGCACTAAATAGAAACCATTTTCCATTTAGATGAATAAGATTTCTCAGTAGCACATTTTCTTGTCTCCTTAAGTATCTGTAGCATATCCTCAGAATTTAAAAATCTATCATCCAAACTGTTAGATCTAGGGTTTGAAAAGCTGGAATCTTTTGGAGCTGCCACTGATCTACAACTGTTACTGTTGTTGTGAGACTACTTTGGGATTTATTTAAGGTTTGCAATTTTGCATGGTTTCTTTTCTTTTGATCCTGTCTACTGCAGTTTGTTTTAGCTTACACTTGTTTTCCTTTAAATTTATTTTTAGGAGTAATTGGTTATAGCAAGTTATTTTAAAGGAGAACTCTGCCCAAATTTTTTTTTTTTCTTTCCAAAAATTGACTTTCATTCCTATAGTTCAACACAAAAGTACCATATGCAGAGAAAGCACACATTTATTCATGCTTTCCACTCTTACTGTTCTTCAAATTGTTTACGTTTGCCTTTTTTGTAAGATCTTGCATTACCGTTCCCATATCGGTCTCATCACCTGTTACATAAAGGATAGGAGGGGCAAAGTAATTATAAATACAGAACCATGAGAAATTCGCTATCATTTAAACATGGATATTTAGAAGTGCCTTATCAATCACAGATTACCAGTATCACACCACAGATAAATAGTGCATCCACTGAAGCTACAGTTCTGAGTCTGAATAAGGGAAAGGGTTTCAGGCTTATTTTCTAATGTACATAAACAAGTAACATAGTTTTTTTTCACTACTATAAATTAGTTGTTTTTCCCTTTAATCACACTCCCAAAGTTCTACAAAGGAAAATATTCTCCTGATTTTCCGTCAGTATTTGATTTGCATTTGTTTCTATAATGCACTTCAGTAAAAGTGCATGTTATCTTCTTTTGATGTTTGTTATAAGTAGTTTTACATTATGTACAGAGTGGCTGAAGCAAATCAGTGAGTTCAGGGTGGGGTGACAACATCAAAGACACAAACTACAGTGTTAAAAATATGAGCGCAACACAAGTCGACTTCAACCAACACCTACTGTAATGTCAATTAATCACTGCAGTCAGATTTCTCACATTTCTGACACTGAATAGTCCTATAATTAAACTAACTATAACCACAGATGTTCAAAGAGATCACTGTTGTAGTAGCTTAGGCTACATGAGTTGTATCTTGACAACAATACGATAACTGACTTGCTTTCAAAACTTAAAAGCTCCTTCCATGTTCCCTAACTTCTGAACAGCTTCAAGATGAGTGGTATAAAGTCAGTGGTTAGGGCACCAAACCTTCAAAGCTTTCTTGCCTCAGAGAAAGGGAGTCTAGAGCCCTGACAGCTAAGTATGTGCTTGAAGCACAGAAAAGGAAGTAGTAGCCACACTCTGGCATAAAACATAATAAATGAAGGGGTAAGGAGGGACGGTGTTCCTACTGTAACAGTGAACTATTTGAACATCTACTATTAGTTAAATTTGCTTACACAAAGAACAGTTGTGTAAGATCTCACCATAACCTTAGATGTCCTTATCTTCTATGTTGCAATATTCTTAACATGTGGGGTATCCTCTGCCCCAAGCGACAGATGTCAGACCATCATACAAGAGCTTTTAGCTACTGCAAGTACGTGGAACGGTGCACATATGGGCTTGTTGAACATCAGCCATAAAAGGACATCCATATGTTCAATCCTCGGAACTTTTATTTCACCATTCAGAATGCTTCACTCGTATGTCTGCTGCCTGTTTCCATTCGCTGCTTCCAGAAAAGTGTCCCATTGGGGTTTTAATTTTTTATTACTACTGCCTTTTTTGTTTAGTTCATGTCATCCAGGAAGGGCAAGTGTAAGTGTGGAAGGCAAATTCCACATAAGGACAACCACAATCTTTGATTTGTCTAGGCCCAAATCATGACCACTGTTCCTGTTACTTGTCAGGCCTTTGTCCCAATGACCTTGCAAAGCTGTCTTTCGGCTTTGAGCCTCTACTTAAAGAACCACTTCCAAATCCTCTTTCTCTTCGTCTAACCCTCTCTCTCCCAGCTTGGGCAAGTATAATTCAGGATTGCTGGGTTTTCTCTATAATCCAACATGGATATTTCATGACTTGGAAAAACCTTCCTCCTTTCAGAGGCATTCCTCAACCTCCACCAAACCAGTTGGATTTGTTTCCACGGTTTCTAAAACAATTAACTCAAGGTAAAATTCAACATATTCCTCTGGAACAAAAAGGAAGGGGGTTTTACTCAAGAATGTTTCTTGTGCCCAGAAAGGGTGGTCCTTGGAGGCGCATTCTGGACCTTTCCCATTTAAGCACTTTTCTAAAAAGTTCCCACTTTTCACATGCTGTCTTTACAGACTGTTTCCTTTAATTCATCCTCAGGCCTACATGGCCTCTCTGGACATCAAGGATACCTACTTTCACATACCTATACATCCTCTTTACAAGAAATGTTTTATATTTCTCTGTGGATTTCTTGTACATTCAATTCTCTGCCTTGCACTTTGGTCTATCTACCGCCCCAGCTATGTTCATCATTAGATCACTGCTGCAGTATTTTAAACTACATGGGTTGAATACCAGAGGTTAGAAAAAAAGGAAGAGGAAGAAGGATCACAGTTCAGGAAGAGGAAGAAGGATCACAGTTCAGGAGACTTTGGCGAGCAATCCACTGAACCCTAGACAGTCTCTCTAATTTTGAATGCTTGATGAAAGTGTGCACACATGGTCAAGCTGGTGCCTCTAGCCTATTTCTAGAGGCCAAGCCTTTCCAAAAAGCCACAAAAGAAGCTAAAGCTCTGGTAGAGTGACCCTTTGCTGTGCCCAGAAATGTTTTTGTTATGGTAAGTATACTTAAAAAAAAAAAAAAAAAAAGCAATAGCATGCAACAACCATTTAGAAACTGTTTTGACAGAGAATGTACCTTTTTCTTACATTCATAGGAAATAAATATTTCGTCAGAATTACTGAAGGCTTTTGCACCATCAATGCAGAATCCAATCTGCCTATGTTTTTCCTTGGTGTATAAAATTCTCTTTCCTATTTTTTTCATTGTGGATAGAAAACAGGGAGCGTTATTGGCTGGCTCAAGGTAAACTATGAAATTTACTTTGGGTATAAATGAACGAGTTGCTCTCAAAGTTACTATATTCTTGTGAAAGATTAGATGAAGTTGAATCACCACAACAGCTTGTAACGCAGATATATATATTTTTTTTTTGCAAATGTCTCAGCAATGTGAAACACCTTTTTCCCCAAGATAAGAACCTCAAATCAGCTTCAAGAGTAGTTTCAAAAGAAAAAAGTGCAAGTTTCTCCACTACAAAATTAAGATTCCTAGGAAGAGCCACCTGTCTTCCAGGTAAGGCAGATACATAAAACCCCTTTCAACAACTGTTTCACTTGGGGCGCGGCAGAAAGGGGGATTCATGGGTAGGCAAGCAGGGTTTGCTGAAGGGTGAATTTTGACAGTGTAAGAAAGGTCAGAACATGACTCGCACAAATACCATAGAGCAAGAGCGGTCTGTGCCTGAAAAGAATCCTGATCTTATCACTCAGCCAACTATTCAGTAGCAAGTTTCTTAGCCTCTTTAATATTTGTTGTACATTCTCAGAAAACAGGTGCCTAAAAGGCATTAAAATTCTACTCTATGGGCAAGAAGCTGAAGACTGAAGTTTGGAATGTATCAAACAACCCTTGTCCTGGTAAGGTCATCATGTGAGAAAGCTTGCAGTAAATGCCGTTGGCCATTTTCAAAGGCAAGGAAAAATGCTGTTGCCTGAGCCAAGGGGGGGTACCACAATTATCCTTAAGAGTCCTTTTGAATCTTTAGAAGGATCTTGGTTAGCAGAAAAAATGGTGAAAAGGCATACAGAAATATTCCCATCCATGAGAATAAAATGGCATCCATCTTCCAGGCGTTTGTGCAAGGAATCCTTAAGCAGAATTTCTGTAGTGAATGCAGACATGCAGATCTATTTGATGAGATACATACAGCTGGACCTACTCCTTGAAGATCCACTACAGGTTCAGGCTGCAACTGTTGAGGTCTGTCCTGCTCGTGTTTTACACAACAGTACTCTACTCTGACGAATCTAAGTAGCCTGCAAGGATACACTGTGCTGAGTTTCTTATTCCCAGGCTACCACAGCTAGTTTGCAAAAGGGGAGAATCTGCTTGCCTCCTGTTTGTTTAGGATGTGTTTTTTTCTGTGATTACCAGCTGTGAGCCTGAATCCAAAGAGGAGTTAGAGCTATCATTGTGTGTGTTTTATTCTGTCTTGCTTGTTCCACCAAGCCTGAACGTTTACCCCCTTTCGAAGCAGCTCCACAAGCAAGTCTAAAGAACATTTGGTTGCAGAACGAGTAGGTGCTAGAAGGGAGAAGGGGCGAGCTGGCTGAGAGATAACTGGCCCACCTACTAGAGTAACACCGTTTTTACAAATCCCAGTTCTGTAAATTGAAATGACAGGAGTGCTGCTAAGTCCAATCTGATTTGAGGGGTCAGTGAACTGTCCTCATGTGATGTCTGGTTAAAGGAATCACGGGAACTGTAGAGACAAGACAGATGTTGGAGACTGATTGGAGAATATCAGAAACTATTTATTATAAAATTCTTCCTTGTTCTGAGAGGGGAAAAAAACATCATGAAGGATGCATCCAGGAGAAATACCGGAAACACTATCCTAACAGGACGAATGATTTTTCTATCTTCACCTGAAATCTCAGACTGAAAAAAAGGTTCTTTACCTAATCCAGAGATTCATGAAAACTTGTAAAAGAGGCTGCAAGACAATCACCTAAAAATAGAAATGTGAATGCCCTGTAGCCTGCAATGGGATATCACAGGAGCCAGGGAGAGTACCATAGCGTAAATTGATGGAAAGGTGGAGGTAGAAGTGGAAGATTCCAGAAAACCCTGCAGGATTGCTCTAGCAAAACCTGTCCTGGCCCTGGAGACATGGTTCAATTTGTAGTGTTTGGTGAAGGTAAGAATTGTGGACCAGGTGGCTGCTTCCAGAATGGATGCTGTGTCCAGCCCTTTGAGGAAGGCTTTGGAAGTAGCCATGCCTCTTGGAGAGTGAGCTCTCACCCCCTGGGGTAAGTGCTTGGCATGGTTCGAGTAGCAGAAGGAAATGGATTTTCTAATCCAATAAGAAATAGTTTGTTTGGAGACTGCCTTGCCCAAAGCCCTGGGGTGGAAGGAAACAAACAGTTGGTTAGATTTTCTGAAGGACTTGGTTTTGTCTAGGTAGAATAAAGAAGTTATGTACTCACCATAACGTTCCATCTGAGTAGGTAAACTTCATTTGTCAGCAACCTGTGGGTTTCGGATCCGACACGGATCTGAGCCGGCAGCATACCATCAAAAAGATCCAAGCTCCTCCCCCTACCCATACTACACTGCAACCTCCTTCCAATCCTCAGATCGAGTTTGCCACTCCACACGTGACAATTAAACTAAAACCTGAGACCCCTGAACCAAGGACAAACATCAAGCTTGTGAACTCCGAACATAGAGCTCAGCAGAGATCACCTCCAAGGTCAGGGGGAAGGAGGGAGGGACGGTTACTGACAAATTAAGTTTACCTACTCAGATGGAACGTTATGTTGAGTACATAACTTCTTTATCTGAAGCAGTTAACGTAATTTGATCAGCAACCTGTGGGACAGAGTCCCCAGCTACCCAAAATCTCGGGAGGCCCTTAAGGAAGGATATTCCGGAGCACTGCAGAGCCAAAGGAAGCCCTTCCTCTAGACACCAAATCCAGTTTATAATGAGTAATAAAGGTGTGAGAGGATGCCCAGGTAGCCACTGAACAAATGTCATCCAGGGAAACTCTAGACCAGAATGCAGTAGACGTTGCCATAGAATGCGTAGAATGAGCATGAACTCCTACTGGTTCTGGTAAACCAAGCTCTCTATATGCTTGTAGGATACAAAGGGAAATCCACCTAGCGAGAGTCACCTTTGAAACTGGTTTCCCTAGAAAAGGCTTAGCAAAGGAAACAAAAGGTTGATCAGATTTACGAAAGACTGACGTCCTGTGCAAATAAAAACGTAACTGCCTGTGAACATCCAGCAAATGAAGTTTGTATTCCCCTTTGTTCTGAAAATTAGGGTAAAAACAGGCAAATGAATAAACTGATTAATGTTTGTCTCAAAAGCAACTTTAGGGAGAAGAGACTGATTTGTCCTGAGAGACACCCTATCCTTATGAAACACTAGATATGGGGGTTTCATACAAAGAGCCTGAAGCTCCGACACTCTCCTGGCTGAGGTGATAGCTACCAGAAAAGCAGTCTTCCATGACAAAAAATTTAAGTCAACTGATGCTGAGGGCTTGCATGGAGGCACAACTACAACCTGAAGAACCCAAGTCAGATCCCACGGCGGGGACAGATTCTTAATAGGAGGTCTCAAAAGAAAAGTGCCTTTCAAAACGGTCTTGCAAATTCTGGCAGTAGCGAGAGAGCCTAAATTGTCCCCTACATGGAAATGGGAAATAGCCGCCAGCTGGACCTTCACTGTGGAAGAGCTGGCTCCTTGCTGGAAGATACGAGACAAAAAGTCTAATACCGCTGGGATCGGAGCAGTAAAAGGATCCAGATTTCTCTGTGAAGCCCAAATGGAGAAACGCCTCCATTTGCTGCAGTAAATTTTCCTGGTAGAGGATTTATGTGCCGCAACCAAGATGGATTTAACAGAGGAAGAGATACCGGGAGTCCTAGCAACTAGGGGAACTGGAGCAGCCAAGCAGTGAGCTTCAGGCTGTCCAGATTCGGAGGAAGTATTTCCGAGAGATGACAAATCAGATCCGGAATGGGATCCAAGATCCAGGGTGGAGCTATGAGATGAGATCGCAGGCAGGGAAACCAGACTTGAGGCCAGAATGGGGCTATGAGGATAATTCTGCTCCCCAACCGACGAGCTTTCTGTAAGAATTTTGTCATGAGCGGGAGCGGGGGATGTGCATAATGACAACCGGGTGGCCAAGTATGAACAGGAGCGTCTCTGGGGGCTTCCCCCATTGGGGGAATTAGAGCGAAAAACTTGCTGCACTTCGCGTTGGATGGCGATGCGAAGAGATCGCAGCAAGGCTGACCCCACTTGAGGAAGATCTGTTCCTCTACACATGGGTTCAGAGACCACTCGTAGGGAGAAAGGATAGTTCTGCTCAATTTGTCTGCCAAGATGTTGGACCGACCCGGAATGTGCGTTGCTATCAGAAAGTGGTTGGTGGAGATGGCCAATTCCCAAACTCTCATGGCTTCTCGACAAATGGGATAAGACTTCGTTTTCCCCTATTTGTTGATATACCAGACCACTGACATACTGACTGGATTGCAATAGTTCCCAGAGGAAGAGAAGCATGAAGGGCCTGCAATGCTAAAAGGACCGCTCTTCATCTCTAGAACATTTATATGCAGAACGGTCTCGCTCTGAGTCCACGTGCCTTGGACAGTCCTGCCCGAACAGTGCCCCCCCCCCCACCCTAGGCGGGAGGCGTCCGTGGTCACCATGGCTTGGGGTTGGGGTGCAACAAAGTGGCATCCCTCCCGCAAATCCAGGTATCGGAGCCACCACGAGAGAATTTCTGCACACACTGCTCAGAGGGATTGAAAAATCTAGAGGTTTATGTAGTATAGACCACTGAACTTGCAACGTCCACTGTAATACTCTCATATGCAGACGAGCACAAGGGATCAGGTTGACAGCTGCTGCCATGGACCCTAAGGCTCTCAGGACTAATTCTGCTGGGGGGGTAGGGGACTGCAGAAGTGCTAACACATGAAGTGCCAGGCTGTGTAGTCTGTCTGGTGTCAAAAATGCCCTGGCCTGAAGAGAATCTATTCTCGCCCCTATGAAGTCCAACACTTGAGCAGGTTGTAGGAAAGACTTCCTGAGATTTATGGTGATCCCCAGCAGAGGTGATATTCGGGGAAAGAAATCTCTGGCTAGTATGAGTAGATGCCTGGTGGGAGCGGTGAGGAGCCAGTCGTCCAGGTACTGGAAGACATGCATGCCCTGAAGTCTCAGGTGGGCCGCTACAACTGCCATGACCTTGGTGAACACCCTGACGGCTGTGGTGAGACTGAAGGGTAGGACCCAGAATTGATGATGACTGGCCCCTAGCCGAAAGTGGAGTAACCTCCTGGATCACCTGTCCATCAGGATATGGTAGTACACATCCTTGAGGTCTATCAAGCACAACCAGTCTTCCTCCTGCAAGAAGGGCAGGATGGACTGAAGTGTGACCATCCGGAACTTTTCCTTGGCAACAAACAGGTTCATTGCTGACAGGTCGAGAATCGGCCTTAGGTCCCCCGTCTTTTTTGGCACCAAAAAGAACTTGGAATAGATGCCTGATCTGGACTGGTCTGGGGGCATCCTGCTGGATGGCTCTTTTTTCTAGAAGCTTTTGTATTTCCAAAGCCACGGCCTCCCTCTGAGTGTGTGGGACGTCCGGGAGGCGCCTTGTGTAAGGGAGCTTTTTTGTGAAGGGAATAGAACAGCCTCTGGATATTACTCAAAGCACACCGCGATCTGTCGTGATGGACTCTCATTGGGCTAGGTGCATTGAAAAATGCCCCCCGACTGCCTCCAGAGAGGAGCAGTCGGGCAACCCCTCAAGGTTGCTGCGTGGGTCGATCTGAAAATGGTTCCCGTGACCCAAAGGTCTTCAGCCCCCCTCTGCCTCTGGGCCGGCATCCATCTTGTCTCCCTCTGCCTCTGGGGGAGAAGGAATCCTGAGCGTTCCGGGACTGCTGAGATTTCCGGAACCACAGCTTCTTTTGCCCTCACTGATTCCTGGAAAAGGACCTTTGAGGGTTAGAGAAGCGGATCCCGATGGCTGACGGCGTTTTCCTGTCTTTCTCGCTCTGGACAAGCGTATCGCGGACAGTGTTCCCGAACAGGGTCGAACTGTCAAAGGGTGCATTAGTGAAGGACGCCTTGAAGGGTTCCAAGAAATCTCAGACGGAGCCAGGCATGACGCCTTAAGGCGATACTGGACCCGCTAGCCCTAACGGCTCCCTCGGTGGCATGAGAGAGTAGACACATGGACGTACTGGACACAGACTTGAGAGTGGCCACAAGAGGCGAGAAGATCCGTTTATCCTCAGCCGACATGGACTCCGGGGGAGACTCGGCATACTCTTTCACAAGGTCCTGCTGCAGCCGAATTATGTGGCCAAGTAATTCAGCACCCTTATAGTAAAGGTAGCTGAAGCAAAAGTCAGTTTTCCAAGACGGCCCATCGCCCTGGACACTTTGTCTGGGGGGTGGACCGAGGAACTTTCCTGGACGAGTTCCTTCTTTGCGGCCGCCGCCACCACCATGGCATCAACTGGGGAACCTTTGCTCCAAGCTCCTCTATCTGCTGAGGAGGCTCAATATTTTGTCGGGCCTTTTGGGAATTGGCTCCACAGTGTCTGGTTCCTTTCCAAGCTCTGGTGGTGATAAGGTCTACCAGACGGTCAGCTGGGGGGGGGACACCCAAGAGGTAGATGGACCTGTGTCGAACGCCTCCAGGAATACCGACTCGTCAGAGGAAGGTTTTTGGGCGGACAACCCCCCCCCCCCCCCTCTGGCGAAGGATTTCCATTAGGTCTCCGAAGGAGACATCTTCGGGGGTGATTTGGGGGAACGTTTTCCTTCCTCTAAGTCGGTATCCTCAGTGAGGGACTCAGGGGAGTCCAAGTGCCTCCTTTTACACTGGCGTTTGTGAGGAACCTCCTCGGGTGGACTCTCTGGGGAGGGCTCACAAATGGTTTTATGTTCTTCCAGGGGAACTGGCTGGGGAGCAATAGACACAGGCTGTCCCTGGGGGGACTGGATGACGGAAGACAAACCCAGCTGCGAGGTGGCAGGGATGGACCCAGAGGAAAGAGTGAAGGGTCTCGATCCTTTAGAGAAAACCCTCTCCACAACGTTGAATGCCGAAGGAGAACCGGCTTCCCTGAAACTGGTGGTGCGGGTAGTCGCGACCCTCAGATCCGACGAAGAGATTGCAGCTGAAGTTGGAACGGCCGGACCCAAAGGGACAGTATGCCCCGACCACAATGGAGACGATGACATACTCATCCCCTCGGATCCAATGCCCAACTCTCCGCTCCGAGAGCTCGGATCCGACAGACTCGAGGGCATGGCCGGCGTTGAGGTAGAAGGTACCATTGGCGCCGACCCCCTGACTCCAGGGCTCCTCAGATCCATAGACTCCGAAACGCAATGGTGGATTGGAGAAGGAACTATCGGGGTGAAAAATGGAGCTGAACTACCTGCACCGGTGGTGGGGCAGCAACACTCCCATCTGCAGTTGAATTTGTAGAAACCTTTGCATCATCCGATCCCTGTCTGCTTCAGAGATGCTCCGAATAGATCTAGTGGGCGCCACCGACACCGGCCGGAAGGGCCGACACGAAGACTACCTCAAGGCTGGTCGAGCCTCCTCCTCCTCTGGCTCCGGAGAAAAACGTGGTGAATGGAGCCAAGGAGAGGATGGCCTAGTAACTTTGACAGGAGAGAAAATCACCTTAGCGGGAGGGGCCGTTGGATCCAACTTGGCCTGCCACTTGCGGCCCTTCTCTCTATCTCTTTCCTTTTCTGTTTGTCTCTCTGTCTCCCTGTGTTTTTCTTTCATTCTCTCTTTCTTGGCCTCTCTCGCTCCCTGTGGCAATGTGGGAGGGTGAGTCCCGGACAGAGGAGGAGGGCCTGAAGCCTGGACAGCCACAGCCGTGGCTGCTGAAGAAGCTGTGGAAGCAGAAGAAGCAGAAGTTGATTCCACGGGTAGAAGACCTTGCCAGAATCAACTTGTTCCTGCGATCCCGCAGGGCTCGGGGGTTGAAGATCGCACAGATTTTGCAGCCGGATGACAAATGAGGCACCCCCAAGCAAACTACACACAGAGTGAGACCGTTGGCTGGCGACAGCTTGTGGCCACACTCTGTGCACTTAAAGAAAGTCACTTTCTGACTTCCCGACATAGTACACGCAAATACACACACGCACTCTACGGGTGGGGGGGGGGGGCTACAATGACAGAAAGTTAACAACTTTAACTCACAAAACGCAAAAATCTAGTGAGGAAAAGAACCCATAAGGAGAGATAAACCAATAACTATATACATATATATCAAAGGGGTACAACATAGACCAATAAAATTCAAAAAACCCTGACAAAACTTGCCTGGAGCTCAAAAATCCAGTGCTGGCAAAGCCACGGCAAACGAGATCTGAGGATTGGAAGGAGGTTGCAGTGTAGTATGGGTAGGGGGGAGGAGTTTGTAGCTCGGATCTTTTTGCTTGGTATGCAGCCGGCTCGGATCCATGTCAGATCTGAAACCCACAGGTTGCTGATCAAAGTTAACTATTTCAGATCTAAGGTTTTGTCTACGTAGAATCCAAGTTGCCCATGTACATCCAAGGAATGGAGAATCCTCTCACTATTGTTAGTCGGAGTGGAGAAGAAGGTAGGTAGTTGAATGGATTGGTTTAAGGACAGTTCATTGACCACTTTAGGCATGAAGGAAGGGTTAGTGCATAGGGTCACCCTATCCTTGTGGAATGTGGTGTAGGGAGGGGGCAGGCCATGAGGGGCTGTAACTCTGACACTCTCCAAGTGGAAGTTATGGCCACCAGCAGGACAGTCTTCCATGTACACATTTGGAGCGTAGCCATGCTAGCTGGCTCAAATGGGGCTAGTGTTAGTTTTTCCAGAACAAAGTTTAGGACTCAGGGTGGTGGGATGGGTTTTCTAGGTGGTCTGATGTGTAAGACCCCTCTCATGAAAAGTTTTACATCCAGCCTGGATAGCAAAGGGAGATCTAGAAGTAGGCAAGCTGAAATGGCTAAAAGGTGGACTTTCACTGACGAGTAGGAAAAGCCATCCTTAATGAGTTCCCACACATAGGCAAAGACTACGGATGGATCTGCCTGGCTGGGTTCCCTGTCCTTATTTTGACACCATTTGGAGAATCTCTCCCATTTTGTAACTATGATGTCCTAGTACTGGGTTTCCTGGCCTCCCTCAGGACTGTAAGCACATCCTCTGAGTAGTGATGTCTGAAAGGGATTAGAAGTTTATCACCCAGAGTGTTGGGCCTAACATCTGTTGGAGAGTGTGAATAAGAATTCCCTTTTGTTGTGTGAGTAGGTCCACCTTGTGGGGTAACTTGTGGGGATTGCCCTTGGCTAATGAGAGAAATGGGGGGAACCTGAGTTTGGTCAGTAGGGAGTCACCAGCAAGATTTTTGGTTGGTCTTTCCTGACTTTCCGTAGGACATTTTGGATTAGTGGGAAGGGAGGAAAAAGGTATAAAAACAGTCCCTTCCATGGAATGTTGAAGACATTCATCCTCCAGAAAAGTGGAGAGTGATCCTTGGTGCAGAATTTGTTCAATTGTCTGTTCTGGGGGGAGGCAAACAGATCCCCTTGCAGTGTGCCCTACAGGTAGTCAATGTCTAGAAAGGTCTCACTGTTTAACATCCACTCGTGCTGTAGAGAGGATGTTCTGCTGAAAATATCCGCTTGTTTGTTGCCCTGAGAGGGGATGTATGAGGCCTGTAGGGTCAAGTTGTGCTTGGAGGCGATGTCCCAAATTTGTATAGTTATCCTCCATAGAAGGTAAGCTCTTGTCCCTCCTTGTTTGTTGAGATACCATATTACTGTGGTGTTTGTCTGTGAATATTTGAAGGGGGACCGGTTGGAGAATAGGATGAAAAGCCTCCAGGATCAGAAGAACTGCAGTCATTTCCCTTCTTTTGAAGGACAGGATTCCATGCCTCCTGTAACCTGAAACCTTTGCAGGTGGCTCCCCAGCCTAGGTCTGATGCATCTGTATGCATAAGCTGAGTTGCGGAGGGAATTTGAAGTAGTAGTCCCGGGTTCTGTTTTGAGGCAGAGCAGAAAGGGAATTTGTTGCTCTAGGGAGTGGTGGTGTTGTGACCACACGTTTTGCAGGTACCACTGGAACTTTCGCATGTGCCATTCTTGCTAGGGGCAGCATAGGGATGGTGGCTGCCATCAGCCCCAGGAGTTGCAGGAATCATCTTGCAGATATCTGAGGAGTTACTAAAAGGTTTTAGAAGTGACTGGAGAGTGACAAGACTCTGTCCTGGGGAATGAAAGCCCGCATCAGGTCTGTCCTGATCCTGCAGCCCAGAAAGATTTTGTCTTGCTGCGGGAGTAAGGAAGACTTTTTAAAGTTGAGGTTGAAACAGGTTTTGAAGAAGGGAGATGGAGCAACACTCGATTTAGGAGGAGATCTTCTGTTTCTGCTAGGAGAATGTAGTCTAGGTAGGGATAGATTTGGACACCCTTGGTCATGCAGTAAGCAATTGCTGGGGCTAGGCATTTTGTGAATACCCAGGTGCAGTAGACAAACCAAAGGGCAAGGCTGAAAACTGAAAATGAGAGCACGGTCCAGTAAAACATACGATTTTTCTGTTGGAGGATCTTATGGGAATATGGAGATAAGCCTCCTTTAGATCTGGAGTGGCCATGTAGGCCTGGGCTGGGATTAAAGGGAGAAGAGTTTGAAGGGATAGCATCCTGAATGATGGTACATTTAGGAATCGGTTTAGGAAGGATAAATCTAGTACTGGTCTCCAAGGCCCATCTTTTTTGGGGACCAGAAAGAGTCTTGAATAAAATCATTTTCCTTCCTGCCCTGGAGGGACAGGTTCTATAGTTCCTAATCTTAGGAGGTCTAGTAGAATGTGAGGAAAGAGATGGATCTGATTTTTTAGGGGGGGGGGGGGGGGGGGGGCTTGGGATGGGTTTTTCCTTCCCAGAAAGGAAGGATCCATTTTGAATGATAGTCCATACCTATTGGTCTGATAAGATGGTTTTCCGAAAGGGGAGGCAGTGGTGGAGGCGGGCTTACAAAAGTAGATGGACAAGGTAGTCACACATTCTTGGGTGCACTTCTATCCTGAAAAGGCTGTCTTGGAGCAGGTTGTGAGGTAACAGGTCTGAACTATGTTTGCCTGCTGACTCCTCTCCTGTGCCTGGTAGAGGAGGGGGTGCCAGAGGAAGGAGTTCTCCTGACAAAAGAAGTCTTTGTAGGACAATTCCTGTAGTACTTAGGGATAGGAGACACAAGCAAATGTTTGATGACTTGGAGCTCCTTGCTCTTCTCCTGCAGGTTTTTAAAAAGTTCTGCAGATTGTTTGCCAAACAAGAGGTTATGGTCTAATGGGGCGTCCATAATTTTAGATTTAAAATCCTCTGGGAGTGGTTGGAGGTGAAACCAAGAGCATCTGCAGAGAACTGAAGCATAAGCTGCAGACCTAGCAGAGGTCTCTACGGCATCATAACTCCACCTAATGGAATGTCTGGCTACCTGAGAAGCCAGGGACAGCTTAGATGCTATGTCAGTTATGGTACGGCAGTCAGGGGTGGCAGCCAAGGGATTGGAGGCTTGTGAAACTAGGTGGGTAACTGATGGCTCGGAAGAACAGTGTGGAAGAGGTATACACTTTTTTCCCAATCCTGTCTATACTTTTGCTATCCTTATCACTGGGCAGAAGAGAAGCTGAAGGAATCAGCCTGGAATGCTTATCAGGGGAGACAGCAATTACTGCAGGGTCTGCCAGGGGAGGCTTAACCAAGAATTTTTGGTCATCAGGCACTTTGTAGAAACTGTCCGGTCTTTTAGAAGCAGGTGGTTGTGAGCCTGGATTCTTGGATGCAGAGGTGAAGGCATCCATATAGGCAAGAAAGACAGGTGGGATGGCTGATGATGAGGGTGATTCCACTTGAAGGAGTTCAAAGTACCTCCTCTGGGTGTCAGTCATCTGGGTAGTGTCCCATTTAAAATATTCCGTCATTTTAGTAATTGTTTCCCCAAAGGTGATATCCTCTGGTGGGGAGCCCCCTTCAATGGATTCCTCATGTAGAGGATAGTACTCCAGAGGAGAGGCAATTTGTGTGTCTTAAGAAATAGACTCATCAGAAGGTGAGTAGTAAGGTTCTAAATCTTCCTCTCCTTCCTGGGCAGTAGGCAAGGGGAGTGAAGTGGCAAAGGCAGGGCTACGACTAAGCACTGGAATAGTGGAGGGGGATGAGCTTGTGGGGCTAAGAGCCATAAAAGCCTGCATCAAGGAGTTAGTAAATGGTGGCCAGTCAGGGACTCCTTCACAGGTAGGAGTCAGGTGTTTGTTTTTTTGTTTTCGCTTAGAAGGCGCAGGGCCTTGGAGAAGACCTGGGTTCTGGGGTCTAGGCTTCAGGTAATGGCGTCTCGGTCGGTCGTCCAACTGTTTCTGGCTCCCCCTCAACATCGGTAGGGAGTGACGTCTGTGCTACCTCCAAGGATGCGCATGCTGTTAATTCTGAAGCGGCTTCCTCGGTGGGAGCCGAAGTAGACTGTTCAATCGGATGTCCCTCAACCTCTAGATCGGAAGCTGGCAGGTCTTCCGATGGCGGAGAGGCAACAGAGATAAGTCTGGAAACTTTGGCCTTTTTCCATGGTGGTTCAGTTGGAATGGCCGATTTGGGATCCATCCTGAGCGCAAGCTTTTCGAGTCGTTGGTTCTCTAAATATAAGTTGAGGGTGGCTAGATGGCTACGAAGGGTCTTCTGAACAAACGATTGGCAAATGGAACAAGCAGTGTGGTCGTGTTCCTTCCCTAGACAAAAGATGCAATGGTATGATCGTGTTCCTTCCCTAGACAAAAGATGCAATGGTCGTGCGTATCTTTATGCGGTATCCGACACCCACAATGGCATTTGCCCTTCTTAGCTGACATTGGCTAATGATAAACTACAGCTAACCAAGCTCAAGCAAAAGAAACAGAAAATTTCCCCAACGGAGCACTTTTCTCTTTAGAAGTCTTCGAGTGTAGGAGCAAAGCGATTGATGTGACATCGTCTCCGGCTGAAAAGTTCTGAGGTCTGTGTGTGTAGACGTCACATTTAAGGTCCCTGGTTTATGGCCCTACGTGTGACGTCCCACGCACCTACAGCAACCAGGCTTAAGCTTTTGTATAGAAACCGACATTTGGGTCACCTGAGGCAAGGAATCCCACACTAAAAATACTGCAACACAGGAATAGGAGGACATTTATGTATTCTGCTTCCTATAAAAAGGAAATGTGAACAGGAAGGAAGGCTTCTACTGTATTTCTGCAAGAAGAGTTGAAAAATCTTGGTAACCCTTTGAATTAACTATCCCTTTTCATCATATCTTTTTAAGGACCTCAGCAGGGGAAGGGCAAAATACCTCTTTATCCAGGTGGCACTTACCAGCTCAACTTTGACATCTTCTGTTAAATTCTAGTAATGTAGCTAAGCAAATCTCCTTACCAATGGCAAAGAGGCAGCTGCTATAGAAACAGCATCAGCAGGTGTCATAAGATGAGAGTGTTTGGTTACCAGATTAAAAAAAACATTACTGAAGAATTAAGAGAAGTCAGTCTCTGAAGGAGGGAGTTCGGCAATTACCTTTCTCATATTATCAAAGGAAGCCATCAGAAAACTTAAATAAGCCTGTCGTTTCACTATTCTCAAGGCTAGGGTGGAAGTATAAAGAGAGCGGGTTAGCTGCCAAAAGAAGTTTGGCCAAAGATTGTTTTTACAGAGAAATCACTGCAGCGTTTAACATAGAGTTTGAAAAAAGAAAGGTTGAGGTCATGTATCAATTTACCAAACTTCCAGGTGGATGACTGTCAGGCAAATGCTTTCTGCAAAGAAAGCTTCTTCTAATACTAGCAAAACAGGAGAGCAGTTGCAGGCTAAGGAAAGTCCACCTGTAATAAATCATATTTTTGTTGGGATTATGGTATTTCTTTTTTCCCCCCACTTTAACTCCTTCATTCTGAAAATAGTATCAGAAAAGGAGAACTCTTCTGGAGGGGAATCTGAAGAAAAGCTTTCTGCACATTCAGATCCCCCACCCCCGGAGGGGTAGGAACTTGAGAAACAATTTAAATCTAACTCCTGTCCTCAGACTGAGAATCATAATCTGAGAAGAAAATATTTCTCTTTTGGAATGTAGGAAAGACTCAGAATGTAAAGACTGAAAGGCTTGAAATAAACTCTTTGCAAAATCTAAACAATCTTCCCTATAAATCCTATGTAATACAACAGAAAAAAATGCTTAATTCTCTGTTTTATCTTCCCGGTAGACCCCCCAAGAAAATGACCAACCAGACAACCAGTCCCTTCTCCAGAAATCAAGCTCCTCACAGCTTTATGGCAGAGCATTATATGCTCCCCCCTCAGATACCAACAAGTGTTATTCTCCCTTGCTAAAAGAGGAGAGCCAAACGGCCACAGTGGACGTGCCTGTCTCTTGGTCCATAGTGGCTTCATGAGGAGCAACACCAGCGGGACCCAAGAGGAAGCAATGAGCAATCCAGGATACCTGAAATAGCAAAGTACAGTTGTGTATACTTACCACAAATGTAGATGTTGAGTGTATTCATTGTTGCAGCCCTAACTTATTGGATTTCCCACTGTGGAAGCCCTTGGCCAGCCAGACTACCAGAGAATAAAGAATAGTTGTGCAAAATCTTACCATAACCATAGATGTCCTTTTCCATGTTGCAGTATTCTGGACTCTTGGGTTTCCTCCTTTTGCTACATGAATCTCCAGCCAGTATTCAAAAACGTCTTGTCACTGCTAGGTGCATGGGATGTCTGACATGACTAAAGTGAAGTCTGCGTGCACCAGACCTCAGAACTGAGTACCCCAGTCAGACCACAGTCCCAGGACAAACTGTGTTAAGTCCAGTGCCATCCAAGAAGGGACCAATATGTGAACAGGTGGGGAAGGAGGGAGGGAAGGATTGCCATAACATGGAAGAGGAGGACATCTATAGTTACAGTAAGATTTTACGCAGCTATTCTATGTCCTTCTATTCACATGTTGCAATATTCTAGACTCTTGTGCGAGTGCTAAAGCTCACTGTGAGATAGAGGGTGGTGGCTTTGAACTGTTCTCTACAAATAAGAGGATAGCCCTGTCAAATCCAGCCCTGGATTTGAAAATTTGGTCCAATTTGTAATGCTTGGTAAATGTGTAGACAGATGTCCATGTAGCTGCCTCTAAAATGGTGGCAATGTCTAATCCTTTAAAGGCGACTCCCGACAAAGCCATAGCCCTAGTGTAGTGTGCTTTAACCTTGGATCCCAAGGATTTCCCATGTGTGCATAGCAGAAGGAAACTGCCCTGGAAATCCAGGCTGAAATTGTCTGTTTTGTCACAGCTTTCCCCAAGGCCCTGAGGTGGAAGGGCACAAACTGGTCAGATTTTCTGATAGACTTAGTCTTGTCCAAGTAGATCCTAAGCTGTCTATGCACATCAAGGGAATGCACGACTCTGTCATTCAGGATGGGCAAACAAGGTAGGGAGGTGAATAGCTTGGTTTAAGGAAAGCTTGTTGACCACCTTGGGCATGAAGGAAGGACTGGTCCTAACAGTTACCCTGTCTTTATGGAAGATGAGGAAAGGGGGAATGGCCATGAGAGCCTGTAACTCAGACACTCTCCTATCCGATGTCATTGCTACTAGGAGTACTGTTTTCCATGTGCAGTGTTTCAGAGAAGCCTTAGAAGCTGGTTTGAAAGGGGCTACTATGAACTTCTCTAAGATGTAATTCAGGTCCCGGGGGGGGGGGGCAGGTTCTTGGGGGGCCTCAGATGCAGCACTCCCTTGAGGAATAACTTTGCACGTAATCTGGAAGTCAAAGGGAGGTCTAAAAGCAGACAAGCTGAAATGGCAGCCAGGTGAGTCTTAATGGAGGAGTACGCTACCCTGTCTGCAAAAGTCCACACAGAAAGGACAGTACTAAAGGGACATTCACCCTATAAAGGGTCCAACTGCCTTTGAAGACACCATATGGAGATAATCTTTTCCATTTACATAGATAAGATCTCCTAGTATTAGGCTTCCTGGCCTCCTGCAGGACTGTGAGCATGTCCTCATTGTATAGGTGTCTGTAAGGGATCAGAATTCTATTACCCACAAGTGAGGCATAGAGATTGTGGGTGGGGATGGATTAGAGATCCCTTGTCCTGTGTGAGAAGGTCCACTCTGTGGGGTAACCTGTGGTGATTGCCCCTATCTGAATGCAGAAGGAGGGGGAACCAGTGCTGTCTGGGCCAAAAGGGGGTCACCAACAAGATTTATGGTCCGTCTTGAATTTTCAGTAAGACTTTCTGAAGAAGTGGGAAGTGGGGAATGCATAAAGAAACATCCCCTTCCAAGACATTGAAAAGGCATCCGTTGCTCTTGCCAGACAGCTGGGGCAGCCTGGTGCAAAAGGATAAAAGTTGTCTGTTCATGGGGGAGGCAAATGGATCTTTTGAGGTGCACCCCATTTGTGGACTATGTCCGACAACACACCCCTGTGGAGCATCCATTCGTGGGACTGTGACATGGACCTGATTAGGGTGTCTAAGTATTCTGTTCTGAAGGGATGTAGACTGCCTGAAGTGTGGACTCACTGTTTTGTGGCCAGCTCCCAGACCTGGAGAGCTAGTCTGCATAGTAAGTATGATTTTGCTCCCGTCTGCTTGTTGACACAGAACTGTAGTGTTGTCTGTGAACAATTTCAATGGGCCTTGTTTCAGTGTGGGCTGGAATCCTTTAGGGCCAAAAGAATTGCTCTCATCTCACTGATATGGATATGCTCCTGTTTGGTGGAGTCTGGCCAAGTACCCTGGATTCTTAGGGAGGCCATGGTTGCTCCCCACCTCAGATCTGAGGCATCCATGTACATTTCTTGCACTGGCAGGGGGGCCTATAGGGGCAGACCTGGGTTGCAGTTCACTTGAGTCAACCTCCATTGAATCTCTTTCTTGAGGCAAGTAAGAAGTGGATTGTGTACTCTAGAGGATGAGAGTGCTGAGTCCATATGGACCTTAGGTACCATTGTAGCTTCCTCATGTTGAGCCTCGCCAATGGCAACATGGGAATGGTCAATGCCATGGGGCCCAGGAGACTGAGGTACTACCTGGCAGTCAAATCTGTGGCCTGAAGGACAGTGAATAGGTACTGCCTTAAGTTTTCCACCTTTTGAGGTGGTAGGAAGGCCTTCATGACATCCGTCCTTACCCTACACCCCAGAAAGACAAGGTCCTGAGATGGAATCAGGTTGGACTTGGGATAATTTATCTTGAATCCCAGTGCTTACACAAGAGAGAGAGATGTCTGTAGATGGAATAGGAGGGATTCTTTGCATTCTGTCTGAATAAGCAGGTTGTCTAAGTAAGGGAAAATCTGAATCCCTTGGGTACTGCAAAAGGCCACCACTGGTGCCAAGGACTTGCTGAAAACCCTCGGTGCTGCAGAAAGGCCGAATGGCAAGGCCGAGAATTGATAATGTGAGAAGGTTACAGAGAAATGCAGGTATCTGCTAAAAATGGGCATTATGGGGATGTGAAGGTAGGCATCCTTGATGTCCAGGGTGGCCATGAACCCCTGAGGCAAGATCAAAGGGAAAAGGGTTTGCAGGGTGAGCATCCAAAAAGTGGGCACTTGCAAAAAGAGATTGAGGTGGGAGAGATCTAGGATTGGTCTCCAGGGCCTAGCTTTCCTTGGGACTCGGAAGAGCCTGGAATAGAATAATTTTCCCTTTTCTGTCAGTGGGAAAGGTTGAATAGTACCCTGGGCAATGAGGTGGTCTAGAACTGGTTGAAAGCAAGGAAGCTGTTCTTTGGGGGGTTTGTGGAATGCCCCTCCAAGACGGGGTAGTGATCCAGGTCATAAAATAACCCTTCTTTATTATGGATAAGACCCACCCGTCTGTGGTGATGTTTTCCTACACAGGGAGACAGTGAGAGAGCCTTAAGGACAAGGGAATGGAGTTAGTTTTTTTTTCAAGAGTGGAAGCCAGTCGCAGAGTACTTGCCCTGTCTTGAAATTGAGGCTTCTGTGTTGGGAGTCTGGGCAGACCTGGAAGGAGTTTGCTTCCTGCCAGTTTTCCTGGTTCTGGAAGGAGGGGTGGGGCAGAATGCTTCCTGATAAACTGAATTTTCAAAAGATCGTTCCTATGGAATTTGGGGATAGGAGAAACAAGTGCTTAAGGTCTTGTAACTCCTTCCCCTTTTGTTGCAGTCCTGAATAACTCGGCCACCTCTGTCCCAAAAAGAACAGAGTTATCAAGAGGTGCATCTAAGAGTTCTGCCCCGATGTCATCAGATAGGGGCTGTAGCCTTATCCATGAATATCTTCTCAGGACTGAAGCAGATGCAGCTGACCTTGCTAATGCCTCTGCAGCATCGTAGCTGCACTTAATGGAGTGCCTACTGACCCGAGAGGCTAGGGAAATAAGGCTGGACAGCTGAGCTTTAGCAGCAGAATCTTGCTTGCTGCTCAGTTTAGTGGCTTTTTTCAAAAGGGCTGGGGCATATTTGGACATGTGGGTTTGATAATTTATTGTCCTGAATGCCAAAGTGGAAGATGTGTAAACCTTCTTCCTAAGGTGTCCCATGGCCTTGCTGTCTTTATCAGTAGAGAGAGGGTAAGAGGATGGAAGGAGTTTGGATGCCTTATCTGCTGAAACTTGAGACAGTGGCAGGGTTAGCTGCAGGGCATTTAACCAGAAATTTGGCTCCCTCTGGGACTCTGTAGAATCTATGTGGCCTACGGGGTGCAGGGGGCTGAGAGTCAGGACTGAGAGATGCTGCACTAAATGCATCCAGATATTCTTGCAGTACTGGTGGTACAGCTGAATGGGCAGGGGAGTCCATCTGAAGAAGTTCATAATACCTTTTCTGAACTTCTGTCATCTCAAAGAAATCCCATTTGAAATGCTCCCTCATCTTTGCAATGGTCTCCCCAAAGGTGAGATCCTCAGCTTGGCAATCTGCCTCTGCAGATTCTTCCTCTGGGGAGGCATAGCCAGGACGGGAAGGTAATTGGGAAACATAAGAAAGGGAATCCTCTGAGGAAATGTGAGAGGACTCCTCCGCTTCCACCTGGGAGGTGTCCAATGCCTGAGGCCTAGGACACATTACAGGAGGAGCCACTGGGAAAGGTAAGGGAGTAGCAGGCCTTAGAGCCATGAAGTCATTAAGTAGATTCTGTGAAAAAGCCAGCCAATCTGACTGGCTCTACACAGGGGGAAAAACATGCTTTCTTTTCTCCTTTTTAAGAGAAGGCCTAGCGGGTGTCAGAACCAGGGCAGGCCTGGTGTTGCTTAGCAGCACGGTAGTGGAGGGATCCGCCCAGGTGGCCGGTGCAAGCCGAGGTTCCCCTTGACTGTAGGAAGCCAACATCTGCAAAACCTCTGAGGACATGCATTCCACTGTGGGTTCCACAGCTTCCACATTAGTACCCGTTGTACCCATTTCAGTGGCGACCAATTGTTCCTCCAAGCTGACGTCGACCACAGAAGGGGATGTCAGTTGGCAGAGGTGCAACTACAGGTTCAGGCCTAGCAGTTTTGGCCTTTTTCTTGGGCAGCTCGATGGGCTGACTGGATGGCCCCTCCTTGCCTAAGGCTAAGTGCTTAAGACGCTGATTCTTGAGACAGATGCTCAAAGCGTGCAGTCTGCTATGCAAGGATTTCAGGACGAAGGCCTGGCAGATGGAGCAGGGCTTATGGTTGTGCGTCGGCCCTAGAGAAAAGAGGCAAAGCTCATGGGTGTCTTTATGGGGAATCTGATGGCCACACTTACACTTACCCTTCCAGGATGACATGAACTTACACAGGCATGACCCTAAAAAAAAAAAAAAAACCTAAAAAAATAAAGAGTCCTCAACAGGGTACTTGCATTACACTTTTTCAATCTGATGGCCAGTATAGCAGGAACAGCTGACGTTCGACTGGCAGCAGAGTAGTTTTGAGGTCTGGTGCACACAGACTGCATTTTTATGGCCCACGTTCTTATAGCCACATCAGACGTCCTACACACCTAGCAGTGACAAGAAGCTTTTGAATACTGACTGGACGTTCGGGTAGCAAGGGGAGGAAATCCAAGAGTCCAGAACACTGCAACATGTGAAGAGAAGGACATCTTCCCTTCTCCTTGAGCCAGCAGACACCCTATCCAATGTCACTACATTTGGGTATAAGAGGGGTGGGCCAGCAGCATGACCTCACTACTTTTCTTGCCCCTAAAGGTAGGAGCTTCCCCCAGAGTGTTCCTGAGGCCAAGAGCCTGGGACCCTGCAATCCAGAGGGTTAACCTGACTGAGAATGAGAATGTCCCAGGCTCCACTATAGGCCCAAGGGGCAGGGAGAGAATACTGTAAGAGTGAATACAGTGAACATCTACATTTATGGTAAGTATACACAACCGTACTATGTTCTTTGTGTATTTCACTGTTGCAGTCCTAGATTGCAGGATGGTTTCCAAAGCTGAAAGAAAAGAAGGATGGAAGATTAAGGAGAGGTGAGGATGCACTGAAAGATGGCAGTGACAAATTCTGCTCTAGACTTGGAGAAGATAGAAGATGGTAATGTTTGGTAAAGTATGCACTGAAGACCAAGGATGGAGGGGTTAGTTTCTCCAACACAAAACTAAGGTCCCAGGGTGGACCTGGAGGCTTTCTGGGAGGCCTAATGTGAACAACCCCTCTCAAACTGTTTCATAAAGGACTGAGAAAAGAAGGCTAAAAAGGCAGGTAAGACTGAAATAGCTGAAGCATGGATTTTTATGGAGGATTTGTCACAAAGGCTGGCCAAATAAGACAGAATTAATGGAATCTAGTAGATGAGGGTTTTGTGCTTTTTGTCTGCACCAAAGGGTGAATTTCTTCCATTTGGCGGAGTACAATTTCCTTGTGCTAGGTCTCCTGGTCTCTTTTAGAATATCTAGGACTTGCTTGCCAAGAAAAGGTTCTTTCCATGAAATCAAGATATCATCCATGCTGATAATTTGAGAGTCCACAGGTTGGGCTATACAATCTTGCCCCCGTCCTGTGTCACCTGGCTGAGAGTTTTCATATGATGTTAAAAAATTCTGTCTGTTACTTGGTTGTTAAGATATTTAGAAAAATGTACAAAGTATATCTATATAAATTAATACCATAAAAAAATAAGTTATGTATTCACCAAAACGTTCCATATGTGTTGTCCATCTCGCCTTCATTCTCAACAGGTTGGGTCCAGAACCGATCCTCGATTCCGATTCGGCCATATACAAAGCTCGAGGTCTTCCACTAGCTCGTGGCCAAAACCCTATCCCATGATGCACTACGAGAGCTCCCCAGATCTTGCTTGGAGATGTAGCTAAATAAAGGTCCCTGAATATGTAACAGGGCAATGAAGAAGGTCAGAGGACATTAATAGCCAATTGCATTAGCTCGGTCTTCCAGGAGGGAAAGGCTGGGGGAAGGAGGGTGGGATGCAAGAATGAAGGTGAGATGGACAACACACATGGAATGTTATTGTGAGTACATAGCTTCTTTATATGCTGTTGTCCTATCTCACCTTTATTCTTAGCAGGTTGGGACAGCATCCCTAGCACCATCTTTCTTGGGTGGCTCAAAGTAGAATATTCTTCAGAACAGTGGATTAAGTCTTTGCGGAAGAGCATGTAAGGGGACTTTACTGACCACGCTTGCAGCTCTGCAACTCTAACAGCAGAACTAACAGCTATCAAAAGAATCATTTCCAAGTCAGATACTTGAGATCACAGGATGATGCAGGCTCAAAAGGGGGAAGAATCAAACGTGATAAGACAAAATTCAAGTCCCATGGCAGTGTTGGGACCTTAACAGGTGGTCTTAATAAAAGAGTACCTTTAAGAAAGGCTTTGCAAAGTCTGTGGGACATCAGATTAGGGCCTGATTCTCCTAAATGGAAATTAGATATGGCAGCTAACTGGACCTGAATAATAGCTGCAGCTGCCCCTTCATTAAACAGCTTTGCTAGGAATTCAAGAACAGAAGCTATTGGGGCAGAAAAGGGATCAATGTGATTATTCAAGGCCAATGAAGAAAATATTTTCCATCTGCTTCTATATAACCTTCTTGTCGAAGCCTTATGAGACAAGATCAGGATGTGTTTTACTGACGTAGAAAAGTTAGGGAGCCTGGCTATGGTTGGAATCGGAGCAGCCAAGCTGTCAATTTGAGGGTTTGAAGGGAGGAGTGCAGCGTCCTCAATGCATGAGACAGGACATCCGGAACTGGGTCCAGAATCCACGGCTACTCCTGGAGATGAGGCTACAGGAAGGGGAACCAGATCTAATGAGGCCAATATGGGGAGAGGAGTATTAAGTTCCTTCCCAAGAGACTGGCTTTCTGAAGAAATTTGGGTATCAAAGGAAAGGGAAGAAAGGCATAGAGGAAACTCGAGGGCCAATCGTAAACAATGTATCCCTTGGTGACTCCCCTGGAGGATGGATCAGTTCAAAGTAGCTGCTGCATTTAGCATTTACGGATGTGGCAAAAAGGTCGCAGCAAGGTTGGCCCCATCTGCGGAAAATCTTTTCTGCCACTTCCTGTTTTAGGCACTACTCGTGAGGCATCAGAATCACTCTGCTGAGTTGTCTGCAATCACACTGGATTTCCCCGGGATGTGCATTGCTGTCAGAAAGGATTGTGAGGAGGTTGCTCACTGCTATACTCTCAAGGCCTTTTGACAAAAGGGGCGAAGATCTGGTTCCTCCTTGTTTGTTTGTTTATGTACCATACAATTGGACATGTTGTCCATCTGTATTGCAATATTTCCTAGCAGAAGAGAGTCTTGGAATGCTTGCAACGCTATTAGCACTGCTCTTACCTTTAGAACATTGATGTGCAAATGAGCCTCGTGGTCCTGAGAAGCATCAGTGATCATTGTGGCTAATGGCTGGGGAAGAAAGGAAAGTTGTGTAAAATCTTACCATAACCATTGATGTCCTTCTCTTCCATGTTGCAGTATTCTACACGTGGGTTTACCCTTCTTCCTCTCCAGTTCTTCTGGCCAGGTTTCAAAGATTTTAAGTCCCTCAAGGTGTGTCGGACTTCTGACGTGGCAGCAGGAACATGGGCCATAAAAGTGACGTCTGCACACACCAACACTCAAAACCTAAGAGGCCTCAGTCGGAGCCACTCCTGTAAGGGTATAGCTTGTCCACGGTCACCCAGGAGAGCAAGTGCAGTCTGACAAGAGGGAAAGGTGTGAGGGAAGGAATACTGCAACATGGAAGAGAAGGACATCTATGGCTATGGTAAGATTTTACACAACTTTCCTATGTCCTTCTATTCCAATGGTGCAGTATTGAACATGTGGGTGAGTGCCAAATGAGGATTGGGGGTGGTGGTGGTGGTCGTCTAGATGATGTTTTCAGGAAGCCGTGTATGACAGCCCTGGCAAACCCTGCCCTGGCCTTGGAGATATGGTCTAATTTGTAGTGTTTGGTAAAGCTCTGCACTGAGGACCAAGTGGCTGCCTCAAGAAAGGAGTTAGTGTCTAACCCCTTGAAAAAGGCTCCATTGATCTGATGGAGTGGGCTTTGACATTGCCCTGTAAGGTCTTTCCATGGTGTAGGTAGCAGAAGGAAATGGCCTTGAAGAGACGGACTGAAATGGTCCGTTTGCTCACAGCTCTCACAGGTCTCTGGGATGGAAGGAGACAAACGGTCGGATTTCTTAAAAGGTTTGGTTTTATGAAGATAAAACCTAAGTTGTCTGTGGACGTCCAGGGAATGAAGTACTCTCTCTCTATCCCCCTTCGGATTAGGGAAGAGGGTAGGCAAATGGATGGTCTAGTTTAAGGATAGGTAATTCACTACTTTAGGAGTGACTGACAGGTTAGTCCTGAGAGTCACTTCTAGACCAGGGAACAGCAGGCCTGGAGGATTTCCTGAAACTGAATCTTGGATGGGTAGTTCCTCTGGAACTTGGGAACAGGCGAAACCAGGATATGTTTCCAGGTGGAAGATTAGAAATGGTGTAGCCATAACGGCTTGCAATTCTGAGACCCTTCTGGCTGAGGTCAGGGCTACCAGTAAAACAGTTTTCCATGTGCAAAACTTTATGGGAGCTTTCTCTGCGGTCTCAAAGGGGCTAGTGTGAGTTTTTCTAATACACAGTTAAGGTCCCAGAGGGAAGGGGAAGTTTCCTGGGTGGTCTCAAGTGCAGCACACCTTGAGGAACAGGGAGTCTAGATGCAAGGGGAGGCTCTAGAGGAAGGCAGGCAGAGATAGCAGACAAATGTGCTTTCACAGAGGAGTATGGCAGCCATGTCTGCATAAGTTCACACAGGTAAGACAGGATCAGAGGAATATCTATCTTTTGTGACACCAAATGGAAACCTCTTTCATTTAGAGAGATAGGATTTCCTAGTGTTAGGTTTCCTGGCCTCCTGCAGGACAGTGAGCGTATCCTCGTTGTATAGATGTCTGAATGGGATCAGAATCCTATCAGTCACTAGGTGAGGTGCAAGGATTTCCACTGTGGGTGTATCCTACTCCCCTTATTCTGTGTGATCAGGTCCACCAAAGGGGGTAACCTGTGTTGACTGCCCCTGGACAGGTGAAGAAGAGGGAACCAGTGCTGGCTTTTGGGCGAGTCCTGCTGAATTTTCAGCAGGACCATTTGCATTACTGGGAAGGGGGAAATGCATACAGGAATTTCCCCTTCCAGGTCATTCAGAAGGCATCTGTTGCTAGTGCCTTGGGGTCTGGGTGTGCTGTCTGTTTACAGGGGAGGTGAACAGGTCTATCGCTGGAATACCCCACTTGTGGACCATAGTCAGGAAGACACCTCTTTTGCAGCATCCATCCGTGGTTGTCTGAGGTGGTTCTGTAGGTTAGGTAATCTGCCTGGATCTTGTGCAGGGGTGGGATGTAGGCTGCCTGGAGAGTGATCTCCTGTGCAGTAGCCAGTTCCCACATCCACAGAGCTAGTCTGCATAAAAGGTAGGATTTGGTCCCTCCCTGCTTGTTGAGATACCACAGAACTGTGGTGTTGTCTGTGAATATCTTTAGAGGGCCCTGCTCTAGGTATGTCTGGAAGACCTGTAGAGCCAGAAGAATGGCCCTCATTTCTCTCACATTTATGTGATCTTGTCAGAGTCTGTTTGTCCACAAACCTTGTACCTTCCTTGTCCCCAGAGTCGCTCCCCAGCCCAGGTCTGAGGCATCTGTGTACATGGTTTAGGACGGAGAAATGACTGCAGAGGCAGACTTGGGTTTTGGACCACCTAAGCCATCCACCATCTCAGCTCCTGATGTAGGCAGGGGAGCAACGGGATTCTGAATGCCAGTGGGTGGGAGTGTTGGGTCCACACTGACTGGAGGTACCACTGAAGTTTCCTCATGTACATCCTTGCTAGGGGCAACATGGGGATGGTAGCTGCCATGTATCCTAGAAGTCTGAGGAACTGCCTTGCAGTCAGTTCTGTTGATTCTATAGCAGAAATGAGGTGGTTTTGAAGGGATACTACCTTTTCTGCTGGAAGAAAGGTCTTCATGAGGTCTGTTCTGATTTTGCAACCCAGGAAGACAATATCCTGTGTGGGTTGAGTTGGGATTTTGGGAAACTGATCAAGAACCCTAGGAACTGGAGGATAACCAGAAGATCCTGGGAATGGCTTTGAAGAGTTTCCCTGTCTTTTGTCTGGACTAGGAGGTCATCTAGGTAAGGGGAATATCCAAATTCCCTTTTCCCTGCAGAAGATGATGACCAGAGCAAGGCATTTTGTGAATATCCTGGGTGCAGTAGAAAGCCCAAAGGGCAAGGCACAGAACTGAAAGTGATATGGGCCTGCCAGGAACCTCAGGTATTTTCTGAAGGTGGGCTTTATAGGTATGTGAAGGTAAGCACCCTTTATGTCCAGGGTTACGATGAACCCTTGCAGAAGGATGAGAGGAAAGAGAGTGGGTAGAGGAAGCATCCTGAAAGTAGGCACCTTTAGGAAGGGGTTGAGGTGAGAAAGGCCTAGAATTGGCCTCCATGGACCTTCCTTTCTGGGAACCAAAAAAATTCTGGAACAGAATCCTTTCCTTTTTGCTTGTGCCAGAACTGGCTCTATGGTGCCCTGAAATAGTAGGGTTTGTAGAACCTGATGGAGGGGTAGTTGACTCGGGGGAGGCTGTGGGATGCCAAACCTTGATGGGGATGTGATCCACAACATGAAGTAGCCGTCCTGTAGGACGGACAGGACCCATTTGGCTGTGATAATGAGTGACCATGCAGGGAGACAGTGAGAGAGATAGTTAGAAAGAGGGGTGGGATGAGGGGGGTGACATTTTGGCAGGCAGACATTAACTGCCTTATCAGGAAAGAGAGGATTTTGGCTGGATGACTGAGACAACCTAGTCTGAGGAGGCTGTCTTCTAGTGGGTCTTCTAGACCAGGGAACAGCAGGCCTGGAGGATTTCCTGAAACTGAATCTTGGATGGGTAGTTCCTCTGGAACTTGGGAACAGGCGAAACCAGGATATGTTTCAAGTCATGCAATTCTTTACCTTTCTGTTGTAAAGATTCGAAAAGGTCAGCCACTTTTTCACCAAACAAAGGTGCTGAGTGGTCCAGAGGTGCGTCCAGCAGTTTGGCCCTAAAGTCATCTGGGAGAGGCTGTAGTCGTAGCCATGAGTATCTTCTTAATATTGAAGGTGATGCAGATGACCTGGCTGAGGCTTCAGCTGCATCCTAGCTACACCTCAGGGAGTGTCTATTGATTTGAGAGATGAATGCCATCAGGGAAGACAGGGAGGCTTTGGCTGTACAGTCAGGGATGTCTTCTAACTCTTTAGAGGCTTTGTCCAGAACAGCTAAAGAGTATTTGGTCATACGTGTTTGGTAGTTTGTGGCTCTAAATGAGAGGGTGGCCGAAGTATAAATTTTCTTTCCCAACCTCTCCATTGTCTTGTTGTCTTTATCAGCTGGGAGGATAGTAATGGTAGGCAGAAGTTTGGAAGCCCTCTCCGTAGAGATGAAAATAGTGGCAGGGTCAGCAGGAGGGCACTTAAGGAGAAATTTTTCCATGTCAGGAACTTTATACAATCTGTCTGCTCTCTGAGGAGCCGGAGGTTGGGAGTCTGGGCTAGTGGAGGCTGAGGCAAAAGCATCTAGAAAAGCAGGTTGTATGGGAGGAAAAGCAGAAGGACTGGGAGTGCCCATTTGGAGAAGGTCATAGAACCTTTTCTGAACATCGGACATATCCAAGTATTGCCACTTAAAGTGGTCTTTCATTTATTAATAGTTTCCCAAAATGTAAGATCCTCTACAGGGGAGTTCGGTTCAATACAGTCCTCCTCAGGAGAACCATATCCCAAGGGGGATGAGATCTGGGAGGAGTAGGAAAGAGAATTCTCAGAGGCATCAGACAATTCCTCTTCCTCAAGCTGCTCTACCTTCCTTTCCTGCGTTGGAGGCCTGGGACTGAGCAGGGGAGGAGCAGTGGCAGAGGGTTCTGCCGAAGGCCTATGGACCATGAAGGCACTGAATAAGCTCTGGCTGAAGGCGTGCCAATCAGGCATGCTTTCAGAGGTACGAGTGAGGTGTCTTGTCTTTTGTTTTTTCTTCTGGCTAAGAATAGGCCTAGGGTCACTGATGGGGAGAGTGGAGGCGGCATGTGGTGAACTCCAACCAAAAGCTGGTAGTCACCCCCAGTCACAGAAGGCAAACGGTAATCCAGCAGGCATGTTGTGTCCGAGATTTTGCAGCTTCCTCAGAGGAGAGGTACCCGCTATCTGCTGCAGCGGATGCCGGAGTCAATCAGTCATAATGGTATCGGCTACAGACTGAAATACAGCAGACAGAGGGAAGAAGGAGAAGTAGGCTAAGTAAGCCTTGGCTTCCTCCATTCATTTCAGACGGGGTGTTGGGCACAGCCTCCATTCCTAACATTAACTGTTTCAAGGACTGATTTTCCAAGTACAGGTTTAGGGCTTGCAAATAGCGGCGTAAGGTCTCCGGGACAAACGAATGGCAAATGGCACAATTCTCATGGTCGTGTTCCCTGTCCAAACAAAAGAGACACTGGTCACGCGTGTCTTTGTGGGAAATCTGTCGACTGTACTTGCCCTTATCGGAGGACATTAACAGACTATAATTAAACAAAAAAAAAGACTGAAAGAATCCCCAATGGGGTATTTAACCAAGTCTTTTTTGATGCAATGTCCATGAGAAGCAGGAGCACCATACCTCCCAACCGTCGCAAATTACTTGTTTTTACCAAGTTTTGGGGTCCAAATGATGGGTGCCACGATTCCTGAGTGACACCATAATTTCTGTATTTTTCCACTTTATTTTTTACATTTCGCGCCGTTTTGGCTGACATCATCCCGTGCGCGATGGCGTCAGTACCGGTGCTACCAGCCTATCAGAACTAAGCTCTGCACACATTTCTGTTCAAATGCTGCAAGCAGGGTTCTGTTCAAATGCCCAAATGCTGCTGCTTTCGTTCAAATCTTCTGCAGTTTGGATTTTAAGGGAACGGGAGGAAGGGCTGAAACTTCAAATGCTGCTGCTTTCGTTCGAACGGAATGAACGTTATGTGGAGCGGGCTTCTGTGGAATGAGCCTGTCAATTTACGGTAATGGAAACTTCAAATGCTGCTGCCAAATGGAATTTAAGTGTGTGTCTGTGGAATGAGCCTGTCAGTTAAAGGCAAAGGAAGCTTCAAATGCTGCTGCCAAACGGATTTTAAGTGTGTGCGTCTGTGGAATAAGCCTGTCAGTTTAAGGTGACAGAAACTTCAAATGCTGCCAAATGGATTTTAAGTGTGTGTGTGTGTGTGTGTGTGTGTGTGTGTGTAAGTAGACTTTTATGATGGAAATGTTCTGAATTGGGCAATTTTGTCATTACTGGTTCATGCATTGTTTCGTCTACTGAAAAAATGTTCAAAACACTACATTTAAAGTGTGCTGTACTATACAAGGAATATAATTTAGCAATTTTCTAAGTTTATAAGATCAGTATTTGAAATGTGTCGCTATTTTGGGGCTGTATACCCCCATTATTGGCTTGTCCAGGTTTTTTGTGCCAAGAGGTTGAGAATTATGGTGAGAAGAAAGAACTAGATTCTCTAAATGATATAGCCATTTAAGTTTCAGTCTTCCTATCTTTTGGGAAACAAGCTGCTGATTTGGCATAGTGGCATGTTGCACTGACTGCAGTGCACAGAGCCCTGTGTTCAAGACATGCCAGTGAAATGGGTAGTGGTAACACAACATTTTATTCTAGCAACTTTACAAAATTATACAAGCAATGTTTAAAATGTATCCCTGGTTTTTGGCCCTTTGTCCCCCCCCCCCCCCCCCCAAAAAAAAAAAACAAAACGTAAATTGAAAATAAGTGTAAGAAGCTGTGCAAGATGCCTATGCCTTACACTACTGTAATTCTATTTTTATATGTATATTGTGTGTGTAGAAGTAGACTTTTACAATGGAAATGTTCTGAATTGGGCAGTTTTGTCATTACTGTTTCATGCATTTCGTTTCATTGCCTACTGAAAAAGTGTTCAAACAATAAATTTAAAAAGTGCTCTAACGAGTGTGCTGTATTATACAAGGAATATAATTTACTAAAGTCAGGATGGTGTATCAAAGAAAACATGTATGTTTCTTGTTTTGTGTGCTAGGGGCCAGTGATTTGAAAACAACCCAAAGGTAATCTTTATCCACCACTGGCCAGATGCATTTTCTTTGGATGTGGTGTAGGTTTCAATGCTATTTTAATGAATGTGAGTTTCAAGGGCAGAGAAGTTTTAATGCCAAGTCTATTTTCATTGTGACAGTATTACTTTGTTTAACAGATGTCTATTGGTGTTTGTCCATTGTGCTGTAAAGTATAAAATAAAATCCAAACAATCATTGCAAAAGTAAAGCAGTATGCACATATTATTGTTTATGGTAAATGGGGCAAAACAGACAAGTAACGGGGACAATGGAATGGCTGCAGGGGGACTCTGGTGCCATATTTTGGTTGTCTGTTCTTCAGATTGCACGAAAGTTGGTATCCCACAATTCCAATGGAGTGGGTGGGGTTACATAGTTATGTATGCAAATTTGATGTTAAACAGAGTACAGATTTGTACCTATTTTTCATGGGTCTTGTCCAGATTTTTGATGTTTCAAGGTTGAGAGGTATGAGGAGCACCTGGCGTACGACTGGCGGCTGAAAAGTTCTGAGGGCTGGTGTGTGCAGACATCACTTTTATGGCCCACATTCCTGCTACAACATCAGACATCTGACGCACCTAGAGGGACTGAAAATCTTTAGAAACCTGTCTGGAAGAACTGGAGAGGAAGAAGGGTAAACCCACATGTAGAATACTGCAACACTGGAATAGAAGGACATCAAAGGAACAACCCAATGTCACACGAGTGAGTAAAGTCACCAATGACAGTCTTTCCTGCAGAATTCTAAAATCAAAATTTGGTGAGACATGGGTAGTTCCCTGCATGGACCACTGAGTGAATAGTAGCCACTGTAGAATTCTCATGTGCAGACGTGCTAATGGAATCAGGGTTACTGCAGCTGCCATGGTTCCCAATACTTTGAGGACTGTTCTTGCTTGTTCTTTTTTCTTGGAAAGAAGGTTTAGGAACTGACGTCATAGGACTTGAACCCTTTCGGAGGGAAATTTTGCCATCATGTTTGTTGTATGTAGATCTGCTCCTATAAAAACGATATGCTGAGATAGCAATAAGGCAGATTTCCATAGTTTATTGTGGTTCCTAGGTGACAGCAGAGATGTAAAGTGGCGTCTCTCACTTTGGATAGTAGATGCACTGTAGTGGTGGTGGTTAGGGGCCAGTCATCTAGGTACAGAAACACTCTGAATCCTAGGCATCTCAAATGAGCCACTACTACTGCCATATACTTGATGAACACTCTCAGGGATGTAGTGATGTCAAAGGGCAGAGCTTGGAACTGGTAGTGACTAGCTGAAAGCGCAAATGACTCCTGGATCGCCTGGCCATTTTTATGTGATAGTATGCATCCTGGAGGACTACAGAGCACATCCAATCGTCTCATCCCAGAAAAGGAAGCACTGACTGCAGTGTTACCATCTGGAACATTGACTTTCTTACTGATTTGTTTAATTTGCAGAGATCCAGGATGCGTCTTCCAATCCCCTGTTTTCTTTGGAACTAAAAAGAACCTTGAGTAAGTTCTGGATCCTATTTGATCAGCCGGGACTGCTTGGATGACTTTTGTCTAGCAACTTTTGTATTTTTAGAGTTGCCTGATCCCTTTGACTGAGTGGAACATCCAGGATTTTTTTTATGTTTGGGACAGGGAAGGAAAAGGGTGAGTAACCTCTGGATAAGATACTTTGTACCCATTTGTTTTTTGTTATTGTTAGCAAAGCTTCTGGGTATAAATATAGGTGGCCCCAACTGCCTCCAGAGATCGACAGGAGGGCCTCCTTTCAGGAGCACTGAAAGGGCTTACAAAGGAAAGATTCCCTGTCAACCTGGTTTTGCAGACCACCTCTGCCGTGTGGTCGGTGTCTTCCATTAGCACTTCCCCCTCTGCCCATGGGGGAAGAATCACCACGTGTGTTCTGGAAAACAATGTGGGATTTTCGAAACCACATTTTTCCTCCTTTCTGACCCTTTGAGTAAGGTCTGGTAGGTAGGGAAAAACAAGACTCCAACGGTTGAGAGACTCTTTCCTTCTTGTTCACGCCTGGTTAGTGTGTCTTTGACTTTTGGCCGGAACAAAGATGAGCCATCAGAAGGGGCATTCACAAAAGAAGACTTAAAGGGTTCAACAAAGTCACACAAGCACATCCAAGAATGTCTCCTTAGGGAAATTCCTGAACCCACTGACCTGCTTGCTCCATCCGCTGCATAAGAAATAAGCCTCATGGAGGAGTTGACCACTGATGTTAAAGGTGGAAAGCTGAGAGGAAACTTTGCCTGATACCCCTTCAGCTACTGAACCTTGCAACGGTATCTCCTAGCTCTTTCAGGTAGTAAAATGAGTCAGAAAATTCAGCAATCTGAGAGCAAAAGTCGCTGAAGAGAAGATGCGCTTTCCATACCTGTCCATCATACAAGAGTCTTTCTTCGTCGGATGGACAGAAGAGGACGGCTCTGAAAGTTCCTTTCTGGTGGCTGCCGCCACCACCATTGCATCTACTGGGACTCCCTTGATAAATTCTTTGTCTGTAGGTGAAGTGATGAATTTGTTTGGCTGTCGAGGAATGGGTTCCACTGAGTCTGGAGACTCCCACACCTTCTGACAAACTAACTGTATCAACTCAAAGGGTGGAGACACCCAAGTGGAGGAAGGGTGAAACCCAAAAGCCTTCAGGTATACGGACTCCTCCTCAAAAGGGTTGATGGGCTTCCAGCCGCCTCTCTAGTTTAGTATTTCCAGGATGTCCACAAAGGAGACATCCTCAGAGGGTGACTGAGGGGACTCATCCAAATCAAGGTCTGTATTCGAAGTGATGGACTCCTCTGGGGAGTCTAAATGCTTCCTCTTACATAGCCTCTCCGGGGGACCTCTTCAGAAGGATATTCTGGAGAGGTTTTGGGAGGGGGGGGGTCACCAATGGGGCATCTTGAAGACCTAGGGTCTTGGGTCTCTGTGGATGCAGTGATACCAAGATAGATCACAGTGTCTTTGGGGGAATAATGTCCCAACCCAAGAGTGGACCTGTCTGTGGAGAAAGCACTTTCCTCATCACCTCAAAAGCCCCCCTCCCCTGGTCTGAAAAGACTCCTGGTTCCAAAAAAACAGAGGAAATCCCCAGAACCAAGTGGGTTGGCTCAGAGGCTGAGGTAGAAGCTGAGCTCACCCGAGCCGATGCCTAGAGAGGCAAGTTTGGATCAGACAACTATCCAATCTTACTCCCCTTCCCAAACCCAACTGGAGAGTGCCGGCTCCTAAAGTCATCACGTTCGGATGGAAAAGAGTATGTTGGAGCAATAGCCATAACCAAAGATCCTGTAATAGGTCTCTGTTTAGACGGTTCCACTACAATCAGATCTGGACATTTTGGATCCCAGATCCGGGACTAGATCAAAGGAGAATCGATGGAGAAAGGGTAGGCTTGATCGGTTCCGAAGTCCGCTGGGTTGTATCCGACAAGAGTTTGGCGAGTGCCAGTGCCCTCAATAGCCTCTGCACCACACAATCCACATCATCATTGAACAGGCTCCTGGAAGATCGAGTGGAGGGTGCAGGACATCTGGAAGACTGCAATAAAGGAGACCTTAAAGTGGGAGATACCAGTTCCAATTCAGGGGACTGGCTCCGCAATTGAAACTCCAATGGCACCGAAACAGAAGGAGCCGAGGTAGAAGGCTTCTCGGGCCCATCAGCCTTCGGGTCCAAAGAAGAAGCTTTAGGTAACTTTTTTGATGGCTCCAACTGAGTGCTCGAGGATGAGGACCTTTTCCCTGTGTGCCAGATTTCGAAGAAGGGGAATGGCTCAACTTTAAAGGACCCTGACCTTGTTCAATAGCTTCTGAAAAAGGAGTCTTCCAAACAAGTCATTCAGAATGAGTTTTTTCTCTCTCTAACAACACCCTTTGACTAAAGGGGTGACAAATAACACAGGACTCCTGAAGGTGAACCACTTTGAGGCAGTAGACACAAATGGTATGTCCATCAGTTATGGACTTTTTGGCTGCACTTTACACAGTTTTTAAACCCAGAGGGTTTAGCTTCCTTAGAATCTTTGGAAGACATGACTTAACAACTATAGTGAAAACCAGAGAAAAAAATATAACTATATAAAATTCACTACTACTACTTTTAAACAACTCTTTTTTTTTTTTTTTTTTTTTTTTAAACAAGTACAGCAGTGATCAGCCAAAACACACAGGAAAGGCACTCTAATTAAAATGGGCAAAGGCAGCTCTCCAACTTAGAGTTACCCTTGAGAAATTTAAAGAGGAAAACACAGGGAAAAAGTCCTCTAACTTAAACGGGCTAAGACAGTTCTCTAACAAAAAAACTGAAGCAGCAAAACAAACTAAATAAATAAAAACGCTGGCAGACAGTTTCACAGGCACAAATCACTAAGGTGATGATAAACCAAAGGTGTATTTAATGATAAAAATCCACAAGATTTCCTGATGAAGTTAACACTTGTTTAACGAAAGCGCTCACATTTTATTTGTTTTTCTTGTGGATTTTTATCATTAAATACACCTTTGGTTTATCATCACTCAAGTGATTTGTGCCTGTGAAACTCTGCCTGCCAGCATTTTTATTTATACAGTTCTCTAACAAACTAACTAGCCTGCACTTAAGGGAAGAAAAACCTTCTAACTAAAACGGGCTTTCTAGATTTATGTTTAAAGCTGGGATAGGGGAAGAAAGGCCTAATGGAAAAAAACGACTGTCAACAGCAAAAAGTACAGAAACAAGAAAGGCCATAGCCAAAACAAGCCCAACAACAACCATCACCTAAAGCATAGCATCATGAGAAACTACAGTGGGGAAGGAGGGAAATTGGACTGCAGCAATGTGGATCTTTGAACATCTTCTTCATCTCACATTAGACTTAGAATAAAGAGGAAGGTGGTAATGTTTAGAAAAGTATGCACTGAACTCAGCAGTAGCCCTAGTGGAATGAGGCCTGATTCAATCTCCTTACCATGATGGGAATAACAGAAAGAAATACAAAACCCAATCCATTTAGAAATAGTTTGTTTTGAAACAGGAAACAAACAACTGCTGAGACTGTCTGAACTCCCTGGTTCTGCTCAAATAAAACTGTCTGTGAATATCCAAAGTATGCAAAATTTTCTCCCCTTTATTTTGGGGATTTGCATAAAAAGTAGGCAAATGAATAGTTTGGTTTAAGGCCACACTAGAAACCACTTTAGGCATAAATGAAGGATTAGTGCATAAAGATACCCTATCCTTATGAAAAATCAGGAAAGGCTCCACTGCCATGAGGGCCTGTAATTCAGAAACCCTTCTTGCAGAGGTAATGGCCAACAAAAAAGCAGTTTTCCATGACAAATACTTTAACTCTGCAGTAGCTGCAGGCTCAAAAGGTTGTAGAGTAAGTTTTTCCAACACAAAATTGAGATCCCAAGCAGGAGTAGGAGCTCTACGTGGGGGTCTTATATTCTTTGCCCTCTAAGAAAATGCTTAAACAAAGGATGAGAGAATAAAGGAGGGTCACAATCATAGTGAGCAGAAATGGCTGCAGCATGGACCTTTATCGAGGAGAAAGACAAACCCTTGTCCAATAACTCAGTAAGATATTGAAGAGCAACACTTAAATCAGGTTTGGAGACATCAAAGTCCTTTCTTTGCTCCAAATAAAAATCTCCTCCATTTATCAGAGTAAACTTTCCTGGTACTAGGCCTCCTGGCCTCCAAAATAACATTCAAAACTTGTTGTGGAAGCTGAGACCCTCCAGAGTCTAAAACAGAATATGCCAGGCTGTTAGATGCAGAGACTGAATCTTGACATTGAGGAAGTGACTGTCCTCTTGTGACAAAGAATCAAAGGCAGAGGCCATGGAGGTTCTCGTACTAAACTCCTCAGTAGTGGGTACCAGTGTTGTCGAGGCCAATCGGTGCTATCAAAATCATGGTTGGCTTGTCTTGTCTGGCCTTCAAAAGTACCTTGGGAAGAAGAGGCAGAGGTGGAAAGGCATATACATGCAGATTGTTCCAACTGAATGATAGCCACCTTCCAAGCTGTGGGATGAAACATTTTGTGCAAAACTTTGGCAACTGGTAATTTAGTGGAAACAGATCTATGTCTGGAGTTCCCCATAACACTGTCAACTGTTGGAATACATGAGGATCGAGGATCCACTATTTGTCTGCTCAAGACATCTGCTAAGGAGTTCTGTGCTCCTGGTAGAAACCTTGCCTGAAGATTGAGGTGTAGATTGAGAGCAGTTTCCCACAGAATCATCGCTTGCCTGCAAAGAGGGTAAGAATGGGTTCCCCTGCTTGTTGATGTACCACATGACAGTAGTGTTGTCTGTTTGAATCAACACCTGCCCTGGGTGAAGTAAATCTTTGAAAGCCATCAATGCAAACTGGATTGCTAACATTTCCTTCAAGTTGATATGCAAATGTTGGAGTTTGACAGGCCACGTGTTTTGCACCCATTTTCCATTGAGGTGTGCACCCGAGGCATCTGTCGTTAGAATCTGACTTGTTTAGGTGACATTCGGTATTATCTGAATGACAGTGTCTAGATCTTGGCAGGGGATCAAAGGCCATCTGGGAAAGCTGTATTCATCTCACACCCAGAAAGCACATGTCCTGAGAGGGTACTAGACTGGACTTTGTTCCTGATAGGAACATGCAGGTAAGCCTCTTTGAGATCCAGAGTAACCATCCAGTGATCTTTTCCCAACAGAGGTAAAAGTTGTTGTAAAGTCAGCATCTTGAACTTTGGAATGTCGTTGAGGATAGATAAATCCAAAATTGGTCTCGGAACTAGAAACAGGCGAGAATAAAATCCTAGGCCCACTTCTGACAGAGGAACGGAGGCATGGTATGGAAATAGAACTTGTAACCTCGGTTTATAATGTCCAATACCCATTTGTCCTGGGTGACTAAATGCCAATTTTGCTTGAAAAACTTTCCTCCCAAAGGAGCTGCCAGGCAAGAAGAATCTGGCAGCTGAAAATGCAGGTCATTGGGCCTGTTGGACTGGCCCCTGCCCTCACCAGCAGATTTAGACTGAGAATCAGAAGACCAATTTCTACTAAACTTTGGAGGTTGTACCTGCAAATAATCTTTAACAGTCTGCATAGACTTAGCCTTGTCTTCCATTTTCTTTAAGACTGACTCCACAGGAGGACCAAACAAAACTTCAGATTGTAAAGGGGCATCCAGAATTCTAGACTGCTTACCCACCTGTTCAGAAACATGCACTATATCCTGCAATTCTTTACACTCTATGCCCTCTGCCAAAGCATCCACTTTAGATCTTAGCTGAGAAAGGAGGAAATTCTGATACTTCAACATATGAAACTGGCAGTTCAAAGGTATACCTTCTTACCCCATCTATCAAAGCTCTAGCTTCCTTATCCAGAGGAAGGCCCCTGACTAATAGTTTCTGGGTCGGACTCTTATAAAGATATTTATGAGCCTCAGGCACCCTGTAATACCTGTCCGGTTTAACTGGAGCAGGAGGCACAGAATCTGGATTACATCTGAAACAACATCGGTAAAACAAGAACTCCCTAAGTCTCTTCCGTGAATCAGAGTAATCCTGTCCTTCCCACTTAAAATGCTCCCTCATGGAATGCAGAGTTTCTGAAAATGAAAAATCCTCTGGAGGAGAAGCAGAAGGAGTGGAATCCTCTGCATCAGAATCAGAATAAGGACGGAAATCTTGAATGTCTTCAGCAGAAGACTCTGAATCATCTGAGGCCTGCTCCAAACTTTCCAACTCTGGCTCCATCCTGGGCCTCTTATCAGGAGGGGGCATAGAACCTCTAATTGAAGTAATCAAATCCTCTGCCATTTTAAGCATGTGCTTTTTAGGCACAGACCCTGAAGAACCAGAACTGACACCAGAGGAAGGCAAAACAGACCTGCCCTTAGAAGGAGCCTTAGAAACAGTAACAGAAGGCCTAACCACCTTAGGCATAGAAGGGAGAATAGTAACCTGAGAGGCCCCTTCAGCCTGACCTGCCTCCTGAGAGGCCACATCATGTAAAATGAAAGTTTCCCCCTGGGACTCAACAGAAACTTCAGCGGATCCACCTGTTCAGCTGTAGCTTCTAAAGATCCGATGTAATCATCCTGCCTAGGCTTTAAAGATTTGTCTAACATCCGGCATATTATAATTACACCTCTTGCCAAAGACTAACCTCCCAAACAAGGAATACAAAGCGAGTGGTAATCCCTATGCAGTATCTGTTTCCCACAAGAAATACAATTATTCACTTTTCTGACATCCGTAAGTAACTGAGGCAAGAAAAACAAAAATCGGTCTGAAACTCCGAAAAATTTCAGCGCTGCTTCTGCATCGGACCATGCGCTGATGTCAGATCTAGGGTATTCGGGCCGACCGAGGACAGCGGACTACCCATAAGTAAGGACTGCAGCAATGTGAGATGAAGAACATCAGCAGCAGAAAAAAGCGGAACATAGACAATTCACTCAGTAACAATTAGCTGGAATACATTAGACTGAAAAAAGTCTAATCATTTTTTAAAATATAAAGCAGAAAAAAACTACTTATCCAGAGCCAGTAGGAAGAGCACCCGATCTTGTTTAGCAATAAACGAGATCTGGGGAGCTCTTGTAGTACATCATGGGGTAGGGTTTTAGCCGCACGAGCAAGGGAAAGACCTTGAGCTTTGTCTAAGGCAGAGTCGGAACAGAGGATCGCTTCCGGACCCAACCTGCTAAGAATGAAGGTGAGATAGGATATCATCATATCAACAGTTAATAACCTTTTACCTGCACTAGACAGAGGTGAAATATTAATGCAGTTGAGTTTGCTACTGTGTAAGCTTTAAAATGACATTTTTTAAAACTTTGTAAATAGCATGGTTTTGGAATTACTGATGCAAATATGAACAAGGAATATTTGATGCCTAGATGCATCAGTAAGAGTTGACCAAAGATGAACCTAGAGGCATCACTCGCATGTAATGAGTTAACAGGGCTATTCTCTGCAGTAGCAGCTATGGTTCTGTGCTGATTAGGCCAAGTAGCAGAGGGTACTTAAACTAACTAGCCTGTACTTAAGGGAAGAAAAACCTTCTAACTAAAATGGGCTTTCTAGATTTAAGTTTAAGGCTATCAGTATTACTCTTCGCCCCTTTTCTCTTATCGTTAGCAATACCGTGGGGAGCAGTGGCATTGGAGAGAATGGACAGAGGAAAAGGCCTGTCGAAGTGAAGGAGAAAAAGCAGCTGTCCTCCAGGCTAACTTCATTTTGTCCCTGGAGCAAAACTTTTTTTAAGTGAGCATTTTCTTTGGTGGCAAAAAGGTCTAGCAATGGCACACACCCCATGTTTTGGCTATGCTGAGAAATACTTCAGGATGCAGCTGCAACTCGTAGAGATCTGAATGGGCTTCTGCTGAGGTGATCTGCTAGTTGGCTTTGTATACCCAGCAGGTACTGTGCCATGAGGTAAAACCTTCGAGATTGTGCTGTTTCAACAACATCCACTGCTAGGTGGAAAAACAGGTAAGAGTGGGCTCCCCCCAAGCTTGTTTATATACCACATAACAGTGATATTGTCTGTTTTTACTACTAGTACTCCAGGCTTCTATTCCTTTTCTGAAAGGCTATAAGGCCTTTTTGGACTACAAGTTCTTTTACATTCGTGTGTTTGAATCTGAACTTGGGAGTCCCATTTGCCTTGAGTCTAGAGGAAGTTGAGGTGGGGCCCCCGAACTATTTCTGATGCACACATCGTCAAGAGTTTGTTCTTGAGAGATGAATCTGAAGGAAAGACCTCGATTGAGGACACATGCCTGGGCCAACCAAGCAAATTCCTTCCTGAGGCAAGGGATCAGCTTTATCTCGTCTGAGAGAGGCTAAAAAAGCTGGCACCACACACACTGGCGAGGGAAATCATGAGGATGCAAGAAGCCATGTAACCCAGGGCCCCTGAGGTAATCCCTGAACACTTTTTTTGTTGTTAAGTACAGGGTTAGGAAAGAGACCTTGTCTGGGGGCAAGAAGGCCTTCTGAAGAGATGATTCCAGTAGGACCCCCAAGAACGCAATCCTGGTTGTGGGGTCTGTCAGATTTCTATGCACTGACTGTGAACCCCACGGAGATTTAGAGGTTTTGGATGAAAAATAAATCTGATATGATTTTTTCTAGGTTTGTAGCCTAGATGAGGCAGACATCCAAATGGTGGTAAATCTGGATCCCCTTTGTTCTGCAGAAGACTATTAGTGGAATCAGGCATTCTGTGAAGACCTTGGGAGCAGCAGACAAGCCAAAGGGCAGTGTGCAGAATTGATCCTGCCTGGTAACTGCTCTGAAGCAAAAGAAGCTTCTGTGTGACTCCTCTATAGGAATATGAATGTACGCATCTTTTAGGTCTAGGGTAATCATGGAAGCATTAGGTGTGATCATGGGCAGACATTTTTTTAAGAGTTAACATTTTGAATGTTGGAACCTGCAGGAATTGGTTGAGTCTTGACAGATTCAGTACTGGCCAGCATGTACCTTCTTTTCTGGATGCCAGGAAGAGTTTGGGGTAAAGTCCTGCTCTTTTGTAAGTGTTCTGGTACTGGTTTCACAGAGCACTGAGCGCACAGTAAATCTACCTGGGTCAAAGTCTCAGATTTCTGATTTGCTGGAATGTCTGAGAAGCCCGAGAGAACCAAGGGGTGCTTGAATTTGAGCCTCTAACCCTTTGAAATAATGTTTAACACCCACTGGTCTGGAGTAATGAGAGTCCAGTATCTGTGGAAAAGTGACAGTCTCCCTCCTAGCTTAAAAAGGGGATGGGAGTCAGAGTGGGGAAGGAGTAGAGAGTACCATGCCAGAGTCAGGGATGTTCCTTGCCAGGGGCCTACAGGTGTGAATCCCTTGGCTTAATGAGGAATGAATGCCATTGCTTTGGCCATTGGTGCTGTCTTTGGCTCCTTTCCCTACAGGGCTTTCTTTGCCTAGCCTTGGACTGGGATTAAAAGGACCAATGGTTGATGGGGTAGTTTCTGCGGAAACGAGGAGGCTGGACTTGAAGTCCTTAACAGTCTGCATGTACTTGGCCTTGTCTTCCATTTTCTTGAGGACAGCTTCAGCCTTGGGACCAAAGAGTAAGTCTTTGTACAAAGGGGTGCCCAGGAGGCTGGATTTGCCATGGTCTAGGAGGAACTGCTCTCTATCAGCCAGACATGTCTTCTAATGACAGGACCTGTAGCTGAAGCCCTACTGGAAGCTTCCACAGCATCACAGCTGCAGTGCAGCTGGTGTTTGGTTACCACAGAACAGGAATTAAAAAGGTCTAATAACTCCTTAGAGAGACCCTTGTTCTATATACCCATCAATTTCTGCATCTGATCCAGAACACTTGGTACTTGACCATGTGAAATTGGCAATTAAAGGCCCTCGTGGTGATGGTAGCAGATGTGTAAACCTTTCTGGCAAATCTAAGACCCTGCTTTCCCAGTCAATAGGCAAGGGTTTTTTGGAAGAGCAAGCTCTTGCTCCCTTAGGGCCTGGGGTCAAAGTCTGGATCTGCCACAGGGTTCTTAAAGAATGTGTGTGAAAATCCAGAACCCTATAATAATGGTCAGGCTTTATAAGGACAGGGGGCAGGGGTCTGGTTTCATCAGAGAGTCCTGGAATACATTCTCTATCACCTCTAAGACAGGAGGTATGGCAAGGCGTTTGTGTTTAGGGAGGTTAAGAACTTCCCTACTTTTTTTCTTTGATTGAGTACAGTTTTGAGCTTCTCACTTGAAGTGCTTCCTCAAGGTGTGTAGGGTTTCTCCAAAGAAAATATCTTCAGGAGCTAGTGGAAGACCTTGAGCTTTCTATAAGGCCAAGTCGGAACATAGGATCAGTTCCGGACCTAACCTGCTAAGAATGAAGGTGAGATAGGAAGGACATCATCACATCAACAGTTAATATCTGTTTACCTGCAGTAGACAGAGGTCACATATTAATGCAGATGAGTTTGCTATTATGTAAGCTTTAAGATGAAATCTTTTAAAACTTGTAAATAGCATGGTTTTGGAATTACTGATGCAAATATGAACAAAGAATATTTGACGCCTAGAGGCGTCAGTAGGAGTTAACTGCAGATGGACCTAAAGGCGTCACTTGGATGTAATGAGTTAACAGGTCCATTCTCTGTGGCAGCTGCCACGGTTCTGTGCTGGTTAGGCAGAGTAGCAGAGGGTACAAGTGCTGCCTGGGTAAATTTGGGGCTACCAGTATTACTCTTTGCCCCTTTTCTCTTATCTTTAGCAATACTGTGGGAAGCAGTGGCATTGGAGAGACTGCACAGAGGAAAAGGCCTGTCCAAGTGAAGGAGAAAGTGCAGTTGTGCACACTTACCATAAATGTAGATAAACTAAGCAATAAAGTAAAAAACTTTGCAAAAAAACCCTAAAAAACAAAAACCCAACGAGCTTAATCAGAAACAAAAAAACTAAACAAAGCCAAACAAATATTATAAACTAAAGGCAAAACAAAAAATCAAAGGACAAAACAAACATTCTATCATACAGCTATAATAACAAAACAAATACTTGCAACACACATCACTTATAACAATAACTGTATTGTACACAAACAATAAAAAAACAATTAACACATATAAACAAACTATAAAAATAAAATTGTATATAAAAATAATTAAATAAAAAAATATATTAATTAAATTAAAATTTATAAAAAAAGATTTTTAAAAAAAATGTAAAAATATATTTTTAATAAATACAAAAATTTAATTTTATATTTTATATAATTGCAAAAAAATTATAATTAATATTTACATAAATGCATAATGCATATAAATGTAAAAACATAAAATGTTATATATTTATAAATAAACCATACTAATACATTAAAATGAACTGTATGATAATGTTAGATCAAACTATATACTAATAGAAATGAATATTAGGAATAAAGTAAATAGAAATAAAAGATAATAAATATATAATAGATATATATAATAATTTCAATACCGAATAATAATATTGCAATAGCTAAAAAAGAATATATTGTGTTAAATGCATCTACCAAAGCTTGCAAGTAAGCCAAAATTTCTAAAGTAAAGAAATAGGAAAAATAAAGAAGATTCCATATTCCAAAAAGTCAAAAATAATACAAAGCTTCCCTTTAATAAACAGTTTATGCAATTTGTGTTTCAGAATTGTCCTGTTATGCTGCACATGCACATTTATAGTATGGTATCATATATATTTGAATATTAATTTCCTACATTGATTCTGTCCTCGGACAACAATATGTGCAGATGGACAACAGAACAGAGAGTTTGTGCATATTATATATTTTGTATTGCCCAATAACAATTTTTGTGTTTATCCAATATTTCTATCAATTAAAACAATTCACCACATACCAAAAAATGACACATGATAACAATAAAACATGAAAACATTAACTTTGTTTTTGGAATGTTTTGTTTGAACTTGGTGTTTATGAGTAATCTTTTGGTTTTTGACCTTTAATTTTTTGAATCTTTCTTTATGACCTCTTTAATACCAAAAATAAAAATAATATGATGAAATTAATTGTTTTGTAAATAAAAAAACTGTTGAAAAGGAGAAAAAACTGTTCTAAAAGGAGTTAAAAAAAACTGTGAAAAGGACAAAGAATATCCCTCTTTGTGTAAAATGCAATGTATCTGCCCTTCTGTAAATCAGGTCCTGTATCAGAAATAAGGGGAGATAATATACCATTCAAGGGGTTATAATATACTTTTTCATTCTGTCTTGTCTAAGATCAAAAATCACCTGTCTATCAAGAATCCTTTAACTTTTTTAATCACTCACAAATCCTGACTGCTCTTATTATTTACCCTTTTGCTGATAGCTTTTTCAATTTGCCTTTTGACATTTTCTTGTAGTCGTAGGGTGTGGTTAATTGTAAGTTTCCTTACGGAAAAAAAAAGTTTCCTTACGGAAAATAGATGAAGTGAACCTATTATTCATTATGTCCTTGAGTAGTCTATCTAGAGTTGTTGTTTAGATTTAGTACCGAAAAAGTAGCTAGTTGTAGTGTAGTAATTATATTAAAACATCAAACAAAAGACGCTGCCTTTTCTTTGAACAGGAGAACAATGTCGTACAGTAGGTAAAATGTATGTGTAAATCTTTATTGTGTTAATTGTTAATGGGTTATTTAGATTTAGAATTCCTGTCCCAGTAAAAAGCCAAACACAATGGCACAAGAGAACCACCCATGCGGAACTCCTTGTTTCATAATCCTTTGTTCTTTAAAAACAAAAACAAATCAAAAATAACAGAATATCCAGTAATTCTGTGATGTTAGTAATTTAACTTCTGTACTTTACTTTCTTTGTTTAGTAACAGTAGTAACTCCATAGCCTTCTAGCCTCTCCAAATGGGTATGAAGTATATAAGTTCGACTGTGTGACGTTAAGTTTACGTTCAAAGGTCAAAGGTAAAACATTATTAATGTTTAAGAAACTCCATGAAATACCTCCAATATAATATAAATAATTGTATTAATTTAATTCTATTTATTTGGAATCAATGTATTTGGCTGCTGAGTAGGAGATGGAAGACCGTACCCTCATGCCCTGGGTGGCAGGTCCCCAAGATTCTTATGAATCTTGGGTATCCCAAACATGACTGGTGTTCTAGGTTGAGTAATATTAATATAAATGTAGATGTTAGAGTGTATTCACTGTTGCAGTCATCACTTTTGGGTTATCTGCTTGCAGTAGCCCTCAGTCGGCCTGATTAACAAAGTCTTGGGTCCTGCATCGGTTGCTGCCCTTCTTCTATGACGTCAGGTCGTCAAGGGTATAAAACATGCAGCCGACGCCATTACATCAGGTTTTCTTGCCCCAGATGTCAGGTGCCCCCTTAATGGGAAGCAATTAAATCTATAAATATACAAGGTTATACCTCCAACAAAAAAGCAAATACACCAAAAAGCTTTTGAAGATAGTAAAGGAAAGTAGAGGTATATCAAAAAAGAAAAAGGGGTCTGGCTGGAGGGTAACCAGGACTGCAACAGTGAATACACGCCAACATCTACATTTATTGTAAATGTACACAACTGTATTATGTTCTTCGTGTTTCACTGTTGCAGTCATCATTTTTGGGTAGAGTCCCAAAGTTAAGGTGGAAGGAGGAATTTAAATAGAATTAGAACCAGCTAAAAGGCCCTGCAAGACTGCAGTGGCAAAACCAGCTCTGGATTTAAGAGAAAATTGGCAAATGGTAATGCTTGGTGAAAGTATGCACAGAACTCCAAGTAGCAGCTTCTAGGATGTCCCTGGCAGGGATGTCTCTGAGAAAGGCTGTAGAGGTAGATGCAAGCCCTGGTAGAGTGGAGTCTGATCCCCTGTGGGATAGGTTTTCCATGTTGTTTGTAGCAAAAAAGAAAGCAATGGCCTATCAATTTGGAAATGGTTTGCTATGAAATATCCTTGCCCTCTGCCTCTGCAGCAAATGCCACCAGCAGTTAATAAGATATCCTTTGAGGTTTAGTTCTGTCCAAGTAGAATCTAAGTTGTCCGTGTACGTCTAAGGAGTGCAGAATCAGTTCTCCTTTGTTCTGTGGATTAGGAAAGAAGGTTAGCAAATGTATGGACTGATTAAGGGCCACACTGGATACCACCTTGGGCATGAAGGAGGGATTGGCCCTGAGGGACACCCTGTCTGCATGAAAGATGATGAAAGGCTCCACTGCGATGAGGGCCTGTAATTCAGATAACCTTCTTGCTGAAGTGATTGCTAAAAGGAAAGGTGTTTTCTAAGAAAGGAATTTTAAGTCCGCAGTGGCAGCTGGCTCGAAAGGAGGAAGGGTGAGCTTCTCCAATACAAAGTTGAGGTCCCAGGCTGGAGTTGAAGCTCTCCTGGGTGGGCGTAGATTTTTGGCTCTTCTGAGGAACTGCTTAAGCTGTGGATGAGAGAAGAGGGGTGGTTCTGTGTTATAATGAGCTGAGATGGCTGAGGCGTGAATTTTGATGGAAGAGAAAGACAGACCCTTATGAAGCATCTCAGTTGTAAGATCGGAGGTAAATTGGGCACTGTTGTGCTCATCCCTTGAGATTGGTTCCAGGCACAGAATCTTTTCCATTTTTCAGCATAACACTTTTTGGTACTAGGCCTCCTTACCTCTAAAATGATATCCATCACTGGTTTACTGAGGGATGGTAAAGGAGACATTATGTAATTAGCCAGGCTGCTAGATTCAGTATTTGAAGTTGAGGATGCAGAATATGGTTCTCTTGCTGAGATAATAGCGTAGGAGTCTGGGGCAGGTGCCATGGGGCCCACAGTGACACACTAAGCAAGAGGGGGTACCAGTGTTGGTATGGCCAGTCTGGTGCTATCAAAATCGTCCTTGGTTTGTCTTATTTGATCTTTAGTAGTACTTTGGAGAGCAGAGGCAGAAGAGGAAAGGCATACACTGATAGGTTTTCCCAGCAGAATGCCACTTTCCAAACTTGTTTGTGGGGAGTCTTTGTGCAGAATTTGTCCAAATGATAGTTTTGGGGGAGGCAAACAGGTCTATATCTGGGCTCCTCCATTTGCTTGTCAACATGTTGAAAATCTTTGGCTCCAGTTTCCACTCGTGTGGGTCCATGAGGTTTCTGCTTAGTTCGTCTGCCAGTGTATTTAGTTTTCCTGGCAGGAATTGAGCTTGTAAATGTACCTGATAACTCAAGGCTGTGTTACACAATGCCATGGCTAGTCTGCAGAGGGGGAAAGAATGTGTACCCCCCATCCTGCTTGTTTATGTACCACATAATAGTGGTGTTGTCCATCTTTACCATTAGTTGTCTTGGAAGAATGTGGTCCTTGAAGGCTGTCAGAGCGTTCTGTACAGCTAACATTTCTTTTTGATTGATATGCAGGTGCATTTGAACTGGGTTCCATTTGCCCTGAATGCACTTCCCTGCCAGGTGGGCCCCCCATGCATAGTCTGATGCGTCTGTTAATGTTTGGGCGGCAGGGGGTAGTGTGAATGGTAGTCCCCTGTTTTGGTGGCAGGCCTCCCGCTCAGCAAAGGAACTCTAGGTGTAGGCAAGGTATGATAGGAATCATTGCCTCTAGATCCTGTGAATGCTGACATCATAGGCTTTTGAGATACCATTGCAGTTTCCTCATATGCAGCCTTGCATATGGAATAAGAAGAATGCAGGAGGCCACGAACCCAAAGGCTTGCAGTATTTGCCTTGCAGATAACTGGATTTTTGTGGCCACTTGTTCGAAGTAGGTTGTCAAATGAATACATTTCTCTGGCGTGAGGAAAGCCATCTGGGAAGTTGTATTCAAGCTTGCTCCCAGGAATATAATTTGTTGACAGGGTACCAGTTGCTATTTATTTTCGTTTATGGTGTACCCCAGACAAGTCAGTACCCTTTGAACAAAGGCCAGATGATTCAAAAGTATATCCTGGCTTTCAGCCTGAATTAGACAATCGTCCAATGACTGGAGCTAGGCACTTTGTGAATACCCTGGGTGTAGTAGATAAGCCAAAGGGCAGTGCAGAGAACCAATAGTGCATGTAAGCCTGCTTTGAAGCGTAGGTATTTTCTGCAAGACTCCCTGATAGGGATGTGCAGGTATGCCTCTTTTGAGTCTAGTGTTGAGCTGGTGAAAAGTCAGCATCTTGAATTTTGGACTCACCAGAAATGTATTTAGAGTAAAAAGGTCCAGGAAAGGACGCCATGTATTGCCTTTTCTGGATACCAGGAAAAGTTTTGAATAGAACCCTTGTCCCTTTTCCTCTTCTGGTACCAACTGAATAGCCCCCCATGCTTAAGAGACAGTACTTGACTATGGGCCTCTGCCCACTGATTTGGGGGTAGATCTGGCCACCCGATTAGTGTTGGTAAGGTGTGGAAGTGAAATCTGTATCCTTGGGACACTATATTTAAAACCCATTTGTCTTGGGTAATGAGTTACCAGTTTCTGGCCTGCAGACCAACATTTCAGCCTAAAGGAGCATTCAGTCGCTAAGTGCTTGGAAGTTTTAAAAGCAAGTCATTGAGACTGTTTTCCATAGGGGGGAGTCTAACTACTCCCTGATTTGGGTGCGAAACCCCCCCGCTGCTTAGTCGTGTGTGTCCACTGGGACTGAAACCTGGGGTTTCTGCTACATTTGGTTTCGCTTGAGAAGACCTTGAAGAGGCTGGAAAGGGCCAATTCTTAGAGGGACAGTGTCTACTAAATCTAGGAGGCCAAACTTGTAAGAAATCTTTAACAGTTTGCATAGATTTAGCTTTATCTTCCATCTTTTTCAGCACTTCCTCAGCCTTGTTGCCAAACAGGCAGTCCTGATTTAAGGGAGCATCCAACAATTTAGCTTTAACATGATCAGGTAAAGATTGCTCCTTAAGCCAAGCATGCCTTCTGAGCACAGAACAAGTAACAGCAGCCTTGCAACAGGCCTCTAAAGAATCAAATCCATACTGCAAAGTATGTTTTCCAACCTGCTCATCAGAATGCATTAAATCCTGTAATTCTTTATTTTCCGCACAGTCAGAAATCAACATCATTTTCTGTTTAAGCAATCCAATAACATGTTGTTGACACTTTAACATATGAAACTGGCAGTTTAAAGCCCTAATGACCAAGGTTGCAGAAGTGTAAACCTTCTTACCCCATCTATCCAGCGCCCTGGAGTCTCTATCAGAAGGGGTAGGATTTTTAGCAGTAGAAGCCTTAATGCCCTTGGGTCCCTGTGAAATAGTCTTTGGATCTGCAGTAGGATTTTTAAAAAGGAACTTGCGTGAATCAGGAACCCTGTAATATCCGTCAGGTTTCCTGGGAGCAGGAGGCAAGGACTCAGGGGCCAAATTAGATTCCGAAAATGCATCAACAACAATGTCTGGTACTGGAGGAGTAGCTAAAGGACTATGAGCAGGACTAAGAAAATCCCTAAGTCTCCTTTTTGAATCAGAAAAATCCTGGCTTTCCCAGTGGAAATGCTCCCTTACAGTATATGCAAGGTTTCAATCCTCTGGAGGGGAAGCAGAGGGGATAGAGTCCCCTACATCAGAATCCTCATAAGTAGATGAGGGCAAATCCAGATCATCAGAAGAATCAGAGAAATCAGAATCCTGGTCGGAAGATTAATAAACAACTTCAGTCCTAGGTCTCTCAGAAGGGGGAGGCTGGCTTCCCCTGCTTAGAGTTATAAGATCTTCAGCCATTCTTATCATTTGTTTTTTAGGCACAGAGGCCTGAGCATGCGGCCTGGGCATTGGTTTTTTAGGCATGGTTCGAGATTTAGGCCTAAAAGAAGGAGGCATCTGTTTAATATGCAAATCTGTAGGCCTGAATACACCCTCAAAAGCCACTGCCTGCACAGCGGCTCCGGACCTATCCAAGGTACAGACATCCGCAGGTTCCATAACTGAAGCATCTCCCAGCATACCAGACTCCGAATGGGTCTTAGTAGAGGCCTGCGAGTCAGAAGTAGTGGGTATCGGGGGCTGCGAAAGCGCCTCACTGAGTACCGGCGAACTGGTGACTGGCTTAGGAGAATCGTAGTCGACAGTTTTGGACCTCGGCGGCCTGTCTCTGTCTTTATCCTTGCGTTTATTCAGAATCCCAGTAGTCAGATGGCTAACCGATGACATTTCTGGAAAATTAAACAGAGAACCAAAATATTTTGAGGCAAAAATATACCGACGACGGATACTGCACTGATTAAATAAAGCACAAAACCGACAGCGTGGTATGTTGTGGTCAGGGCCTAGGCAAGGAATACAGTATGAATGAAAATCTTTATGAGGTATTTGCTTTCCAGAAGTAATGCAATTAACTTTTACTAACATCGGTAAGGAGCAAGAAAAAGTTTCCCCAATGGGGTATTTAGCTTTAGTTGAAGACTTTGGTTCTGAAACTCGAAAATGAAAATTTCAGGAGTCGGCCGACTGGCACTTCCGAACTGCTTCTGCTTCAGGCACCGCATGGCAAGAAAGACTGAAATAATAGCGTTGGCTGCATGTTTTATACCCCTGACGACCTGACATCATGGAAGAAGGGACAGCAACCGACGCAGGACCCAAGACTTTGTTAATCAGGCCGACTGAGGGCTACTGCAAACAGATAACCCAAAAGTGATGACTGCAACAGTGAAACACGAAGAACATCACAGCTGTCATCCAGGCTGATTTAATTTGTATCTCAACTTATATACAGATTCTTTAGACAGTAATTCAATTTTTAAAAATTCATCTCCATGTGTACAAAGATTAATTTTTTTCTAATATAGACCCTCTAATATTTTCACTAATCTCTTTAAATTGTGCAATATAACCCCAGTAAAATGTTAATAGTCTTGTAAGCACCAGGCTAAAACTACTATAGGTGGTAGTAAAATACATAATTTCCCTTTATCACTATTCATATCTCTATATCTGTTGCTCATTACTACATCATTATTTTTCTTATTAAATTTTTCCCAGCTTTCTCTTAATAACTCATCATTAAAACCCCCTATTTCTAAACATTTCTATAGTCCTACTCATTTCCCTATCAAAATCCAGCTTACTATTACAAAGCCTATAAAGTCTAGTAAATTCACCCAGAGGTACAGCCTCAATTGTATGGGGTAGATAACAACTATGCCATAAAGTAAAATACCCAATCTTGAAACTTTGTGTGGACTGTAGTGCGGAGACATTCTCCACTACTGTCCAATACCACATCTAAAAAAGGTATGGTTTTACCACCTTAAGGTCATCAAATTGCAAACCAAATCTATTGCTCTGTATTTCCCGAATAAAATTTGTTACATCATCTGCACCTCCCTCACATAACAAAATTAAATCAATGTATTTGAAGTATTTTAATACGTTTTTGAAATAATTGTGATATATATATATATATATATATATCTATATATATCTATATATATTTATATATATATTTATATATAGTGTTTCGAAAAGACCCATACTCACTTTGGCATAGGTTGGGGCAAAAGATGACCCCATGGCAGTTCCCGCTTTGTCTATAAAGTTTGCCAGAAAATTCAAAAAAATTATTTTGCAGACAAAAATCCAGTAACTCAATAATATATTCTGTAACTGGATATTCACCTTAGGAAAAATCTTACTGCCACTAGGCCAAAATTGTGACTGATACTTGTATACAGGCTCTTAACATCCACAGATATCCAAAACGTACAGTTGTGTACCTACCATAAATGTAGATGTTTGAGTGTATTCACTGTTGCAGTCATTACACTTGGGTTATCCTGCTGGCAGGCTACTCACAGTCGGCCTGAATTCCAAAGTCCTGGTCCGGCGTCGGTTGCTGTGGCCTCATCCCTAACGTCAGTGCGCCAGGGGTATATAAGATGCAGCAGACACCATTTTCTTCAGTTTTTCTTGCCCCAGATGTCAGGTGCCCCCAAAAGGGTAGGCTAAAAACATTGCTTATAAAAAGCATGCACTAAAATAAACAAAACCTTCATCTACAAGCAAATACACCACAAAAGATGTATAGAATAGAGAAGTACAGATAAGTCCCAGCAAAGAAAGGGGGATGGAGGGTGGGTAACCTGGACTGCAACAGTGAATACACTCTAACATCTACATTTATGGTAGGTACACAACTGTACTATGTTCACTGTGTTTCACTGTTGCAGTCATTACACTTGGTTGAATCACAAAGCTGAGGTTGGGCGGCTGGGTCTAAATAGAATTAGGAGTGGCTATGAGGCCCTGCAGAACTGCAGTGGCAAAGCGTGCTCTGGATTTAGAGTAAAGAGGTAAGTGGTTGTGCTTGGTAAAAGTGTGCACTGAACTCCAAGTTGCAGCCTCCAAAATTTCCTTGGTTGGTACTCCTCTGAGAAAAGCTGCTGATGTGGCTGCTGCCCTGGTAGAATGTGGCCTAATGCCCTTAGGCACTGATTTGCCATGTTGTGCATAGCAGAAACGAATGTAGTGTCCTATCCATTTTGAAATAGTCTGCTTTAAGACAGCCTTTCCTTGTGATCCTGCAGCATATGCCACTAAAAGTTGCTCAATTTTTCTGAAAGCTTTAGTTTTGTCCAGGTAGAAGCGTAGCTGTCTGTGTATGTCCAAAGAATGCAGAAGTCTCTCCCCTTTATTCTGGGGATTTGAATAAAAAGTAGGAAAATGAATGGTTTGATTAAGAGCCACACTGGATACCACCTTTGGCATAAATGTTGGGTTTGTCCTTACAGAAACCCTGTCCGGATGGAAAATGATAAAAGGTTCCACTGCCATTAATGCCTGTAACTCTGAGACTCTTCTTGCTGAAGTTATTGCATAGAGCAGAGCTGTTTTCCATGATAAGAATTTTATCTCGGCTGTATTGGCTGGCTCAAAAGGAGGCAGAGTGAGCTTTTCCAAGACAAAATTGAGCTCCCATGTAGGTATTGGTGCTCTCCTTGGGGGTCTTATGTTTTTGGCACCTCTGAAGTACTGCCTTAGCAGTGGATTTGAAAAAACAGGTGCTTCCGTATTGTAATGAGCTGAAATGGCAGAGGCGTGGATCTTAATTGATGAGAAGGAAAGGCCTTCATCCAGCATCTCAGTTAGGTACTGTAAAATCTAAGGAATATTTGGAACAAGCGGGTCAATTCCTTGTGTCCGATTCCAAGCACAGAATCTCTTCCATTTTTCTGCATAAGATTTTCTGGTGCTGGGCCTCCTGGCTTCCAAAATAACATCCATAACTGCTTTAGAGAGGAGTTGTGTTCTGAGTGGTTATATTATTCGCCAAGCAGCCAGATTTAAGGTTTTGAGTTGGCTGTGCAGTATCTGATTGTTTTGTTGGGTCAGAAGATGAGGAATTTGAGGTAAAGTCCAGGCTGGGCCTTGAGACAAGCTCTTCAAGATTGGGTACCAGTACTGGCGTGGCCAGTCTGGGTCAATCGGAATCATTTCTGGCTTCTCTTGTCTGACCTTTAGGAGTACCTTGGGGAGGAGAGGCAGTGGAGGAAAGGCATATACTGTCAGGGTTTTCCAGGTGAATGACAGAGCATCCACCTTCCATGCTTGTGTGTGATAAGTCCTTGTGCAGAATCTCTGTAGTTGGCAGCTGTGAGGGGAGGCAAATAGATCTATGTCTGGGCATCCCCATTTCCTTGTTATCATGCTGAAGACTTGTGGATCTAGTTTTCACTCGTGAGGGTCCATGAGGTTTCTGCTTAGTTCGTCTGCCACAGTATTTGTCTTTCCTGGCAGATGCACTTGCTAGGACAATGCTGTGTTCCACAAAATTATGGCTTGCCTGCATAGGGGATATGTGTGCCCCCTTGCTTATGTACCACATGACTGTAGTATTGTCCGTCCTTAGCAGTAATTGTCCTGGATGGAGTAGATCCTTGAAGGCTGTCAGGGCATTCTGTACAGCTAGCATCTCTTTCTGTTTGATATGTAGATGCATTTGGCTTGCGGGCCACTTGCCCTGAATACATTTTCCTGCCATGTGTGCCCCCAGGCATAACCCGATGCATCTGTTGTTAGGGTCTGCCTGGCTGTGGGTAAAATTAATGTATGTCCCTTGTTGTAGTGACAGGCCAGTGTCCACCATTGAAACTTCTGTTGCAGGCAGGGAATGAGGGTAATTAATGTTTCTAGGCTGTGGCAATGTTGAGTCCAAACACTTTTTAGGTACCATTGTAGCTTCCTCATATGCAGTCTTGCATATGGAATTAGCAGAATGCAGGATGCCATGAAGCCCAAAGCCTGCAGATTTTTTCGTGCAGATAACTGGGTCTTTGTTGCCAACATTTTGAAGTAATAAGTCAGTTGCCTTTGTTTGTCTGGCATGAGCCATCTGGGCAGTTGTATTTAAGCTTGCACCCAGGAATATCATCTCTTGAGAGGGTACTAGTTTTGATTTATTTTCGTTTACTGTGTACCCTAGGCAAATTAGTAATCTTTTTACACACGCCAGATGCTTTAGTAGAATGTCCTTGCTCTCTGCTTGAATAAGGCAGTCGTCCAAGTAGGGATATATTTGAATTCCTCTCTGTCTGCAAAATGAAATTACTGGTGCCAGGTATTTTGTGAAGACCCTGGGTGCAGTACATAAGCCAAAGGGCAGTGCAGAGAATTGGTAGTGCATTGAGCCAGCTATGAATCTGAGGGATCTTCTGCAAGACTGTCTGATTGGGACATGCAGGTATGCCTCTTTGAGGTCCAAAGTTACAAGCCAAGCCTTCTTGCCTAGCATGGGCAGAAGTTGCTGCAGTGTCAGCATTTTGAATTTTGGAATGTCTAGAAAAGTATTTAGAATAGACAGGTCCAGTATTGGTCTCCATGCTTTGTCCTTTCTTGGTACCAAGAAAAGCCTTGAGTAAAATCCTTGTCCCTGTTCTTGCTGTGGTACTTGCTGAATAGCCCTCATGTCCATGAGAGATGAAATTTGCTTTTGTGCCTCTGCCCACTGATTGTGTGGCAGGTCTGGCATACCTTTTGCCTTTGGAAGGGTGTGACAGTGGAACCTGTAGTCCTGAGAAACAATATTCAGTACCCATTTGTCCTGAATGATCGTGTGCCAATTTTGTGAGAAAAGTGCTAGCTTTCCCCCTAAGGGTGCTGCCAAAAGATAAGTGCTTGGCATTGGCAGTGGGAAGTCATTAGGATTGTTTCCTATATGGTTGTGATTTGGCTTCTCTGCTTTTGGAGGCAGAAGCACCCCATTGTTTAGGTCTGTATGAGCTTGGGGCTGAGATCTGCCTCTACCTCTTTGTGGCCTGTCTGACACTGGAAAGGACCCATTTTTAGAAGGTCAGTTCCTGCTAAATCTGGGTGGTTGAACCTGTAAGAAATCCTTTGCAGTCTGCATAGATTTCGCTTTATCCTCCATTTTCTTTAACACCTCTTCTGCCTTAACACCAAACAAAGTATCATGCTGTAATGGAGCATCCAATAATTTTGCTTTAACATGATCAGGCAGAGTCTTGTTCCTTTAGCCAAGCATGCCTTTGAATGACAGAGCCTGTAACTGCGGCCCTGCAAGAGGCCTCTAGTGAATCAAAACCACATTGCAAAGTATGCTCTCCCACTTGTTCAGCTGCATGCAATAAATTCTGCATTTCCTTGTTTTCAGGACATTCAGAGTTTGTCAGCATTTTCTGTTTAAGCAGAGACATTAGGTATTGCTGATATTTAAGCATATGAAACTGGCAATTCAAAACCCTTACAGCTAAAGTAGCAGAGATGTAAACTTTTTTCCCCCATCTGTCCAGTGCTCTAGAATCCCTATCAGAGGGAACAGGGTTTTTTGCAGTGGGAGCCTTGACCCCTTTGTGATCCGGAGATATAGTTTCTGGGTCAGCAGCAGGGTTTTTATAAAGAAATTGATGCGAATCTGGAACCCTGTAGTACCTATCTGGCTTAACTGGTGCCGGGGGTAAAGAATCAGGAGACAGACTGGACTCTGAAAATACATCATCTACAATGTCTAGTACAGGTGGAACAGCAAGAGGTCTGTGTTGAGGCAATAAAAGAAAGTCTCTGAGCCTTTTCTTGGATTCTGAATAAACTTGGCTCTCCCAGTGGAAATGCTCCCACATGGTGTGCAGGGTTTCCTCAAAAGAATAGTCCTCAGGAGGAGAGGCTGAAGGGATAGATTCTTCAGCATCAGTGTCCTCATAGGGAGGAAGAGAGTATCCCTGTTCTGATTAGGAATCAGATGAAATGGAAACATGATCAGAGGAATCATAGTCCGTGTCTTGCCTAGGCCTTCTATCAGGAGGGGGATGGGAACCCCTGATCAAAGTAATTAGGTCTTCGGCCATTTTAAGCATCTGTTTCTTAGGCATGGATGACTGTCCAGGAGAATGCTGTACTTGTTTCTTTGTCTTTAAAGGTGTTTTAGACTTTGTCTTGGATGCTGTAGTTGGCTTTACAGAAAGCTGTGTAGGTCTGAAAACACCCTCAGAAGCCGATGCCTGCTCAGCGGCTCCGGACCCATCTGAGGGATTAGTTTCCGTAGGCCCAATACCTTGAGTTTCCAGAGGCCTAGTTGTCTCCACGTGGGAGTCGGAGGCGGCCTGTGGCCCTGAAGTAGCGGGTGTCAGGGGCTGCAAAAGCGCCTCACTGAAAACCGGCGACTGGCCTAGAAGAGGCTTCGTTGTCGGTTTTGGACCTCGGATGCCTGCCCTTTTCTTTGTCGTTGCACTTTTTATGAACTCCGGTCGTCGGCTGTTCCGACAGCATTATATAGTTAAACCTTCGGACAAAGTAATGAAATGCAAAATCGTACCGACGCTTAATAGTGCGTTGGTTAAATCTAGCACAAAACCGACAACTAGCAACGTCGTGGTCAGGGCCTAGGCAAGGAATACAGTAAGAATGAAAATCCTTATGAGGTATTTGCTTCCCACAAGAAATACAATTGTTAACTTTTACTGACATCGGTCTGGAGCAAGAAAAACTTTCCCCAATGGGGTACTTAGCTTTACTGAAGACTTCGGATCTGAAATTCAATTTTGAAAATCTCGAGAGTCGGCCGACCGGCACTTGCGAACTGCTTTTGCTTCGGGCACCGCGTGGCAAGAAAGACTGAAGAAAATGGCATCGGCTGCATCTTATATATCCCTGGCACACTGACATCAGGGATGAGGCTACAGCAACTGACGCCGGACCAGGACTTTGGAATTCAGGCCAACTTTGGGTAGCCTTCCAGCAGGATAACCCAAGTGTAATGACTGCAACAGTGAAACACGATGAACATCATATCATCACTTTATTGTATAGTGGTAGCGTTGTTGCCTCACAGCAAGAGGTTCTCCCGTTCGATTATCGGCTTGGGTTGGGAGTGCCTTCTGTGTGGAGTCTGCATGTCTTCCCCGCGGTCGAGTGGGCATTCAAAAGACATGCGTTGAATGGGCGTGCCTTCGTTGAAGGTTGGGCGTCGGGCTGGCAACTCGACACCATAAAAACCAACTACAAATCATTAGCAGACCAGAGTTCCGCTATGGCGACCCCTAACTGGGAAAAGCCACAAGAAACAAACATCACTTCACTGTACAGACTTAATTTTGTCTAAAAAATCAAATACATCTTTAACATAGGCTGGTAATAGCTGAACTTTGGGGAGCAAAAAATAATGAAGAAATTGCCCTATTTTACTAAGAAAATATTCCCTACCCAAAACTATTGGACGCCCCAGGGGGTTATTTACAGATTTGTAAATTTTCCTGAAGGCAATAAAAATCAGCCATCTTGCAACCTTTTATGGCAAATCTTTTAGTTATATCTTCCAGGGAAAAATAACCTAACCAATGTCCTGGGGTGCGTCCGCACAGTTCAGTTAGCGTTGTTGTCCGTTCTTCCAGTCAAAAGCCGCCTGCTGTGTGTGTGGCGACGCGTGAATGGTTGAAGGTTTCGCGTTAGGAAGGCGTTAGCCCGGCGCAAGCCAGCATGTAAAAATCTACTCCACATCATGACGACCGGAGTTCCGCTGTGGCGACCCCTAACCGGGAAAAGCCGAAAGACACACACACACAATGTCCCTTTAGAGGTTAGTGAAAATATTAGAGGAATACCGACTACCTCATATAGAAGAGGTAGAAATTTGAAAGACTTTTTAGTGAAAACTAAATGCACTTTTCCTGAGGTGAAAAATGAGTAAAAGTTTTATAGAATATGGAACAAGTAGCTGTGGAAGGTGTTAAGGCCTGTAAATATGTTATGCAAATAAAAAAAAAAATTAATGGCCAAAATTTCCAAGCTAAAGGTTGTTTTAGTTGTAACACAGAGGGCATTATTTATGCCTTGAGATGCCCTTGTTATAAGTTCTACATAGGACAAAGCAAAAGGGATTTTAAGGTTAGACTGTTAAAACATCTAAGAGACACACATAATAATAAAAAAGAAAGTTCTGTACCGTTGCTTTTTAACCAGGTACATGGAAGAAATAGTGAAGGACTGAGAGGGTCTGTATTAGAAAAAATTAATGTTTGTACACATGGAAATGAATTTTTAAAAAATGAATTACTGTCTAAAGAATCTGTATATATTTTGAAATACAACACAATGATTCCGAATGGGTTAAATGCAGAAATTAACTGGAGTTTTTTTTATTTAATGATGTTAATTAATTGGTTAATTATTTTATTGATGTGGATATATAGGCAGGTAGAGTTTTGAAATGTTCTACTCCTTGAAGGCTGAGTTAGTCGAGACGACAGAGTTATAAATATGTGTGGATTATTCGCCTGGTGGTCTTTTCATCTGGTTATGTTTTGCATGGTTTTGTGACTTCATTTTGTCCCCGGAGAAAAAATTTTCAAGTGAGCATTTTCTTTGCTGGCAAAAAGGTCTAGCAATGGCACACCACATGTTTTGGCTATGCTGAGAAATACTTCAGGATGCAGCTGCCACTCAGCGGTCTGAATAGGCTTCTGCTGAGGTGATCTGCTAGCAGGCATGTGAAACTGGCAATTAAAGGCCCTCATGGTGATGGTTACAGATGTGTAAACCTTTCTGGAAAATCTGTCCAAGACCCTGCTTTCCCAGTCAATAGGCAATGTTTTTTTGGAAGAGCTAGCTCTTGCTCCATTAGGGCCTGGGGTCATAACCTCTGGATCTGCCACAGGGTTCTTAAAGAGATGTATGTGCATCCACAACCCTATAAAAACCGGTCTGGTTTTCTAGGGACAGGTGGCAGGGAGTCTGGTTTCATCAAAGAGTCCTGGAATACATTGTCTATCACCTCTAAGACAGGAAGTATGGCAAGCAGTTTGTGTTCAGGTAGGTTAAGAAAATCCCTATTTTTTTCTTTGATTGAGAACAGTCTTGAGCTTCTCACTTGAAGTGTTCCCTCAAGGTGTGTAGGGTTTCTCTAAAGGAAATATCTTCAGGAGGGAAGGATATGCAACATTCCCCCCCGGGTCAGAATCCCCAAAGGAGACAATGGAAACATCTTCTTCAAAGGTACAGTCCTCCAGGTTGAAATCATCTTCTGAGTTAAAGGAATTAGAAAAATCTTCTGGAGGGTTCTCACTTTTTCTTTTACCTGGGGAGAACTCAATGGGAGACCATGTGGATCTAACCAGAGAGATCAGATCTTCTGCCAACCTCAAGATCCTGTTGGTATGCCTGGGAATGCAAGCCAGTAGGCCTAGGCTGAGGCTGGCCGGGAACCACTTTCTTGCGAGTGGACTTAGGTTTTGGTCTGAGGCCAACCCCTGGCCCAGAATGGACAAAAGACTCCTGCAGGTGAAAGGCTGTTGCAATGTCCAGGTGATGCGATGAACCATTGTCAGAAGCTGGAGACTGTACATTGGTCTTGGACCCAAATGATGAACCGAGTCCTATGGCCTGAAAAAGATGTTGAGAGGCTAGGAGGCATATCGGACTCTGAACAAGTCTCAATAAAGGTCTGTGCCACCACCTCAGTAACAGAAGGCAGCAGTAGCGCTTCAACAATAACAAGCCTATGAAGACTGCCGACAGTGAACAGGCATTATCTGAAGCCCTAACCCTGAAGTGATTTTCCTTATCTCTTTTCCACCTAGGGATTGTGTTGCTCTTCTCAAATCCGGAATTTCCACAAAAGAAAAACAGACAGTATGCAAACACAGGAACGTTTTCATGGAAACAGCAAAGATGCAGATCTGAACTATGAAAACAGCAAAAAAAGTGGCAGCTGTGGAGGGAAAGAGCACACTTACACACACTACACTCAATGATCTGTTCACGAGAATGGGAGAGTGCTAACTGGTAGACTGATTAAACCCAGCTAAGTAACCCAAACAGAATCTCTGACATTACATACAACATTTCCCCAAACTCTCAGTAGTAAAGAGGACATGTACTGCTCTTCAATGCGCCTGTCCTTTCCTTTGCTTTACAATGTTTGCACTTAGGAAGGGAAATGCACAAAGTGGAAGTTTCTGTTTCAAGGTGATGGATTTGTTTGGATGTCACAAAGTTGCTGAACCCTCCTACAGGCAGAATACTTTCTGGGGTTACAAGTATGACACCAGACATACAACATGTTTATCTGTAGGGGACATCTGGTGTCAGAGATCACAATGTTAGATGACAACAGCCAAAGGTCTGCATCATATAGAAAAACAAAAGGTGACTAGATTTACCCATACATGGCTTGCTGTAGTAACACACATTATGAAAACATTGGAGAGAAACTGGAAACAAACTAATGATCAACAGAAACAGATTTAAATCAAAATTAAAAAAAAGAAGTTATGTTTTACCATAATGGTCCATCTGAGTTGTTGATCTTGTTCCAGTCATCACTGATGGGTTTGGTTCCTGAGTCCTCGGAACCGAGTCGGCCTTATACCAAGCTTGCATGCACCAAAAAGTCTTGAGCTAAGCTGCTACCCATCATGCCTTTCACTGTTACCTCAGATCGAGTTTGCATGCAACATATAGAAGAAACAGAAAATCAGAGGCCTTCTCTGCGCAGAAACCCTGAAACACCACAAAGACCCAAAAGATCTGCCAGGAACCTTTGGTGGGGGCTGGTGGGAGGGTGCGATGACTGGAAGATCATCATCAACTCAGATGGAAAGTTATGGTAAGACATAACCTCTTTATCTGAAGTTGTTAATCTTCTTCCTATTCATCACTGATGGGACAGAATCCCAAGCTACTTGGAGAACCTGGATGGGCCTTATGGAAGAACATTCCTGAGAACCACTGAGCTAAAGGCCGCTCTTCCCCTGGAGATCAGATCCAATTTGTAATGCTTGATGAAGGTATGGGGTTTAGCCCACATAGCTGCTGCACAAATGTCATCCATGGAGGCCCTAGAGTGAAAGGCAACAGACGCTGTGATAGCCCTAGTTGAGTGAGCTTTGATTTGAGCAGGCTTAGATTCATTCGTAAGCAAAAATGAGAAGGTAATGCAATCCCTGAGCCATTTTGACCAAGTAACTTTAGATACTGCACACCTCATTCTAGGACCAGAAAAGGAAATGAAAAGTTGGCCCGACTTGCGAAAGGACTTAGTTCTGTCCAGGCAGAAAAGTAGCTGTCTATGAACATCCAATGAAAGCAGGCAGTATTCTCTCTTGCTTGAATAATTTGGAAAGAATACAGAGAGCTCAGTGGATTGGTTAATAGAAAGTTTGAAACCACCTTGGGGAGAAAGGATGGACTAGTACAAAGTGATACTCTGTCCTTATGGAAATTCAGATAAGGACTCTTGATACACAAGACTTGAAACTCAGATATTCATCTGGCTGAAGTGACCGCCACCAAAAACAAGGATTTCCATGCCAAGAATTTTAGATCATATGTTACAGCAGGTTCAAAAGGGGGTAGAGAGAAAGACTGGAGAACCCGGGAGAGATTCCACGCCTCCACCGGCTGCCTAATAGGAGGTCTGCTATGGAAAATTCCTTTGAAAAAGGTCTTGCAAAGCCGGGTGGAAATAAGTGGGATGAAGACTGGATATCCACTGGGACAAAAGGAGCCATTGTAGCAGTCTCATATGTAATCTGGCTAGGGGAACAACTGACCCAGAGCCTGAAGAACTTCCCTTGCAGACACCTTTCTTCGACAGAATATCACTTGAACTTGTGCCCTTAATCTCTGAAGCCTGTGAGGGGGAAGAGAGACCAGACTTGAGTGTTGAATACTGCCCCTATAAACTCCAATTGTTGTGAGGGCTGAAGGTTGGATTTTTCCCAATGAATGGTGATGCCCAGCGACTCCGCTAGTACTAGTGTGTAAGCGGAGGGCCCTGACCAGGAGGCACTTGGGTGGGGGCAAGGAGGAGCTAATAGTCTAGATATGGATACACCTGGAATCCGTGAAGCCTCAGATGAGCTGTGACCACTGCTAGGCATTTTGTGAACACTCTGGGGGCAGTTGAGAGACCGAATGTCAGGGCTCTGAATTGGTAATGATTGACTCCCAGCCGGAAGTGAAGGAGACTCCTGGAGCGTTTTGTCCATTTTGATGTTGTAATACGAATCCCGGAGGTCTATCGAGCACATCCACACACTCACCCGAAGAAAAAAGATGATGGATTGAATCGTGACCATGCGGAACTTGGTCTGAACCACTGATTTGTTTAGCTGGCCGAGATCCAAAATGGGCCTCCACTCCCCGGTCTTTTTTGGCATTAAAAAGAATCTTGAGTAAAGCCCGGATCCACACTGGTCTGCGGGGACTTGTTGGATGACTTGCTTTTTACATAGCTTTCTTATTTAAGAAGCTACCTCCTCCCTTTGACTGGGTGGAACATCGGGAAGGGATTTCGGAGGTCTTGGGTAAGAGATTAGGGGGATGTGATAGCCTCTGGAAATTATTCTCTGCACCCACTGATCATTTGTAACACAGAGCCAGGCAGCTTGGTGCAGAGAGAAACGAGTCCCAACTGCTTCCAGAGGAAAGCAATCGGGCAGCGCTTCAGGAGCGCTGATACGGTCTTCCCGAGAAAGAATCTCTGGAATCCTGATGTTGGGGACCCCCTCTGCCCCGAAAGGGGCGTCTTCCATTATTGGAACCCCCTCTGCCTTTGGGGGAGTCCTCACCATGTGCCTCACGGAAAGGAACTGGAGACTTTTTGTGTCACATCTTTCCACTCCTCTGATTCTTGGAGAAGGAGCGCTAAGGTTTGGAAAAATGTAGACCCACGGCAGACAAGGTCTTCCTGTCCTGCTCGCACCTGGCTAATGTGTCCTTGACCTTGGAACCGAACAGAGCTGATGGTTCGATAGGGGCGTTTAAAAATGAAGACTTGGAGGAGTCCGTGAGGTCACAAATGCGCATCCAGGCGTGGTGTCTCATAACTACGCCTGCACCCGCAGCTCTAGCCGCCACTTCGGTTGTGTGGGACAGCAACCTCATGGACGAGTTGGAAATTGACACTAGGGTGGCAAGTCGGGAAGCAACTTTATCACGTGCCCCATCCAAAACTTGACCAGCGAGGGTTGCAGAGAGCTGGGTGATGAGATCTCTGGAGCCTCGTAAAATGTGCCAAAAAGTTCAGAGACCTGACAGCAAAGATCGCTGAAGCAAAATCTCACTTCCCTAACCTGTCCACCGCCCGGGACTCTGGTGGGTGGGTGAGTGGACAGCAGGACTTTCCTCTGCAAGGTCCTTTTTCATGGCCGACACCACCACAGCATCTACTGGCAAACCTCTAGACCAATGGGATTGATCCTCTGGAGGGGAGAGTATCTTATCTGATCTCCTGGGAATGGCCTCAATGGTGTCGTGATTTTTCCATGCCTGCTGCACGATGAGCTTGACTAACTCATCGGCAGGGGGGGGGGTCACCCAAGTAGAGCACCGAGAGCGGAAGGCCTACAGGAATACAGATTACTCGGAGAAAGGGTTGGAGGGTTTCCAGTCACCCCTTTGCCTCAAAATTTCCAGGATGTCTCCAAATGAGACATCATCAGGGGGTGACCGTGGGGACCCTTCCCAATCATCGTAGTCAGTGTCTTCCATGAGAGACTCCTCTGAGGAGTCCATGTGTTTCCTCTTACACACCCTGTTTCAGCAGGAGGCGAAAAGGTCGCAGCATGCCTGGCCCCAACGGCTGACTATTTCTGACGTCACACACTGATTGAGAGACCACTCATGAGGATGGGGGATGCATCTGCTCAGCTTGTCCGCAATCACGCTGGAGCTCCCCGGGATATGCGTTGCAATCAGAAAGTGGTTGGAAGCTATCGCCCAATGCCAGATTCTCATGGCTTTGCGACAAAGGGGGTAGGATTTGGTCCTTCCCTGTCTATGTACCAGACGACGGACATGTTGTCCGACTGGATAGCAATCGTTCCTGACTGAAGGAGCAGATGGAATGCTTGCAACGCCAATAGCACCGCTCTTAACTCCAGGACATTGATATGCAAGTTGACCTTTATGCTGGACCATATGCCTTAGACTGACTTTTCCTGGAAGTGGCCCCCCCACCCTAACAGGGAAGCGTCCATGGTCACCATGGTGCTATTGGGGAGCCTGAAAGGGGCGACACCAAAGATTTTCGTCTGTACTCATACACCAGAGGAATCTTGTTTGCAGGAGTTGGTAATGAGAATCTGTGAGCTCAGGAAAGAACTCACAAATACTTATAAAAATTTGAAAAATGAAACACTTAGCTGGAGAGCTCGATGAAACGCTGCTATATGGCTGCACGGCAAACGAGATCTGAGGTAACTGAGTGAAGGGCATTGTGGGTAGCAGCTTAGCTCGAGAGTTTTTGGTGCACGCAAGCTTGGTATAAGGCCGACTCTGTTCAGACAGCTTGGAACCGAACCCATCAGTGATGACTAGGAAGAGGATTAACAACTTCAGATCCAAAGTTTGGTGCTATAAAGTGCATTCTGAAGCCTTGTGCAGCTATAAAGTGTGTTCTGAATTCTTCTTCTGAAGTCTTTTACTCAAAAGTCAGAGGTGTGGAAAGCGAAAGCCTCAAAGTGTGAGAAAAGTACAGTTGTGTACACTTACCATAAATGTAGATGTTAGAGTGTATTCACTGTTGCAGTCATTACATTTGGGTTATCTGCTTGCAGGTAACCCTCAGTCGGCTTGATTATCAAAGTCTTGGGTCCTGAGTCAGTTGCTGTCTCATCTTCCATGACGTCAGGTCGTCAAGGGTATAAAGCATGCAGCCAATGCCATTACATCAGTTTTTTTTGCCCCAGATGTCAGGTGCCCCCATAATGGGAAGCAATTATATACAAGGTTACACCTCCAACAAAAAAGCAAATACACCAGAAAGCTTTAAGCATAGTAAGCAAGAATAGAGGTATAGTTAATAGAAGTCAGGGGGCTGGAGGGAGGGTAACCCGGACTGCAATAGTGAATAAACTCGAACATCTACATTTATGGTAAGTGTACACAACTGTACTATATTCTTCGTGTTTCACTGCTGCAGTCATTACATTTGGGTAGATTCCCAAAGATAAGGAAGGGAGGAGGCAGTCAGATAGCATTAGGATCAGCTATAAGGCCCTGCAAGACTGCAGTGGCAAAACCAGCTCTGGATTTAGAAAAAAATTGGCAAGTGGTAATGCTTGGAGAAGGTATGTACAGATCTCCAGGTAGCAGCTTCTAGGATGTCCTTGGTAGGGACACCTCTGAGAAAGGCTGTAGAGGTAGATGCAGCCCTGGTTGAATGTCATCTTATCCCCTGTGGGGTAGGTTTTCCATGATGCTTGTAGCAGAAATGAATGCAATGGCCTATCCACTTAGAAATGGTTTGCTTGAAAATGGCCTTCCCCTCTGCCTCTGCAACAAATGCAACCAGCAGCTGTTCAGATTTCCTGAGAGGTTTAGTCCTGTCCAAGTAAAATCCAAGTTGTCTGTGCACGTCCAAGGAGTGCAGTATACATTCCCCTTTGTTCTGTGGATTAGAAAAGAAGGTTGGCAAATGAATGGACTGATTAAGGGCCACACTGGATACCACCTTGGGCATAAAGGAGGGATTGGTCCTGAGGGACACCCTGTCCGCATGAAAGATGATGAAAGGCTCCACTGCCATAAGGGCATGTAATTCAGGCACCCTTCTTGCTGAAGTGATGGCTAAAAGGAAGGCTGTTTTCCAAGAAAGGAATTTCAACTTTGCACTTGCAGCTGGCTCAAAAGAAGGTAAAGTGAGTTTTTCCAATACAAAGTTAAGGTCCCAGGCTGGAGTTGGAGCTCTCCTGGGAGGTCTTAAATTTTTGGTCACTCTGAAGAACTGCTTGAGCAGTGGATGAGAGACGAGGGGTGGGTTCTGTGTTGTAAAGAGCTGAAATGGCCGAGGCATGAATTTTGATGGAGGAAAATGAAAGGCCCTTGTGAAGCATCTCGGTTAAGTAATGAAGAATCTGAGGTAAACTGGGCACTGCTGTGCCCATCCTCTGAGATTGGTTCCAGGAACAGAATCTATTCCACTTTTCAGCATGAGATTTTCTAGTACTAGGCCTCCTTGCCTCTAGAATGACATCCAACACTTGTTTACTGAGGGATGGTAACGTAGAGCTCAGGTAATTAGCCAGGCTGCAGGTTCAGGGTTTGAAGCTGAGCGCAGAATCTGGCCCTCCTGCTGGGACAGCAGGGTATGGGTCTGGGGCAGGTGCCATGGAGCCAGCAGTGACACACTGCGCAAGAGGAGGTGCCAGTGTTGGCGTGGCCAGTCTGGTGCAATCAGTATCGTCCTTGGTTTGTCCTGTTTGATCTTTAGTAGTACCTTGGAGATGAGAGACAGAGGAGGAAAGGCATAAAGTGATAGATTTTTCCAGGTGAAGGACAGGGCATCCACTTTCCAAGCTTGTTTGTGGGGAGTCCTTGTGCAGAATTTGTCCAATTGCTAGTTCTGAGGGGAGGCAAACAGGTCTATATTTGGGCTCCCCCTAAACATGTTGAATGTCTCTGGTTCCAGTTTCCACTCGTGTGGGTCCATGAGATTTCTGCTTAGTTCGTCTCCTAGTGTATTTAGCTTTCCTGGCAGGAATTGAGCCTGCAGGTGCACTTGGTAGCTCAAGGCTGTGTTCCACAGAGCCATGGCTAGTCTGCAGAGAGGGTATGAGTGGGTTCCCCCTGCTTGTTTATGTACCACATAACAGTGGTGCTGTCCGTCTCTATGTCCTGGAAGAATGTGGTCCTTGAAGGCGGTCAGAGTATTCTGTACAGCTAACATTTCTTTTTGATTGATATGCAGGTGCATTTGGTTTGGGTTCCATTTGGCCTGAATGCACTTCTCAGCCAAGTGAGCCCCCCCCATGCATAGTCTGATGCATCTGTTGCTAGGATTTGGGCGGCAGGGGATAGAGTGAATAGCAGTCCCTTGTTTTGGTGGCAGGCCTCTGCCCACCAAAGGAACTGTAGGCAAGGTATGATAGGAATCATTGTTTCTAGATCCAGAGAATGTTGACACCACCACTGTAGTTTCCTCATATGCAGTCTTGCATATGGAATTAGTAGACTGCAGGAGGCCATGAACCCCAACGCTTGCAGTATTTGTCTTGCAGATAGCAGGGTCTTTGTGGCCATCAATTTGAAGTAAGCTGTCAAATGAACTTCTTTCTCTGGCGTGAGGAAAGCCATCTGGGAAGTTGTGTTCACGCATGCTCCCAGGAATACAATTTGTTGGCAGGGTACAAGATGCAATTTATTTTTGTTTATGGTGTACCCCAGAGAAGTTAGCACCTTTTGTACAAACGCCAGATGACTCATGTCCTGTCTTTCTGCCTGAATTAGACAATCGTCTAGGTATGGGTATATTTCAATATTTCTTTGCCTGCAAAATGCAATGACTGGAGCTAGGCACTTTGTGACTACCCTAGGCGTTGCACATAAGCCAAAGGGCAGTGCAGAGAACTGATAGTGCATGTAGCCTGCTTTGAAGCGTAGGTATCTTCTGCAAGATTCCCTGATTGGGATGTGCAGGTAGGCTTCCTTTAAATGCAGAGTTGCCAACCAGGCATCCTTGCCTAGCATTGGAAGCAACTGGTGAAGAGTTAGCATCTTGAATTTTGGGATCACCAAAAAAGTGTTTAGGATAGAGAGATCCAGGATAGGACGCCATGAGTTGTCTTTTCTGGGCACCAGGAAAAGACTTGAGTAGAAGCTTTGTCTCCTCTCCTCTTCTGGGACAGTTTGAATAGCCCTTATACTTAAGAGAGAGAGAGAACTTGCCTTTGAGCCTCTGCCCACTGATATGGGGTAGATCTGGCCAACCATTTGGGGTTGGTAAAGTGTGGAAGTGAAATCTGTATCCTTGGGAAACTATATTTAAAACCCCTTTGTCCTGGGTAATGAGTTCCCAGTTTTTTGCCTGCAGAGCAATCTTTCCCCCTAAAGGAGCAGTCAGTTGAGAAGGGCTTGGAAGTTTTAAAATTAAGACTTTGAGACAGTTTACCATAGGGGGGAGTCTTACTACTCCCTGCTTTGGAAGTGGAAGCCCCCCACTGCTTAGCCCTGTGCGTAACTTGGGACTGAAGCCTGGGTGTTCTGCTGGTTCTGGGTTTGGACTGAAGGTCTGGAAGAGGCAGGAAAGGACCAATTCTTAGAGGGCCAATGCCTACTAAATCTTGGGGGCTGTACTTGCAGGAAATCTTTAACCGTTTGCATAGACATATCTTTTTCCTCCATCTTTTTGAGTACTTCTGCTTTGTTGCCAAACAGGCGGTCCTGGTTTAAGGGAGCATCCAGCAATTTAGCTTTAACATGATCTGGCAAAGACTGCTCCTTAAGCCAAGCATGCCTTCCAAGTACAGACCCAGTGACAGCAGCCCTGCAAGATGCCTCTAGTGAATCAAAGCCACATTGTAAAGTATGTTTTCCAACTTGTTCAGCAGAATGCATTAAATCCTGTAAATTCTTATTTTCAGCACAGTCAGGAATCAACATCATTTTCTGTTTAAGCAATCCAGTAATATGCTACTGATACTTTAACACATGAAACTGGCAGTTTAAGGCCCTAATGGCCAAGGATGCAGAAGTGTATACCTTCTTATCCAATCTATCCAGCACCATGGAATCTCTATCAGAGGGGGTAGGATTTTTGGCAGTAGTAGCCTTAATGCCCTTGGGTCCCTGAGAAATGGTCTCAGGATCTGCAGAAGGATTTTTAAAGAGGAACTTGTGAGAGTCAGGAACCCTGTAATATCTATTTGGTTTTCTGGGAGCAGGAAGTAAGGAGTCTGGGGCCAAGCTAGATTCTGAAAAGGCATCAATGTCCAGTACAGTGGGGATAGCTAAAGGCCTGTGTTGAGGTAGGAGTAAGACATCCCTAAGCCTCTTTTTAGAGTCAGAGTAATCCTGGCTTTCCCAGCGAAAATGCTCCCTAAGAGTATGCAAGGTTTCAACAAAAGAGAGATCCTCTGGAGGGGAAGCAGAGGGAATAGAGTCCTCTGCATCAGAATCCTCATAGGTAGATAAGGGTAAATCGTGGTCATCAGAGGAAACAGAAATTTCAGAATCCTGATCAAAAGAGTCATAAGCAAATTCAGTCCTAGGTCTCTTAAGAGGGGGAAGGTTGGCTTCCCCTGATTAAAGTAATAATGTCTTCAGCCATTATTTGATTTTTAGGCATAGAGGCCTGACCATGCGGTCTGGGCATCTGTTTTCTTGGCATGGATTGAGTTTTAGGCCTTGTAGAAGAAGATGGCGTTGGTTTAATATGCAATTCAGTAGGCCTGAATACACCCTCAGAAGCCGGTGCCTGCAGAGCGGCTCCGGACCCATCCAAGGTAGAGACATCTGCAGGTTCCACAGTTGAAGCATATCTCGCGGCATACTCCCAATGGGTCTCAGTAGAGGCCTACGAAGCTGAAGTAGTGGGTATCAGGGGCTGCAAGAGCACCTCACTGAGTAATGGCAAACTGACGACTAGCTTAGGAGAAGCGTCGTCAGCAGCTTTGGACCTAGGCAGCCTGTCCCCCTCTTTATCTTTATGTTTTTTCGGAATGTCGGTAGTCGGGAGGCTTACCGAAACCATATCTAGGTAATTGAACTGAGTACCAAAATATTTAGAAACGTAAATATACCAACGACAAATAGTTTGTTTAAATAAGGCACAAAGCCGACAGCGAGGTACATCGTGGTCAGGGCTTAGGCAAGGAATACAGTACAAATTAAAATATTTATGAGGTATTTATTTGCTTTCCACAAGAAATACAATTACTGACTTTTACTGACATCGGTTTAGAGCAAGAAAAAGTTACCCCAACAGGGTACTTAGCGTTAGTTGAAGACTTCGGGTCTGAAACTCGAAAATGAAAATTTCAGGAGTCGGCTGACCGGTACTTGTGAACTGCTTCTGCTTCGGGCACCACACAGCAAGAAAGACTGATGTAATGGCATCAGCTGCATGCTTTATACCCCCTGACGACCTGAAAGATAAGACAGCAACTGACACAGGACCCAACACTTTGATAATCAGGCCAACTTGAGGGCTACTGCAAACAGATAACCCAAATGTGATGACTGCAACAGTGAAACATGAACATCTTTATCCGCTCTCTTGGGTACAGGTTCCACCATGTCCGGCTCCTTCCAGGTCCCGCTGGTGATGCGGTCTGCAAACTCGTCAGCAGGGGGGGACCCAAGTAGTAAATGGGCCCGTCTCAAATGCCTTCAGAAACACTAACTCCTCCAAAGACGGAGATAGGGAAGACCATCCACTTCTCTGTTTGAGAACTTCCGAAGGAAACCTCCCTTCAGTGGAAGTCTGGGGGACCAGTCTCCCTCTTCAAAATCTGTCTCTTTGGCGAGGTACTCTCGGGGGGAGTCCACATGCCCCCTCTTATACCTTCTCTTCAGAGGGGGCTCCTCTGCGGTGAGCTCAGGAGAGGACTAAGAATAGATGGGTACCCCACGTGAGGCAGTGCCAGTCTGAACTCGCTCACAGGGCTGGACCCTGGATGAATGATGAGGCCTCAGTACCCAAACCCAAGAAAGGCTGGGGAGGACCTTGAGAAGGAGAGGTAACTATCAAACTGGAGAAGGTCCTTTTTTATCACCCAGAAGGCCGACAGACTGGACGAAGCCCCCATCATCCCCAGCGGCCAGGGTTCACCTGGGAAGGGAGAAGGGCCCCGACACAGTACCGAAGCTCCTGGACGATACCAGCTGCAAGCCCTCAAGGGAAGGAAGCAGTCGGAAAAGTCTGTACCCAAACACACCCCCAGGGAACCAGTACCAACCCCTTGGGGACTAGGTCCACTCTGGTCCAATGGCTGCAGAACCAAGCCGGCCATGGACCCTAAAGGTGTCGAGAAGGGGGGGTGGATACCCAACACCATCAGTCTCACTGTGAATCTCTTGGTCCTGACATTCCAAAACCTACTGGACTGGAAGAGAAGTGTGGAGACCCGTAGATGGGGAGGGTCCCCTAGCCGTATGGGCTGGGGACTGCAGCAGGCCCAACTCCATTTGGAAGGAGACTTCTGGATCCTGAAGTTCTATGACCTCAGGAAGGAGATCGGCTCAGACGTCTCGGATCTGAACTCCTGGAGGACCCAGAAGGGGATCCCTCAACAACAACAGGATATGATAGCACTGTCAGATCAGACAAACTTGTAGGATCCAAAGGCTTGGGAGCCATACCAGATGGCTCTGGCAAACTGGTCAGAGATCTGGGGATGGCCTGCTTCTACTCAGATCTGAAGGTCTCCAATCTGATGAGGCCTTGGATCCAAGAATCTGATCCAAAGCTCTGGGAACGACGGACCTCTGATCTGAAGCCGAAGAGGCTGGACTTAGATCCTGGGATCTGTGACCAGAGAGCCCCAGCTTTTTAGGAAACAAGGAAAAGGACCCCACAGAGGTAGGAGGAGGTCTCTTCGGCTCTTGCAAGGACGTGGAAGGTGAGTCAGTAGGTAGAGGACCACTCCAAGCCAAGCCCTTGAGGAGAAGCTTGTTGCAGCATTCTACCAGGGCCCTGGGATTGAAAGCAGAACAAATGTTGCATTCAACCTCCAGGAGCGCCGACCCTAGACAGTAGACACACTCCTCATGCAAGTCGGAGCACGGCATATTCCGACCGCAAGAGGAGCGCCTCTTAAAGGCATCCTGTCCATCTACAAAACACACATACACACAGACAGAACTGTGGAAAAAAAGAGTTTTCTATATAAAAAAGTACTACTTTAAGAGCACGAAGCGCCAAGAACTAGAAGGGGAAGGGGAGAACCTACCTACACTAAAAACTAGGTTCTAACAGGGAGGGGAGGAATTGCAATTAACTATAACAGAAATTAAAGACAGCAACTATAGCCTAAAAAGGAAGAAAAGAAGCCAAGAAAATAGCACTTATCTAAATTTCCTGCGCTTGAGTCTGAACCATGTCTGGAGCAATTCAGCAGCAAACGAGATCTGAGGGTTAGAAGGTATCAAGGGATTATGGAAAAGGGAGGAGCTTGAACTCTAGAGCTGTCTGAGAAAATGCCAGCTTGGAATCAATGTTGGATCCTAACCAAATCTGTGAGGAATAATGACACTGATAACATCAGATCAAGGTAAAATATAGACCAAAAATAATAGACATACAGAATAATTAGGAAGCAGACACAATTTATATTACAATATTTCCTCTTTTTTAAATAAACTAAAAATAGCCAGCTTCATAATTATGTCATTCCATCTCTCTATTCACTGTTTCAGTTCATGATTTTCATCCATTACTCTTTGACCTCAATGATTTCACAGTCCCCACCACCACATAACCTTTCACAGGTCAGATTCTTGTAGTACTGTCGCTGTTGTGATACCTAAAGAGGAAACCTAATAATGTTCTTCCAGCTATCAATTAAGGGTTGCTTACTAAAGACTAAATGGGGAGAACGACTCAAAGAATGCTGCTCATTGAGTGAAACGATCCAAACAAACAATACTATACATATTTATTTTCCTGCACAATGTGAAGAAAAGGAGTCTCATTTTTACTTTTCAAAATCGATCACGTTTGGCAGAAATTACTTGAAAAAATGAACCCACAAGCTCCTGACTGGGAGAAATATGTTAAACATTAAGCAAACTAGTCCCACAAAGGACATTTGCTGTTGATGGTGTTGTCACTGAGTAATAAAGTTAACTTTCAAAATATCTCTCACCTTTGCCTTTTGTTCTTTACGTTCCCACCACTCATCAAAAGTACCGAAAGCAATGTTTTCCACCATTTTGCGGTTAAGGTCTCTCTGAATGATATTTTTCATTTCCTGCATAATTGCTGAAAGCACATTATCTACTGTAACAGCATGAGGATCCTTAACCTCTTGCTGCCAAGGCTCCATGTGATAGTCATACAGTCCATGATGGTGATGGGGAAGAAAACGGTGGTCACTATCAAAATGCAAGCCATTGTGGTCCAGTGGATATTGCTCATAGGAAAGATGGTTGACAAATGCTGCATCCTGGTGGGGCAGAAATGGCTGGAAGTGTTCTTCAAATGCCCCCTGACCTTTGTTCTGACTCATCTGATGCAATCTGCTGAGCATTTGTGTCTGCATTTGAAAAGACATTGGCATGCCACCCCACTGACTGCCAAGGCGATTCATAAGTTCCATTGAATTAACAAAGTCATAGATGTGTGGGGGAGGGGCAGAGGGCTGGACAAAGTCCTGAGATGTAGGCTGCATGTGGTGAGAAGTAGCATATTCCTGGACCTGTGAATGTGGCCCCACTTCAGTCCCCGGGATATGAGGTGGCATTGTGTGGACACCAGCTTGTGGCTGCAATGAGTAACCAGGCTGAGGATGTTGGAGAGAGAGTCCTGGGTGATTGTGAAAACCTGATACAATGGGCAATGACCCCATTGTCGGTGTGATGACCTGAAAGTGCTGCTCAGTGTGTGACTGATCATCTGCTTCATCATCAGAGATCTCCATATCTTCTCCTGAAGACTGGTGGGAAACCTAAAACAAAAAGAAAATGAAATTAGTGATCAAACATCATAATTATGTCACAATGAAACTAAAATCTCAACTACTGAAAGCAGCTGACCCCCAAGTAACTTAATTTGCTGTCCAAGTAAACCTACAAATACCAAAGAAAGTTGATAAGCAACTTGGTCATACTTAACATTTACACAGGACTGGAGAGTATCCACACAAAACCTCACTGTCTGCCACATAAGTTATACACACTGTGTAAAAAATTAACTGTTTGTAACAAAAAAGTCAATGTTCTGCCCAGAAAAGAAGCAGACTGCATATAAAATAAAAGGTGATGCTGGTTCTCAGAAGACCAATATTTAAGAAAAGGCATACACATTACTCTATTGTTTCAATAAACCTTCGGCAGTATGATCCACAATAGCCATATACTTCAGGATCATCTAAAGACCTGCCAGCAAAATGATATCTGATTCAATAACAGTATAATGGGAAAAAACAGTAAAGATTCAAGGAGATTACTGCTTTTAAAAATGCGGTCTGAAGATGGGCTTACTGGAAAAAGCTCCTCATTCCTTGGAATAAACTTCTTCTGCAGGTCAGGAAAACGACAACTAAACTGTAAATCTGGGTTTGAATGACCTAAATCACAAAGACAATATTATAACTGTACCTGTGCAAGTTCAGTAACATACTGCTTCAGCAGGTAACATTCTACATAGCAAACTGCAAAAAAACAGTCCTGTAAGCACTCTTTATACCTGCAATCCCACAGACCACTGTGCAACTACAAGATGTACACGTGATAATGGAGGTCCATAAAGACCACTTACCAACTGTCAGTACAGTCACTGAAACCAACTCTCCTGAAAGATTACAGCAATCTTAATGCCAAATATGCACTTGACCTTTCTATAGACGGTGCAAAATCAGCCAGCCCATTCATTTTAGGGCAACCCATCTAATAAATGGCTGATCATGAAATTATGGAATAAGGCTTACATGTTGCAAGACCTAAACTGAGAGAGACATCTGTGCTATTCTAACTTCTCATAAACGTATAGTAACCTAAGCATGTAAAATGCAGGAAAACAAAAAAATATTACCAGACTTCATAGGTTGGTACTGGGCTATCTGCCCAAAGGCATATATTAGCCCAGCCACGTTGTGCGGTATTCACCGCCCCTTTAGTAGTTCCATAGACCCTTGTACTAGCACAGCTAGTACCCTTGGCCCCTATCTAGTAGTGCTGTTGGTGTGATCCCCGGTGTGAACTTTCTGTTACCCACCCACTCATCAAGGTAATTGATAATTGGCAATTGATTGAGTTTTACTCAATCTCAACCCCTGCTATACCACATTTAAGTGCAATCAAATCAAAGGGTACCTATAGACAATGGAAGTGGAGTAAGTCAAGATCAGGTGGTATACAGTTCATATCTCAACACTATTTGGTATCGACTGCTATCTGAGCTGCAGACAGAGTGACTGTGGGAGAAGGTTGTCTTCCTGTTCTACACAAAAACAAGTGAACTTTGACTAGTAATTCCCTAGAAGAAGGAAGCAAGAGGAGGAGGTGAACAGGCAGTTTTCTTAAGGTCTGCAAGAAAGAATAAATGCCTTCTGTTTAGATCAATCTATAGCAAAGAAATTTAAAGCAGCAAGACGAAGAGCAAGGTGCAACTTTTTTTTTTTTTTCAGATGAACAATGCTGTGCTGAAAATATTAAGCAAGACACTCCCCGTTAACATACCTGTATGTTCACAAATTTGAAATTAATCCTTTGGCAATAGTAGCCCTAAAACAGGACCCTGCTTTGAATCCGATGCCCAGTTTATGTTTGGTGAAGCTGTTAAGGTTGTATCATGTGACTGTTGTTCATCAACTTTTCAGTAAAGCATTCTGAAAATGATGCAGAAGTGGACCCTGGTTGAAAGGTCTGTGAAATGCAAGGTTGTTTTGCCTCTGAGGTAGCAGTTACTTAATGCAGTCTAAAAACACCTGGAAAGAATCAGTCTGGACACCTGAAGGCCCTTACTTTATGAGGCACGGGAGATGAAAAGTTGGTCACTTTTTTCTGAAATTCTGCATTCTATTTACACAAAAGCATAGCATCCTGTGGAGATCTATCCAGCGGAGGAAACAGTGACTTTAAATTTCACTGTAGGGAAAGAACACTGGGAGAGGTCTAATTAAAAATGGTTCAGGCAAATAAAACAGTAGACTCCAAATGAAATGAGTGTATTTACTAGATAAAGCTCTTTTCGTCCGGTATATTAACTTGAACTTCTTCAGATAAAGCACAACCCTCCCCATGGCTACATAAAACCACTAAGTCAGAAATGAAAAATAGGGATAAAGCCTGGGAGCACTGGCGCAAAACCAAAACCCCCTCAGCTAGACAGAAATTCCTAGAACTACGCAATAGAGTCAAAAAGCTAATAAAACAGGACAAATCCCAATACTACCAGTCTGCCCTAGACTCCTCACAACACAGCCCCAAACAATTCTGGTCCTCCATAAACTCCATCCTCTACCCAGGTAAAGTCAGTACCCCTCCTCCTAACATCCCTCACTCCTCAGAAAATATTGCTACCTCATTCAACACACACTTCACCCAAACCATTAAACCATACTATCACTAGCTAAACAACACAACCCCCCTCTCCCCTCCAACCCACACCTTCAACTAGTAATCTCCCCACTGCCTTCTCTTTTTCTCCTGTACCTACCTCCAACATAAAAAAACTCTTAACTAAACTTAAACCCACCAAATTAGCAGCAGACAGCCTCCCAAGTGAATACCTACAAATCGCAGCTGATGCTCTGGCCTACCCAGTATCCATCTTGATTAACCGATCTCGGTCAGAAAGTTACGTTCCCACACTGGAAAGTATCACATATAATTCCCCTCCACAAAGGCGGACCCTCCACAAAACTAACCAATTACCGCCCCATAGCTATTCTCTCTCCACTCTCCAAAATACTAGAGAGATGCATACACTCTCAGGTCGCAGACTACCTCCTTACTAACAACCTCCTTTCCTGTACTCAGCATGGTTTCCGACCAAACCATAGCACCACCACTGCCTTACTCTCCTTTACTAACACTATCCTTCAGCATAGTCAGTCAGGGTCTAGACTATCAGGACATGCAACGTACTAGAACTGAACAAGTGACTACATTTTATTATTTTCGCTCTATTTCATCTTATTTTATTTTATTTCATCTGTTTCATTTTTCATATAGAAATATTTGCTTCTATGGCACATTAATGAATTGAAATGGATATCTTTTATTCTTGAGATGAGACCTATGAACATGAGTCTCAAGATGGGAATGTAATATTTTTACAAGCACAGTATTTGTTAGTTAAGTCTGAAGATAAGCTTTGTACATATACATACACTGTTATTTCATGCTCCTCTTGGACTCGTATTGTGACATCATAAGTTGGTTACTAATTGGAGTTTTTGTTGGAACTAGTTTAACAAGTGTTATTTCATCTTCATTAATAGTTCATTTATGGAAATCCAATTATTTAATTTAGTTTACTGTTAGAGATGAAAATTTTTTGCAAGAATTGAAGTAACATATTGTACATGCATGGATTAATGTGACATATTACTCACTAGTATAACCACTGGTGTACTTTAAAATTTTATACATCTCATCCTCTACCATCAGGTTTTACATACATCTTATGCTCATTTACATCGACATTATGTGTATCCATGTTCCATGCATTTGTATATTTGTGTTTAATGTTTGCATAACACATGTTAGTCAGTTTATCATAGGAGATTATACAAGCGACTAGTTACTAGTCATTATGTTTTTTGTGTTTATTTTATAATTGAGATGTTATGTTATATTATATTCTATATATTTTATGTTATACTACCATGCGTACTTAGGTTTTTAATGCACTGTTGTACTCTGCATTCGCGTGACGTCTTTAGCGTCACGTAATGGCATTTTTAGATTAGTAGCGTATATTAAATTAAATTAATATAAGTAATATTAGTTAATGCAGATGAACATCTATAGATAGTCTCTTTTGAGACTTCTAAGAAATTACATTCCTTTATATGGAGAATCTCACTATATTAATAACCAAATACCCGCGTGTATTATGTTATTTGGATTGGGTTGGGCGGGCTGATATAGAATCTTTGGAAAGAATGAATGAACAATTAGTTATATTTCTCTTTTTTCTGAAGAATAATTTTATCAACAGCTAGTGACCCATATGAAATGTGCACTCAGACCGACACTATGTAGGCCGCTACAAGTTGAATGGATGCAATAAATAAATATGTATCAACTTAGTTTTAGTTTCCTAGCTGAAACTGCGAGACATAGAAGTTCTGGGTTGTGCAGAAGTATTAGGCTATGTAATACATTTTACAACCTTACAACATGAGCAGGATTCATTGTAAATTGATTGAACTAATTACAAATTTAACTTAATTAGGTTGGTTAAATTGATGTGTGTCTTTTATTGGCTGATACCTACTATATAAGAAATGCTGTATTGTTGTTTAAATAGATCTGATGAAGCGTGCACAGTGCACGCGAAAGCGCTTATCTTTTTTACTCTGTTTTATGTGCTGTTTGGAATAAAAGACAGTGATTTTATTCTAACTTCTCGTGGTGTATCCTTTGGAGTTTCATCTTGTTCATTGGTTGCTGCTCTGTTTTGCTGAACGATACTTTGGAATATAGTGGTATTACTCTACGTTTTGGCACTATCCTTCAGCATAAAAACAATGGCCATCTCTCCTCTGCTACTTTCCTAGACCTATCTAAAGCATTTGACATGGTCCCACACAAACAACTTATCTCTGTCCTCAATAACCTATCCTTCTCACAATCAGTCACCAACTGGTTTCAGAGTTACCTGTCTGACCGCCAACAATCCGTTGTATGGCAGAATGACATATCTCCCCAACTACCTGTCTCCATAGGGGTTCCCCAAGGATACATCCTTGGACCCCTACTCTTCTCTGTTTACACCAATAATCTAGCCTCTGCCACCAAACATGGCACACTCATACAATACGCAGATGACTCAACCATCATCTGCTCAGCCCAGTCCCTACCAAAACTGCAAAAAGTCACACAGGAAGCCTTTTCCTCTGTTGAAACATGGTTATCCGATGCCCGATTAATACTCAACCCAAACGAAACTAAACTAAACTACTCATCTTCCAACCCACCAAACATACTCAAAACAACTCTCACTTTAACATCACAGCAAAAGACAACACCACTATATACCCAATTGAACACACCAAATTGCTAGGAGTGGAAATAGACAAACTAAAATTTGACATTCACATATCCATGACTATAAAAAAAGTCCACAAAAATCTAGGAGCGTTATACAGAAATAAGCAATTTCTCACCAAAGCAGCAAAGATTTCAATAGCAAATTCCCACCTTATCTCCACCCTACTTTATGCCTCTCCAATATATACCAACCTAAGGCAATGCGATCTAAACAAGCTAGAGACTTGCTACAACAAAATCGCCAAATTTGCCACATGGGCATCCTACCGTAGTCACCACTGTCTCTCACTTGCTGAACTGGGCTGGCTTGAACTCCCTTCACCTCCTTCAGTGGTATCAACTCTCACTCGCCCACAAACTAGTAAACCATCCACTAAATGTCCCATCCCTCCAGAATCCACTCCAACCCTATCGCACCACCAGACCACTAAGACCCAGCAGCAAAGATCACTAAAACCAATAACTCTGCTGGTGAAGCACTATTCCCTTGCGCCATAGCCAAATTATGGAACTCACTCCCACCCACAATTACCTCCATACCATCATGCACCCACTTCAAAACTTTACTAAAAGCGCAACTAAAAACATGCTGGCTATGCCCTTGCAACTCCCACTCTAATATCATCCACCCCATCCAACCACTACCTTTCTTTCCACTCCACTAACTACCTTGATTATAGCAAGCTCAGATGCTCATAAGCCAGTACTTATTATACAGCACAAACTTCTTCTTCTTCTTGTAACATTTGTTAATGTCTGGTATGCACTTCACAGAGATTCTAGTTGTCTACTGATATACTATGTTCTTCATCTGTAAATATGTTGTAAGTAATTGCTATGTAAATTGTTAATCACTATGTAATCCAATGTAAATACTGTCTGTTTATTTTAACTGTGGAGCTTTTCTCCCCGGGCCTCCGCTGAAAATGGACCTACGTCCAGTCGGACACTCCCGGTCAACAAATTTAAATAAATAAATAAATAAAATAAAATAATAAAAAACAAGCACAAATTAGAGTTTTAAATACCCCTTAAAGTTCTCCCATGTGATTGTTCAGTAGCAAGCTCTTAAAGGAACATCCCTACAATACCATCCAAGGTCATTCTTCACTGTTACATAGATTAAATAATTGAGACTTTTGTTTTTATACCTATGTAAAATATTATTTAGAAAAACATTTTGTAAAACACATACATTACAGCATATTTTAGAACGTTTATCTCCTCAAATTTTTCAATTTTAGCATGCAATGAATTGAGCACATGTCATTCAGTCCCGGGGTAATATATGTGTTCAAGCGGATTTGCCACAGTAATTCTAACTGTTCAAGAATTACTGTTTGGGGTCCGCCCCTTGGGTCAGTGCAAACTTGTTCTATTGCCCGGAACTTGAAAGTGTCGTTTGCGCTTACATGTCTAGCTAATGCATTCTGTTTTGTTTTTTGAAATGTACATGTGTTCAAAATCCTATCTTTTAGTTTATGTTCTGTCTTTCCTACATAGAAGGAAGGACATAGTTGGAATAAAACAAGATAAACTACCATTCTGGATTGGCAATTATATCTATTACTGCTTTTCAACACTTTGCCATTAATTTCTACACTTCGTCCTTCCTGTATGTATCTACAGTAAGGACAGCTAAAAGACATTTAAACATTTCAGGATTTTTAGTTATGGTGGGTCTCCTAACCTCCAATAAGTTTTTCACGTACTTCTCTTTCCTGAATATAATTCTGGAGCTTGTGCTTAGTTTGTTCATTATTTCCCTGTTGTCCAATAATAAATTCCTATTTTTGTTTAGCATGTTTCTCACACTATTGGCTTCAGGGCTAAACGTTATGACAAATCTAGTTTTGAAATTAATGCTAGCCATGTTTCCTGCGTCAATATTTTGGGTTGCATCTCTGGTTACTAAATTATCTTGTGTTTGTTCGCCTCCCAGTATAGGTTTATAAAAAAACAGTGGATTTTTTATTTGCAACTTCCTCTATTAACTCATTCAATAAGGTTGTAGGACAGGCTCTCTTTTTAAACACGTGCTTTAAATTAATATACTCATGTTCAAATTCTAAATCAGTGGTTACCATTTTCGCTGCTCGTACCAGTTGCCCTTTCACCATTGATCTTTTTTGGTGAAAGGGGTGAGCACTTGAATAATGCAAAAATGTGTTTGAATATGTGCTTTTTCTGTATGTTTGCACGATATTCTCTTTTGCTGGCTTTCCTAAGGAGTATGTCCAAGTAAGGGATTTCTTGGTTATTATAAGTAAATGTGAATTGTAAAAAGTTAGTAGTGATATTAAAGTAATTCACCAATTCACTAGCTACCATTATGTCTCCTTTGACTATTATGTCTCCTTTGACTATCACCCAGGTAATGGGTAAAGAAAAATATATGGTTAGCCATTTCAACGTTTCCAAAAATATATTCATGCTCCCAGTAGGCCATGACTAAATTAGCGAAACTGGCTCTGCATGGGGAACTCATGGCCACTCCAGTTTTCTGTAAGTAATACTTATTTTTTTTTAAAAAATGAAATTGTTGGTCAAAATAATGTCTAATAATTCCTCCACTAGATGTATTTCTGTATTGGGTCCCCTTTCCTTTTCATCATGGTAGATATACATTCAATATCCAATGCATGGTGGATAGAGGTGTAGAGGTTTTTCACATCTACTGTTAGGAAGTTGTAATCATTATTGTATTCAAGTAAGTTGATTTTCTCTAGGAACGACCATGGGTCCCTGCATATTTGGTATTCAGTTTCTACATATTTCTTCAGTATGCTGTCTACAACTTTAGCACTGGCATACGTGATGGAATTTCTCCATCAACAACTGGTCTCAGTGGAGGAGTCTGTAAATCTTTATGGACCTTCGGTACTCCAAAGATGACTGGTGTCAAAGGAGCCAAAATGTTCATATAATTGTACATTTCTCTATCTATTTTCCCTTCTATAAACAAGTCGTTAATGTTCATTTTAATGAGTTGGTTAGCAATATTTAACTGGTTCAAAGGCACTTTCTCAAAAGCTTTAGTGTCTAATAAGTTTTCTATTCTGTTTTCATAGTCATCCAGGTCCATACATACTAACCCCCCCCCCCCACCTTTATCGGGTTTCATCACCCTTACCTGAGTTTTTTTTAAATAAGTTTAGAATCTCCCATTCATATTTACTCATGTTTCCCTTATGTCCTGTTTTTCTATTGTATACATCACGAATGTCAAGCTCACACACTTTTTCAAATGTACGTAATGTTGCATGTAGAGGAGGGTTAAACATACTGTGTACAAAGAAGGGGTTAGGTTCAGCATTGTTGTTGCCTAAAATTACATTTAAATTCAGTTTTCTTGCAAACATTTTCAAGTCCACAATAGTTTTTCCCAAGTCCATTCTTTGTGCAGGAATAAGAAGTTATGTACCTACCATAACGTTCCATGTTAGTTGTCTTCTTCTCGCCTTATTTCTTGCTGGTTGGGTTTGGAGCCGATCCTCGGCTCTGACTCGGCCATCTTCAAAAGCTCTAGAGCTTCTTACTGGCTCGAGGTCCCCCCCTATATCCCAAGATGCCTGGCACTAGATACCCAGATCTCGTTTGGTAACCTAACTACAGACATAATAATAATAATAATCATGATAATACAGTAACTGTAGCAGGACACAGGAAACTACTGGAGAGACTGACAGTCAGAAGAAACAGCCAGAGAAGACTCAGCCATTGATAAAGAAGCCTAAGGAACTCTTCTCGGTCTACTAGGAAGGGGGATGGAGGGTGGGACGCAAGAAAGAAGGCGAGAAGAAGACAACTAACATGGAACGTTATGGTAGGTACATAACTTCTTAATGTTAAGTTGTCTATCTCGCCTTCATTCTTGTTGGTTGGGACAGTGTCCCTAGCACCTCAATCCTGGGTGGCTCATCGGAACAGACTCTTCAGAACAGTGGAACCAAAATCAGCTCTGCTTCTGGAAGCCACATCCAGCTTATAATGTGAAATGAAGGTATGTGGATTAGCACAGGTAGCTGCCGCACAAATAGTTTCCATTGGCAATCTAGCCTGAAAAGCCACAGAAGTAGCTAAAGCTCTGGTGGAGTGACCTTTGGGTTTAGCAGGAAGGTCTTTATTTCTCAACTGATATATAAAGGTAATAGCAGAAGACAACCACCTAGATAAGGTGACTTTTGACACCGGTATGCCTTGTTTTCCTTCAGCGTAAGACAGGAACAACTGGTCTGATTTTCGGAATTGGTTGGTTCTATGCAAGTAAATGCGTAATTGTCTATGGATGTCCAACTGATGTAATTTGTATTCTGCCTTGTTGGAATAATTCGGAAAGAACACGGGCAGTTCAATGGACTGATTCAAATTACAATCAGAAGTAACCTTTGGGAGAAAGGAAGGATTAGTCCGAAGAGAAAATATAATTGTGAAAAACTAGGTAAGGAGGACAAACACAAAGAGCCTGAAGTTCAGAAACTCTTCGGGCCGACGTAAATGCAACCAAGAAAAGGGTTTTCCAAGAAAGAAACTTCAAGGAACAAGAAGCTGCCGGTTCAAAGGGGGGCAGTATCAGGGAAGCTAAAATCAAATTCAGATCCCACGGAGGCGGGGGATCTCTTACTGGGGGCCTGAGTAAAGTGGTCCCCTTCAGAAAGGCTTTACACAGCTTATGGGACATGATGCTTGAATCAGATAGACCCCTTATGAAAGTTTGAAATTGCAGCTAGCTGAACTCTAATCGTGGCAGAAGAGGATCCAGTTCGAAAAAGTTCTGCTAGAAAATCTAAAATATGGTGCACAGGGGCTGAAAAGGGATCTATATTCCTGTTCTCTGCCCATAAGGAAAAACGTTTCCACTTACTAGCGTAAGTCTTTCTAATGGTAGACGTATGCGAGGATAAGATGATTTCATGCACCGAATGGGAGATGTTGGGAAGCCTGGCTAAAGTCGGAAGTGGAGAAACCAAGCAGTGAGCTGGAGAGATTGAAGAGATTGGTGCAGCCCGCCCGACTGATGGATCAGGAGATCTGGAATTGGGTCCAGGGCTGCTCCAGAAGGTGATTATGCAGGAAGGGGAACCAAATTTGTCGAGGCCAGTAAGGGGCAATGAGGATCATCTTGCATTCCAGTGTGGTAGCTTTCTGAATTAGTTTGGGAATCAGGGGGAATGGAGGGAATGCATAAAGAAGTCCCTGGGGCCAATCGTGAACTAGAGCGTCTCTGGGGAGGTGTCAGGGAAGAGGTAGGGGAGAGAAAAAATTGTCGCACTTGCTGTTGAAGGGGGTGGCAAAAAGGTCGCAGCAAGGTTGACCCCATTTGCGGAAGATTCTGTCCACCACAGTCTGACTGAGAGACCACTCGTGAGGCATGAGAATTGCTCTGCTCAGCCTGTCTGCTATAACGCTGGACTTCCCAGGGATGTGCGCTGCTATCAGAAACCATTGGGAAGAGATCGCCCACTGCCAAAGTCTGAGTGCTTCTCGACATAAGGGGTATGACTTGGTTCCGCCCTGCTTGTTGATGTACAATATCACTGACATATTGTCTGTTTGAATTGCAATGGTCCCATTGGGAAGAGAGTTCTGAAGAGCTTGCAACACTAAAAGCACGGCTCTCATCTCCAAGACATTGATATGCAGATGGTACTCGTGAGGCTGCCAGGTGCCTTGGACTGTTTGCCCTGATAAAGTCCCCCCCACCCGATCAGGGAGGCGTCCGTGGTCACCATAGCTACTTGGGGAGGAAGAATGAATGGTCTGCCCTGGTGTAATAATGGGGAAACCATCCACCAAACAAGTTGGTTTTTGCATGACTGTGTGATCATTATCCTGTGAGACATCGGGAGTTGCTGGAAAGACCATTGCGTGAACAACATCCACTGAAGAATCCTCATATGAAAGCGTGCAAGGGGGACTAGTATTATAGCCGCTGCCATGAGACCCAATGTTTTTAGGACAAATCTGGCCTGAATCTTTTTGCATCCTAATAAGTCGAATGGCTAACACTCTGTCTACTGGTAGAGTCGCTGACATGTCCTTTGTGTTTAAGTTTGCGCCTATAAAGGTGATAGATTGACAAGGTGACAATGCAGACTTTTCGAAATTTATTGTGATGCCTAGAGTGGAGCATGTTTGGATGGTGTAGTCTCTGGCTAGCAGCAGGTGATGCCTGGTGGTTGCAGTAAGGAGCCAGTCGTCTAAATATAGAAACACCTGGAATCCTTGCCGTCTCAAGTGAGCGGTGACTACTGCCAAACATTTGGTGAACACCCTGGGGGCTGTGGTGAGACCAAAGGGCAGCGCTCTGAACTGATAATGACTGGCTCCCAGCCGGAAGCGGAGGAATCTTCTGGAGCGTCTGTGCATTTTGATATGGTAGTACACATCCTGAAGATCTATGGAGCACATCCAATTGTCCTGACCCAGAAAGGGTAAAATGGACTGTAGCGTGACCATCTGGAACTTCGTTCTTTGAACAGACCTGTTTAGTCTGCTGAGATCCAGAATGGGTCTCCAGTCCCCTGTCTTTTTTGGTACCAAAAAGAACCTTGAGTAAATTCCGGATCCTTGTTGGTCTGCTGGGACTGACTGGATGGCTTTTTCTTAGCAGTTTTGAAATTTCTTGAACTGCTTGATCCCTTAGATTGGGTGGAACATCTGGAAGGGATTTTTTGGGAATGTAGGGAGTGCGAAAGAAGGGGATTTTGTAGCCTTCGGCTATGATAGAAAGTACCCATTTGTCTTTTGTTATACTTTGCCAGGCTTCTGGGTACAGCGATAATCTTCCCCCGACTGCCTCCGAAGGTGGACAGCCGGGCAGCACTTCAGGGATGCTGGAAGGGCTTGTCAGAGAAGGATTCTCTTTGGCCCTGATTTTGCGGACCCCCCCTGCCCCTAGGGCGGCGTCTATTGTTGTTCCCTCCTCTGCCCCTGGAGGGGAACTCTCCACGTGTATCAGGCACGGCTCCCTGGTATTTCCGGAACCACATCTTCCCACTCTTCTGACCCTTGGGATATGGTCTTGAAGGAGTGGAAAAACGGACTCCAATGGCAGAGAGAGTCTTGCCAACCTGCTCACACCTGGTAAGGGTATCCTTCACCTGTGGTCCAAACAGAGCAGAACCATCAAAGGGGGTGTTGGTGAAAGACGCCTTAAAGGGTTACGCAAAGTTGCATAACCGCATCCAAGCGTGTCTCCTCAAAGCCACACCTGTGCCTGCGGCCCTACTCGCTCCATCGGCTGCATAAGGAATGAGCCGCATGGAGGAGTTTACTACAGAATTTAGAGTCGCCAGCTGGGAGGCAATCTTAACCTGAGCCCCCGCAGATGATGGATCTTGAAGGGTATCTCCTAACTATTTAAGGAGATCCTTTTGAAGGCGGGTAAAATGGCACAAATAGTTCAAAGACCTCATGGAAAAGGTCGCTGAGGAAAACCACCGCTTCCCATATCTGTCCATTGTCCTAGATTCCTTATTAGGGGGATGGACAGACGAAGAAGTTTCAGCCAACTCCTTTTTAGTGGCCGCTGCTACCACCATGGCATCAACGGGAACACCCTTGGTCAGAAATTGCTTGTCCTGAGGGGCGGTGATGAATTTTGTGGGCCCACGGGGAGCTGGTTCCATTGTGTCTGGAGCTGACCACCCCTTTCGAGCCACCACCGACATCAGTGGATCGAAGGGCGGAGACACCCAGGAGGTGGAGGGTCGGGAACCAAACGCATCCAGGAATACAGACTCATCCTCGGAAGGGTTAAGGGTAGTCCTGTTCCCCCTCTGCCTAAGGATTTCAAGGATGTTTGAGAAGGAGACGTCCTCAGAGGGGGATCTCTGGGACCCTTCTGACTCCTCCAAATCGGTACCTGAAGTGACAGACTCAGGGAAGTCAACATGCTTCCTCTTGCATTTTCACTTTCGAGGGGGCTCCTCTGAATGAACAGGGGAGGCCTCGGAAGAGGAAGATACACCCAATGGGGTGCCTTGGAGCATTTGTTCCCCACGCCTGGGGTCTGGAGGAGGGGCAGAGGCAGGAGCAGGCACCATGGGGGGAGGAGCCAATGAGGCCGACCGTGAGGCTGACTCAGATGCCAGCACACTCCTCATGACCTCGAAGGCGCCCTTTCCCGATGCCATAGAAGGCTCCGGCTCCGAAGAGACCGGAATCCTTCCCGGCACCGAGAAGGACAGCTCCGAAGCAGATGTAGGAGCCAAACTCACCTGCGCCGAAGCTCAGAGGGAGAACGGGGTCAGACAAGGGTCCAATGCCCCTCACCCCCTCGGAGCCGACGAGGGAGTCTCGGTGCCCAGATCCCTCCAAAGACGGCACCATGGAAGAGATTGGAGCCGACGAGGGCACCGAAAGGGGAGGTATCGGTGCCGACGGACCGACTGTTCCAGCCACAGCATGCTCCGGCTCCGAACTCAAGGGATGAGTCGAAGGAGGAACTATTGGAGAAACAGGTAGAGCCGAACCCTGGTGAGGGGGGCTGGATAGCATTTTTGCCAGGGCCTGCGACATTAAAAGCCTGCTCAGCCTAGACGACCGGGAAGAGTGGGATCGATGACTCCGCTCAGACTGCAATAAGGGTGAGCCTGGAGCGGAGTGTATAGACTCCAATGATGGTGACCTGGAGCGTTTCCGACTCCCTGACAGTTCCGACAGAAGAGTCGGAGCCGACAGAGATAGGTACTTTGGCTCCAGTCGGAGCCAAAGTTGACTTAGAGATAGGTACTTTGGTTCCAGCCAGAACCGAAGTTGAAGCAGAAGCCATACTCTGCGACGGCTCAGAGCTGGGAGCCGACGGCTTCGATGACCCAGAAGGTTTCACTGACTGAGTCTTGGCCGGTGATCCTTCAGGTTTAAGCAAACCCCTCAGGATAAGCTTATTCCAACGCTCCTGCACGACTCTTGGACTAAAGGCGTGACACACCGAGCAAGAGTCCTGCAGGTGTAGGGAGCCCAAGCAGTAGACACAAGAAGTGTGACCATCTGTCAGAGACATTTTCTGACAGCATGAGTCACACTTCTTGAATCCCGACACTTTTGTCTTTAGACATTCCTGTAAAGGAAAATCAAATACAAATAACAAGTAGAGTGGAGAGTAGGTAACTGAAAAAAAATTCACACAAATCACACAAGTTACCACACCCTAACAGCACACACACACACTATAATAATATAAGACCTACAAGCTACCACAATTTACTAAAAATAAAACTTTTGTCTACCTTAAAAATAAAACAAGGATAAGCCTCTAACTAAAACGGCTTACTTTGAAAGGTAAACGGGGGTGGGGGAGGGAAAGGAAAAACTCTCTAAGGAGAAAATAAGTTTTGAAGGGGGATAAACACTAACAAAATGCTACAGAATCTACTCTAAGCTAGAACAACAAAAGTATACCTAACAAAGTACAAAAAAGTCCTAATTATAAGAACAAAGTGAAAATTACGACCTGAGCCAGTAAACGCAACCTCGTAGCAGAAGCGGCAAACGAGATCTGGGTATCTAGAGCCAGGCATCATGGGATATAGGAGGGGGCCTCGAGCCAGTAAGCAGCTCTTGAGCTTTTGAAGATGGCCATGTCAGAGCCGAGGATCGGCTCCAAACCCAACCAGCAAGAAAGAAGGCGAGATAGACAACTTAACATTAAATGTTAAATCTTTTGCTAAAAGTTCTACCAATTCTGGAGGCATCTCAAAGGATGAATAGTTGTAAATAAGAAAATCACCTTCAATGTTTTTTATAATTGCACAGTTCTGTACTATATCACAGTCCTGTGTTTTATTTACCTCCACTTCTTATTGTGTGCTTTCCTCTTGTTTTTCATCTGTTTGGCAGCGGTAAAACCCTGATTGTTGAAGGCTGTATTATTGTTGCCGTGGTGAATGATTTGTCGGTTTTGTTGCTGGAAGTTCATATTTCGTTGTACATAGTTGTTATTCATTATATATCCTTTGTTTTGGCTGCGAATATGTTCACTTTGACGTATGATTCCATTTCCCCATGCTTCATTTGATGTTCCTTTACCTATGTCTTCCATTACACTACATTCAGTAGTTGTAGGAAGTTTGTTTACATAATTTCCTGCCTCCAATTCATACATTTGCATGGGGCGGGCATTGACTTCTGGATTCCATATTTGTGAAGGAGGTGGGCGTGGAAAAGCAGTGCCTTTTTCATATTGTAAGCGATCACGATTAAGTTTTTTTTTTTTTAATTTTTATTGTTTTTAGTTTGCCAATGTGTTAGTCAATACTATGAAATATTCTGTTGTAATATTTATATCCTGGAAAGTCAGTATGTCCACAAATTTCTTCATCAAGCCTCTGGACATCATCTGCTATTTCATTGGCCATTATTTGGTAGTGCTTTATCATGAGGGTGAGGAGAGCCAAACCCTGTTGATTAAATAATTGAATCAAGTACTTATGAAAGTTAGAGTCTGGCACCAACCCTGTCGGGGTACTGACAAATTCATAGTCCTTTTGGGACTAGTTTTAACCAAACACATTCTTAAGTATTCCATCTCCAAGCATAATTGTTTGTATTTGAGTAGTTTATTGTCAAACAGTGCCAAGTTACCAGAAATAGGGACAGATGATCTGATGCTGAACAAGGAATAAGTTGCTTAAAGTTGATAGGTGCTGCAAGCCATTCTTTCAACGTGGGACCCCAATAAGCCTTGGAGGAGTGTTTCTCACTGCATGTAAATCAGGATTCAGTTCTTGTTGGTGTAAACTTGATTCCCATCTAGCAGAATACAGCTGAGGAGGGTCTATGTTCACTTCTATACTAGAAGTCCCTGCTGCTAATTGCAGCTGCTTACCAGGTGCCCTAGCTGTATCAGAAGTACTTGAGTGGAAGATTCACAGCTGGTCAAGTGCCCATTAAGAGAGATTCGACTTTCTCACAGTAGCGTTATCCAGTCTTCTATGTAAAGCTTCCACTTGTTGGCTCAAAGTAGCCACAACGATGCTCAAGTTGTTCGTTTCCCTCTCATTTCCAGGTTCAGCAAAGAGGGATTTAGTGCTGTCTAACCATCAGATGCCATAAACTCGTTCAAACAAACTAATACAATTCAAAAACGAGAGACAAACCAAAAATTAAACACTGGCAAACTGGTTCAGGCAAATAAAACGGTAGACTCCAAATGAAATAAGTGTATTTACTGGATAAAGCGCTTTTCGTCCAGTATATTAACTTGAACTTTTTCAGACAAAAAACAAGTACAAATTAGAGTTTTAAATACCCCTCCCTGTTCTCCTATGTGATTGTTCAGTAGCAAGCTCTTAAAGGAACATCACTACAGTACCATCCAAGGTCATTCTTCACTGTTACATATGTATAAAAACATTGTAAAATGTCTCAATTATTTAATCTATGTAAAATATTATTTAGAAAAATATTTTATAAAACATATATTAAAACATTTTAGAGCATATTTTACAACGTTTATCTCCTCAAATTTTTCAATTTTAGCATGCAATAAATTGAGCACATAAGCGTTCAAGCGGATTTGCCACAGTAATTCTAACTGTTCAAGAATTACTGTTAGGGGTCCACCCATTGAATCAATGTAAACTTGTTCTGTTACCCAGAATCTGAATGTGAGGTTAGGGTTTGCGCTTACATGTCTAGCTAATGCATTCTCCGTTTTGTTTTTTTGAAATGTTGTACGTATGTTCATAAATCCTATCTTTTAGTTTACATAGAAGGAAGGACATAGTTGGCATAAAGCAAGATATAATTGCCAATCCAAAATGGTAGTTTATCTATTACTGGTAAAAAACAAAACAGAGTTAGACATACTTTTATAATACCAGTGTCCTGAGACTGGACAGCAGGGGTCTCCACCAGCTGGGGGATGGTAAAATGTGTTTTAGCACAGCAGAAGTCTCAAGACTTAGTACTGCAACACAGACAATGGTAAACATCTAAGTTGCCTGTGTTATGTTTATACAGTGCATCAAGTACTCTTTATTGTTAGGACGTTACAGAAAGAAAATGGGCTGACATATGTATCAATTTTGACTGATCTTAATGGCTACCTATGGCATGAAGGATAGACTGGTGTGCAAGGACACCAACTCCTTATGAAATATCAGGCAATGCAAACTGATGCTCATGGCCTACAATTTGGAAACTATTCTGGTGGATGTAACAGCTAACAAGAACAATGTTCTCTATGACATATACCTCAGTTCTGCTCTGGGAGATTTGAAGGAGGACATTTTCCAAGATGAATCAGAGGGCTGAAGGACAGACAGGATATTTTCAATGAGAGCGGGTGAGAAATGAACATCTTAAAAAAATACCTTCAATAAGATTAGGGAAGAGCAGCTGGCAACCTGTGTGAAACCAGATATACCTGCAGATGTACCTTAACGGATAAGTAGCTCAAGCCAGAATCAAACACCTGAGCTAGCTAGTCCAATACAGCAAAGACTGGAGTCAAAAAGGGGTCTACACCTTTCTCAGTAGCTCAAATAGAAAATGTGTCTTGCACATCTTGTTAGGAGACTGCCAGCCATAAAGATATGGACCATTCTCTCTCAATAGGAAGGATTCCTGATTATTAATGAAGGCACAGTAACCATAAGGCTATGACTTCAGTACAGGGCCATTTGCATTAAGCTTATGGCTACAGGCAGGAGGAGTCCAACACATTGTGGCAAACCGAGCTTCAATGAGACAACAGCATGCAAAAGGCCTGAGGAAGAACCCATCAATGAGATCAATAAGCCTAGACCACTCCTAAGAACAGTAGGTTGGAAGGCCTTAGGTGAAGCTCTGCCGAGTTGCTGCTTTGATCCCTATGCTATCGCCTCTGCTATCACCTTCTTAATATCCACATCTGGGGTACGGTGATGAGAGCAAATTAACCTAGAGAAGGAATCCAGGCGATGAAAAATTATGTGCCTGTACATCAAAGGCTGAAGAAACACTCTTTCCTTCTACATATGGCAGGTAAGGGCTTTGAAACAAACAAGAATTGTTACCATCCCTGCAGAAGGAGAATCCTTGACCTACGGATGACTGCATTTCAAAGACCTTTGGGTAATACGAACAAGCCAAAGGCTAATCCTTCTGTCCCTCTCATTTTGATTTTCCCTCTTTAGATCACCATCATTGCCCTGTGATCTTCTTACACTTTTTGGGTCAGAGTCTGACCTGAAGGTATATTATCCAGGCCTCTTGCCTTTATTTAGGAGTGACCTTGCGTGACAGCTCTGCTGGGTTCAGGCATGGGCAATTCCGGAGGCTGACACACTACTGGGGACAGTAGTCTTAGTACCCCCACCCCACCTTTTGTGCTACATTTCCAGTGTCACAGTCATTACCACACTTCTCAACCTCTTAATACAAGAAATCTGGACAAAGCCCAACAAAATGGGAGGACAAAGGCCCAAAAATAGGGACATTTTAAATTTTGCTCTTATAAACTTAGTTGCTAGAGTAACAAAATTTAACATACACTTTCTGAAGGATTTGAAGTCTGAAACTCAATGTCATTATCTAGTGACTTCAATCCTCAGATCTTCCCAGCGATTTGCCAGAAAATCACAAATTTTATGAGGAACAGACCAAAAATATGAGCCAAAAATTTGGACATTCTGCAAAAAATCTGGACAGTTGAGAGGTATGATTTACCAAAGTGCTTTCAAAAAGGCAAACAAAGAACAAGGTATGTGTGTCTTTTGCAATAATTGTATTCTTAATGTACTTTTTTTTTTTTTTTTTTTTTTACTTTCCATCTTAAAAAACAAGAAAATAAAGTGCACCACAAGTCAGTAAATACAGATAATTCTCTGGAGATAAACTGCCAAATTAAACACTGAACTACACCACAGTGCTAAATGTCAAAGACTTCAGCACCACCTCTGTAAACAAATCTTTAAATGTCAAAATAAAAAAAAAGTTATATGAAACAGAGACAGCTCTATTCTCTACAAAATGCTGTTCCTGCACAAGTTACCTTTATTTTAAAATAAGCATCTAAACATCCAAAAATAAGCAACATGGACTAGAAACAGAAGTTATTCACTTCAGATAAAGCTGAATCTTCATTATCCCTAATACATGATGGGAATAAATATACCCAAAGGCAGATCCGATTCACCAAACAGACTTCACTCCCAGCAATCAAGTTCCATCCATACTCCCACAACGCATCTTCCAAGTCTTCAAATCAAGTTTGCATCATTATATATCAGGCATAGGACCTATAGGAATGAAAAATTAGCAGATGATATAGATAATTATACCATGCCCCCCCCCCCCCATTAATATTCCAAAACGTGCACGCTGGTTGGTCAGCGTGCACGTTGTAAATCAACTTATACTAATGGAAAAAGGTCCGGTCGCCCGGACTTTTTCCATTAGCATAAGTCTTTTTTAAAACACTGTCTCGCTATGTTAAAGGAGTTTAACATAGCGAGACAGGTTTTAAAAAAGCAACGGAGATCTCTGTTGCTTTTTTTAAAGCTGTCTCGCTATGTTAAAGGAGTTTAACATAGCGAGACCGTGTGTAAAAAACAACGGAGATCTTGCTTTCTCCGTTGCTTTCTTTTTTAAACCTATCTCGCTATGTTAAATGGGTTTAACATAGCGAGACAGCTTTAAAATAAGCAATGGAGATCTCCGTTGCTTATTTTAAAGCTGTCTCGCTAAGTTAAACTCATTTAACATAGCAAAACAGTTTGTAAAAAGCAACGAAGATCTTGCTTTCGCCGTTGCTTTTTTCAAAACTGTCTCACTATGTTAAATGGGTTTAACATAGCGATACAGCTTTAAAATAAGCAACAGAGATTCTCCATTGCTTTTTTTAACATAGCAAAACAGTAAAAAGCAACAGAGATCTTGCTTTCTCCAATGCTTTTGCCCACAGCTCTGATGTACTGCGTAGGCATATGCATGCGCAGTACATCAGAACTGCCGCAGAATACCAGACAGCTGTGGAAGGGCAGCAAGGAGGCATTATACAATGCCATTATTTAAGAAAAGTAATTATTTTTTTTCTTAAATAATGTCATTGTATAATAGCAATAACCCACTTCTGGGTGTGGGTAATGCTGGATTTACCCATGGTTGGCTTTGTTTGGCCACTCGGGCTTCGCCCTCGTGACCAAACCACGCCAATTGTGGGTAAATTAAGAAGTTATGTACTCACCATAACGTTCCATCTGAGTAGGTAGCTTCATTTGTCTGCAACCTGTGGGTCTTGGATCCGATATCGGATCCGAGCCGGCAACTTGTTTCAAGCTAATGGATCCGAGCTCCTAGCTCCTCCCCTCACCCATAATCCCCTGTTAAACCTCCATGACCTCAGATCGAGTTCGCCCGTCAATAAATACCCAAAAACAGGTATCCAACTAAAATAGATCCGAAGAAGGCCAGGGGGAAGGAGGGGGAATGGTTGCAGACAAATGAAGCTACCTACTCAGATGGAACGTTATGGTGAGTACATAACTTCTTAATCTGAAGTAGGGAGTTCATTTGTGAGCAACCTGTGGGACAGAGTCCCCAGCTACCTGAACCTTGGGTGGCCATCATGGAAGGATATTGCGAAGCACCGCAGAGCCAAAGGATGCTCTCCCTCTAGAAATCACGTCCAGTTTGTAGTGGTTAATAAAGGTATGAGATGAAGCCCAAGTGGCTGCCGAACAAATATCATCCAATGGAACTCCAGACTTAAAGGCCGCAGAAGTAGAGATGGAACGAGTGGAATGTGCGTGAACTCCTTCCAGTGCGGGTCTCCCAGAGGCTTGGTACGCCAATAGGATACATTGAGAAATCCAGCGTGATAGGGATACTTTTGATATTCTTTTCCCCAAATTAAATTTGGGGAAGGAAATGAACAGCTAGTCGGATTGTCTATGACCAGCTGTTCTATGAGTGTAAAAGCGAAGCTGCCTATGAACATCTAATAAGTGCAGCTTGTTCTCTCCTTTATTCTGATATTTAGGGAAGAAAACCGGTAAATTTATGGATTGATTTATGTTGGTTTCTGATGCTATCTTCGGGAGAAAGGAGGGATTGATCCTGAGGTACACTCTGTCTGGGTGAAAGATCAAATAAGGAGGCTTCACAGAAAGGGCTTGAAGCTCCAAAACTCTTTTTGCTGAAGTGATGGCTACAAGGAATGCTGTTTTCCAGGACAAGAATTTGAGATCTACTGAAGCAGCGGGTTCAAAAGGTGGAGCAGTCAAGGCTTGAAGAACTAGTGAAAGATCCCACGGTGGTACGGCTTCTTTTATAGGGGGTCTAAGCAAGAAGGTGCCCTTGAGAAAGGTTTTACACAACTTGGCCGACATCAAAGGCCCTGTATCATGTCCCACATGGTGAAATGGCTGCCAATTGCACTTTGACAGTTGAACAACTAGCGCCTTCCTGAAAAAGTTCGGTTAGGAAGTCTAATATGGACGGAAGAGGAGCCGTAAAGGGATCTAGATCATGATGCTCCGCCCAGATGGAGAAACATTTCCATTTACTGCGGTACACTTTCCTGGTGGAGGGCTTATGCGCTGCCACAAGGATGGCTTTGACTGGTGAAGAGATACCGGGAGTCCTAACTAGGAGTGGAACTGGAGCAACCAAGCTGTCAGTTTCAGATTGTCCAGGTTTGGGGTCGGTAAGTTTGACGGATGGGAGATTAGATCCGGACTGGGATCCAGAATCCAAGGAGGATTCACTAGGTGAGACCACAGGTAAGGGAACCAAATTTGCCGAGGCCAGAATGGGGCAATGAGGATCATCCTGCTCCCCAACCGCGAGGCTTTCGGTAAGAGTTGCAGCATCGGGGGTAGAGGAGGATAGGCATAAAGTAGACCGGGTGGCTAAGCATGCACCAGAGCGTCTCTTGGAATTTCCCCTGGAGGGGGAATCAGAGCGAAGAAATTGCCGCATTTGCTGTTTGAGGGAGACGCAAAAAGATCGCAGCAGGGTTGCCCCCATATTGCGAATATCTGCTTCGCTACTAGTGGATTGAGAGACCACTCGTACGGGGTAAGAAGGGTGCGACTGAGTTTGTCCGCTAGGATGTTGGTCCGTCCCGGAATGTGCATTGCAATCAGAAAGCGGTTGGTGGAGATCGCCCATTCCCACACACTCATGGCTTCGCGGCATAGAGGGTAAGATCTGGTTCCCCCCTGTTTGCTGATGTACCAGACAACCGACATGTTGTCCGACTGAATTGCAATCGTTCCTATGGGGAGGAGATCCTGAAGTGCTTGCAACGCAAACAGCACCACTCTCATCTCCAGAACGTTGATATGCAAGGAGGTCTCTGTGTCGTTCCACGTGCCTTGGAACGTCCTACCTGAATAATGCCCCCCCACCCGAGGCGGCCGGCATCTGTGGTCACCGTGAAGAGAGGGGGGAGGGGTGCAGAAGGGACGGCTCGTATGGAGGTCCGAAGTTTGGACCCACCATAATAGAGCCCTCCTGCAAGCCTTGCTGATAGCAATGGGGTGATGAAGAGGAAGGGATAGAAAAGACCATTGCACTAGAAGTGTCCACTGCAGTACCTGCATGTTCAGACGGGCGCATGGAAGGAGCGTAATCGCTGCCGCCATGGAGCCTAGTGCCCTCAGGACCAATTCCGCTGGTGAAGTCTCTGAATGGAGGATAGCCCGCACATGGAGTTGCAAATTCCGGATTCTCTCGGAAGTTAGAAAGGCTCGTAGCTCTCTGGTGTCTATTCTGGCTCCTATGAATTTTATGACTTGTGTCAGGGCCAGAAGGGATTTGTCGGCATTTATGGTGATGCCTAACTGTGGGGCTAGGCGGAGAAAGAAATCTCTGGCTGAGCAAAGTAGATGCCTTGTTGGGGTGGTCAGGAGCCAATCGTCCAGGTACGGAAAGACCTGTATTCCCTGGAGTCTCAGGTGGGCCACAATCACTGCTAATACCTTGGTGAACACCCTGGGGGCTGTGGTGAGGCCAAAGGGAAGGACCCTGAACTGGTAGTGACAGTCTCCCAGCTGGAAGCGGAGGAACCTCCTGGATCGTCTGTCCATTAGAATGTGGTAGTACGCATCCTTGAGGTCTATAGAGCACATCCAATTGTTCTCCCTTAGAAGGGGGAGAATAGATTGAAGAGTGACCATTCGGAATTTTTCCTTGGTTACTGACAGGTTCAAGCGGGAAAGGTCTAGGATCGGTCTCAAGTCCCCCGTCTTTTTTGGCACCAAAAAGAACCTGGAGTAGAACCCTAATCCGAGCTGGTCTTGAGGGATGGGCTGGATGGCTCTTTCTTAGCAGCTGCTGAATTTCTGCGGCTGCGGCCTCCCTCTGATCGGGTGGTACATCGGGGAGGTTCTTGAATTTGGGGACATGGAGTAATGGTATTTTGTACCCTCTGGATATAATGCGAAGCACCCAGCGGTCTGTCGTGATGGACTCCCATGCCGCTAGGTGCTCAAAGAAGTGCCCCCCTACTGCCTCCAGAGGGGAGCAGCCGGGCAACCCTTCAGGGCTGCTGCATGGGCCATTCAGAGAAAGGTTCTCTGGACCCAAAGTTTCTCGGAGCCCCTCTGTCCCTGGGGCGGCGTCCTCCCTGTCCTCCTCTGCCACGGAAGGACTGGTTGTCTGGAGTGGGTTGGGAATGTTGTGATTTCCAGAACCACATCTTCTTCTGACCCTTTTGGTTCTTCGAAAAGGACCGCTGGGGAGCAGAGAAGCGGACTCCGACGGCAGACAACGTCTTCCCGTCTTTCTCGCTCTGGACAAGTGTCTTGCGAACCGTTTTGCCAAATAGGGCAGAACCATCGAAAGGGGCGTTCGCAAAAGACGCTTTAAAAGGCTCCGCAAAGTCACAATGACGGAGCCAGGCCTGACGTCTCATGACTAGGCCTGCTCCGCTAGCCCTAGCGGCTCCCTCTGTGGCGTGGGACAACAGCCGCATAGAGGTATTTGAAATTGATCTCAGAGTGGCCATTCGGGTGGAGTTCAATTGCTTGTCATCTGCCGACATGGACTCAGGAGGGGAGGCAGCATATACTTTGATAAGATCCCGCTGCATCCTGATGACATGTGCCATATAGTTCAGAGACCTTACGAGAAGGTCGCTGAACTAAAAACTCACTTCCCTAAGCGGTCCATCGAGCGGGACTCCTTGCTCGGTGGATGGACTGAGGGGCTCTCCTGAGCCAGTTCCCTCTTCGTGGCTGCCGCCGTCAACATGGCATCTATGGGGGGGCTATCTATGCGATCGGTCTGAGGGGGGCTAAGTATCCTGTCCGGGCGTTTTGGTATTGGCTCCACGGTGTCCGGATCCTTCCATGCCCTGGTGGTGATGAGGTCCACCAAGGGGTCGGCCGGAGGGGACACCCAAGAGGTAGACGGGCCTGCTTCGAATGCCTCCAGAAACACGGACTCGGAGGAAGACTTGGGGGCAGACCACCCACCTCTGATCCTCAGCATCTCCATGATGTCTCCAAAAGAGACATCCTCAGGGGGTGATCTTGGGGAGCCTTCCCCTTCCTCCAAGTCCGTGTCCTCAGTTAAGGACTCAGGGGAGTCCGCGTGCCTCCTCTTGCACTTTTGCTTGCGGGGCACTTCCTCGGGGGGGCTGTCCGAGTTGGCCTCGCCAGCTACATCCTGTTCCAGTGGAACCATCTGGGACATTGAAGCAGGCTGTCCCTTTGGCTGGGTGATGGAAGCCTGGCCCAGCAGAGAGGGAGTGCAGGGAGGAGCCAAGACAAGGACCGGGGGTCCGGATGCTCTCAACAGAGCCCTCTCCACAACATCGAAAGCAGAGGGGGAACCACTCTCTCTTGGATCCGAAAGTAGGTTCCCACTCGGATCCGATGAAGGGATCGGAACCGGCGCAGAGACCATCGGATCCGAAGGACCAGTGCCCTCCGACCTGGACGGAGCCGAAGGCACACTGAATCCCCCGGATCCGAAGCTCGGGCCACGGCTCCGAGAGGTCGGATCCAACAGGCTCGAGTGCAGGGTCGGATCCGTAGTACCAAGTACTGTCAGCGCCGACCCACCCCCAGCTCCAACGCTGCTCGGCTCCGAACGCTCCGAACCTGGGTAGCGGATCGGAGAAGGAGCAATAGGATGGAAAAAAGGTGTCAAGCTCCCCCCCGAAGGGGGGGGGGGGGAGGCAAAAGCACTCCCATCTGCAGCTGGGCCTGGATGAACCTACGCATCATCTGGTCCAAGTCTGCATCGGACATACTAAAGGTCGATCTTGATGAGGTCACCAAGGCAGGCCTGGAATGCCGCCTCGATGACCTCGATGGAGATCGGGCCTCCTCCTCCTCGGGCCCTGGGGAAAAACAACGGGATCGGAGCCGTGGAGGAGGAGACCTAGAAGCAGTGGAGGGAGAAGCCCGCTTAGCTGGCGGGGCCGAAACGGAGGTCTCGGCCCGCCGCTTGTGGTGCTTCTCCCTCCGTTTCTCCCTCCTGGCCTCCCTGTCCTCTGACACTTTAGCGGCAGTTTGAGTCCCGGACGGAGGAAGGGGGGCAGGAATGGCAGCAACCACAGCCTGTGGTGGAGCCACGGGAGCAGCGGAGGCCGGAGCCGAGTCCGGGGGTAAAAGTCCCGCCAAGACCAGCTTTGACCTCCGCTCTTTCAGTGCCCTGGGGTTGAACGCTGCACAAATGGTACAGCCTGAGGTGAGGTGTTCAACCCCAAGGCACCGAACGCACCGAGTGTGGCCATCAGCCGGGGAGAGCTTACGGCCACACTCAGTACATTTAGAAAAAATGGCTTTTGGGGCCTCAGCCATACTTAAAGAAAAATAATGTAACACACACACACAGGCCCCAAAACACAACACACACACTCTAACGACCAGCGAAGGGAGGGAAAACTACTTAAAAGAAAATATTTTACTCTAAAGGGTACCTAACACTTGCACACAAAATATTTTTGAGAAAAATTAAGAAAGTTGACAGAAAATAACAACTTAACTGCCAAGCACTAGATGAGCTCACAAGAATCCAGCTATCCACAAGCGCGGCAAACTAGATCTGAGGTCATGGAGGGTTAGCAGGGGATTATGGGTGAGGGGAGGAGCTAGGAGCTCAGATCCATTAGCTTGAAACAAGTTGCCGGCACGGATCCAAGATCCACAGGTTGCTGACAAATGAACTCCCTACTTCAGATCCAGCATTACCCACACCCAGGTGTGGGTTATTGCTATATGGACTTCAGGTTAGGTCTTCTATAACCTGTCTGGCACAAGATGTGAATTTGGAAAGGATAAAGGGAGGATTGTCACAGTGGATATACTGGGAAGAATGAATATCTAGCATTATGGTAAGTATGGAACTTCTATGTCTTGCATTATCACATCCGTCCTCTTGAGTGATGTGGCAGAAGTTACCAATCTTCTTACAGGATGCCTACAGAACAAGCCCACAGTAAGACCTACAGATTGCATCCAATTTATAATGTTTAACAAAGGTTTGTAATGTACACCACGTTGCAGATGCATAAGTATCACTGGAAGAGTTACTTAAAAAGGGTGTAGAAGTTTCAATGGATCTTGTGGAAAGAGCTTTATGTTTACAAATATGGTTTTGCTATTAGACTTGCAAATAAAGGTTATACACAATCAGAAGCCATCTGAACAAAGTTACTCAAAAACACTTGTTCCACAATGGCTGGCTGTCTTATGCATGCCTTAAGCATGATGTAAGCAGAAACGTAACTGTCTATGAACATCTTATGTATGCAACAAATACTCCACTTTGTTGGGAGTATTTCGGGAAAAAGACAGGAAGATGAATGGCTTGAATGAGAGAAAATTCTGAGGCAACCTTTGGCATAAAGAAAGAATGGACCTAAGAGAAACTCTTTCCTTGTGGAAGACTAAAGATGGCAGTTTGGTGAAGGGAGCCTGTAGCTCCTAAATCCGTCTGATAGAGGTAACAGCTACCAAAAGCAAGGTCTTCCAAGATCACAATTTCAAGTCAAAACAGGAGGTAGTTCAAAAGGGGAGTGGGTTAACCCCTCTAAGAAGAAAGTGATATCGTACAACCTCCCAATAAGAGTGTAACATTTGTTTGAGAAAGGCCTTGCAAACCTTCTGTGCAGCTAGGGACAAGAAATGGATGGTTAAGTACCTGAAGTTTAAATTAAAATGTGAAAAAAGAATGAATTTTAAAACTGAAGGAACTGAAGCTGAGAAGGGATCTAATCCCAGCTGGTATGCCCTAACTGAAATTTATTTCCATTTCCAGAGTTTCGTCTGGAGTCTTTCGATGCTATTGAAAGAATGTGGATCAGTCTAGTAGTAGAAGTTAGATCCCTGGCCATCATCACTACTGGAGAAACAATGCAGTCAAGTTTGAGGGAAGGGATGTCCAGGTGAGGCTCTCCAAATGAGTGGGGTAGGAGATCTAGTTGCAGATCTAAAAGCCATGGAAGCTTCTTGAGGTGAAGCCATAATAGAGGTACTTTCTGAAGGAATTTTGCATTAATGGTAATAAGGAAACACCATAAAGAAGAGAGTCTAGGCATATGGAGAGTTGTATGAAATGATGGACACTAAGGAGGGAGAAAAGGACCTGCATCGATTGGCTAGACAGAGGGACCGAGCTAGGAAATATGTGCAGCAGGTAAGGGTGATAAAGGATAATGAGGGAAATGTACTCGCAAGCGAGGAGAGTGTGTTGAACAGATGGAGAGAGAACTTTGAGGGGCTGATGAATGAAGAGAATGAGTGGGAGAGAAGGTTGGATGATGTGGGGATAATGAATCAGGAAGTTCAATGGATTAGCAAGGAGGAAGTAAGGATAGCTATGAAGAGCATGAAGAATGGAAAAGCTGTTGGTCCAGATGACATACCTGTGGAAAATTGGAGGTGTTTAGGAGAAATGACAGTGGAATTTTTAACCAGATTATTTAATGAAATCTTGGAAAGTGAGAGGATGCCTGAGGAGTGGAGAAAGTGTGTTTTGGTGCCAATTTTTAAGAATAAGGGTGATGTGCAGAGCTGTAGTAACTAGAGAGGGATAAAACTGATCAGTCACGGCATAAAATTATGGGAAAGAGTAGTAGAAGCTAGGTTAAGAAGGGAAGTGATGATTTAGTGATCAGCAGTATAGTTTAATCTCAGGAAAGAGCATTAAAGATGCGATGTTTGCTCTGAGAGTGTTGATGGACAAGTACAGAGAAGGTCAGAAGGAGTTACATTGTGTCTTTGTAGACTTACAGAAAGCATATGACAGGGTGTCTAGAGAGGAGGTGTGGTATTGTATAAGGAAGATGTAAGTGGGAAGTATGTAAGAGTGGTATAGAATATGTACAAGGGTAGTGTGACAGCGGTAAGATCTGCAGTGGGAGTGACAGATATGTTTAAGGTGGTGGTGGGATTACATCAAGGATCAGCTCTGAGTCCTTTCTTATTTGCAGTGGTGATGGACATGTTGACAGACGAGATCAGACAGGAGTCCCAGTGGACTACGATGTTTGCAGATGACATTGTGATATTAAGTGAGAGTAGGGAACAGGTTGAGGAGACCCTGGAAAGGTGGAGATATGCTCTAGAGAGGAGAGGAATAAAGGTCAGCAGGACTAAGACAGAATATATGTGTGTGAATGAGAGGGAGGATAGAGGAATGGTGAGGATGCAGGGAGTAGAGTTGGTGAAGGTGGATGAGTTTAAATACTTGGGATCAACATTTCAGAGTAACGGTGAGTGTGGAAGAGAGGTGAAGAAGAGAGTACAGGCAGGGTGGAGAAGAGTGTCAAGAGTGATTTGTGACAGACTAGTACCAGTAGGAGTGAAAGGGAAGGTCTACGAGAGGGTAGTAAGACCAGCTATGTTATATGGGTTGGAGACAGTGGCATTGACAAATAGGCAGGAGTCAGAACTGGATGTGGCAGAGTTAAAGATGTTAAGATTTGCACTGGGTGTGACGAGGGTAGACAGGATTAGGAATAAATATATTAGAGGGTCAGCCCAGGTTGGACTGTTTGGAGACAAAGCCAGAAAGGTGAGATGGCGTTGGTTTGGACATGTGCTGAGGAGGGATGCTGGGTATATTGGGAAAAGGATGCTAAGGATGAAGCTGCCAGCTAAGAGGAAAAGAGGAAGGCCTAAGATAAGGTTCATGGATGTGGTGAGAGAGGACATGCAGGTTGGTTGGTGTGGCAGAGCAAGATGCAGAGGACAGGAAGAAATGGAAACAGATGATCCTCTGTGGTGACCCCTAATGGGAACAGCCGAAAGAAAAAGAAAAAATGATAAAGAAGAGAGTCTTATGAAGATATTCTAATGATGTTAATACTATATGCAATATAGTGAAAAAGAACTGGCCAATACTCCTGACGGATGAAAACATTAAGGAAGTAGTAGGAAATAATAGCCAAGTTTTCCTTTAAAATAATCATTGAAATGACAGCTTTGTCATAAAAAAAGAATCAGTCAATACACACTTATTATCAAAACAAAGGCACCTTCCCATGTCGTAGGTGTAATACCTGCAGATTTACATCAACTAACACTTTGTTTTTATGGAAGCCTTCACATTATAGAATTATGTTTGACTTTTATGCAGACTGCAGAAGTAAGAATATTGTATACTATGCTAGCTGCTACTGTTGTGCATCTTTCTATGTTGGAAAGACAGTCCAGCAGCTTAGAGAAAGGATATTAGAACATAACAATGACATCAGACATGGGAAGGTGAATAATGCTTTAGCCAAACGTGTTATTGGGCAAGACACTGAAAACTACTTTAAATTCTTAGTTTTAGAGCTGATTCACGAAAATATTAGAGAAGGCGATATCCATAACATAACAGAGAAATGTGAGTTGGCATGAGTAAGAGAACTGCAAGCAGGTAAAATGCCCAGGGCTTAACAAGCACGCATCTCTTAGATCTATACTCAAGTCACGCCCATTTCCCATTGATGGACAGCTTCTGTGTTTTAATATGTGGGAGTTCTCGATCCTCTATTTTTGATTAGCTATTCTACCTGTATGATGGGAATTCTAAGATGCATTTGATTTGTTGGACAAGTAACTCAAGTTATGCCCACTTCTTCACTGATTGACAGTTTGTATTAATGAACATATGGGAGTTTTTGATTCTTTCATCTGATGGGTTATGCTACTTGTATGATGTAAATTCTATGATGTACATGACTGGTTGGAAAAGACAATGTGGCTTTTAAATGTGAATGATTTTTTTTTTCTTTTAACATGGTGTGATGAAGCAGTACACAACAGTGAAAGCGCTTACCTACATTTTATGAGGTTTGGCTTTTCATTTATAGGTTCATAGGTTCATACTAGGCTATCTGCCCTAGGGCATTTATAAGCCTAGCCAGAATGTGTTTGGCTTTCGCCACCCATTTTAAATTAATTTTGCTATGCCCTTTTTTTGAGGTTAGTATACTGTGCCTCTGTCTAACAGTGACACAGAAGTCATACCCGGGGTAAACCTACGATCTCCCATCCACTCATCAAGATTCCTCTTGAAGAGAGTCAATGAGGGACTCTGCCTAACCTGGACTGGGATTTTATTCCAGAGTGAAGGGAGCCTCTGGGTTATGAATCTGTCCCTCCAGCATGTCCTATTTATTTCAGTGCTGAGGTTCAAGTCTCTCGAGCGTGTAGCTCGATAGGATTTGGATTTTCTGAGGTGCAGCATGTCCATTAATTCCGGGTTGGACATGGCTTTATACGTCAGGCACAGATCGCCTCTGAACAGGCGGTATGCCACTGAGTAGAGCTGGAGTTTCTTTAACCGGGCAGCATATGGCATCTGTTTGAGCCCTTTGATCCTCTTGGTGAGGTACTTTTGGGGTCTTTCCAGTCACTGCAGGTGGCTGGTAAGGTACATCCCAAAAAGGGCATTGTACTCAATTATGGGCCTGATGAGGGATGAGTAAAGAGGCACGATGACCTCCCCTGATCTAGATGTGAATCCCTTCATGATTAGGTGGGCTATATAAAATGTTTTTCTAACCACTTTGGCCACGTGGTTGTCAAATGAGAGATTGCTATCAACTTGGGTCCCCAGGTCCCTAATTACTTCTGTACTTAATGGATTACCACCTATGTGGTAATTTGTGGGCACTGTTTTTGCCAAAGGGGATGACTATACACTTTTTGGCGTTTAGCTTGAGGCCATGGCTCTGGCACCAGTTGTCTGTTTCTATGAGGCCCTTTTGGAGGATGCTTGTGTCGGCTGGAGAGTCGATTATGGCACCCAGTTTGCAGTCATCTGCGAACTTGGTCAGCCACAGTCCTTCCGTGTTGGCCTGTACCTCCGAGAAATATATACTGAACAAGAGAGGTCCCAGGACTGAGCCTTGTGGGGCGCCACTTGTAACTGGTTTGGAGTCTGACATGGCTCCAGCAATTCTAACCATGTGGGTTCTGTCCTTGAGCCAGTTTGCAACCCATCTAGTGACATAGGGGTTTATATTTAAGCTGGTGAGCTTATCTATAATGCGGGAGGGGTATTGTATCGAAGGCTTTTGAGGTCCAGGTAGGCTCGTGGACCACCTTCCCCTCGTCAATGGCCTTGGTGACTGTTTCAAAGAAATCAACCAGGTTTAAGAGGCAGGATCTGCCCTTAACAAAGCCGAACTGGGTAGGATCCAGTGTCTGTAGGTCCCCAATATCTTTATTTATGAGGTCCATGATTATCCTTTCCATAGCTTTGCAGACCAAGCTAGTCAGGCGTATGGGGCGATAGTTTCCAGGATCCGTTGAGGCATCACCTTTATGGAGAGGGATCACAGTTGCTGTACGCCACTCTTTGGGTACATATCCTGTAGTAAGGCTGAGACTGAACAGTAGTTTTATGCTTGGGTTTAGCTCTTCTTGGAGTTCATGTAGGGCAGCCGGGACACCGTCTGGTCCCATTGATGCTGTGTTTTTTGCTTTGGAGAGGGCGGCTCTTACCTGAGCATCCGAGATGTCAGGGGGGCAGCACTCTGCTGGAATAGATATTTGCCCTTTTGGTGGGGGGGGGGGGGGTTTGCGCTGGACCTGTCAGCTAGGATGTTGGCAATGTCTGTGGGTTTGGTGTATTTTTTGTCATTTTGGACTAATTCTGGGCATATCTGGGAAATACCACCCAGGTTCCTAACATAACTAAAGAAAGCCTTGTGATTATCCTTAGTGTCCTGTGCAATTTTTCTCTCGAAGCTGGCCTTAGATGATTTTATGAGTGCCCGTAGTTTTTTGCTAATACTGATCAGAGATGCCTTCCCTTTTTGGAATTTTGCTCTATCATTTAGTAGCTTCCTCCTTCTATTGTATAGCTTGTTTATGGCTGGGGTCCACCAGACAGGACGTCTGCCTTTGGAGGACTGGGTCTTGGTTTTATTTGGGATCGCATGATCCATGCATTCCTGAAGGTGTTCATAGAATGCGTTTATAAAGGATTCTGCGGTCTGGGCCGTATTTTCCACAGGCCCGGGGGCTTTGAAGGATTCCACCTCAGTTTTGAGGAGAGTGAAATTTGCTTTAGAGAAGTTTTTCACTGTGGTTTTCTGGGCAGGGGGTGGTGTCGGGATGTGAACATCCAGTGAGATTAGTTTATGGTCTGATCTTACCAGTGAGGGATACACTTCTGGTCTGGAGCATAGAGTCCCCATGTTGGTGATGATCAGGTCCAGTATGTTTTCCTCTCTTGTGGGAGTAGTAACAAGTTGTTCCATAGCATTTGAGTTTATAAATTCTAGGAACCTTTGGGCTAGGGTGTTGGAGCTACAGTAATGCTCCCACAGTCTATGTTTGGGTAGTTGAAGTCGCCCAATATAATGGTGTTTGGAGAGACCTTCATATTTTCCAGTGTTCTCATGAAGGCCGAGTGGGGTTCCTGGGTTAGGGAGGGTGGTCTGTAGCAGGCTATAAACTGGAAGGCAGTTTTACCCACTGTTAGTTGCACATGGATAGTCTCTGATGCTTCGTGCTGTGCCACCAACCTGGAGGTGTGGGTATCTTTGACGAATATTGATACTCCCCTCCTTTTGTGGTCGGTCCAAGTTTTGGGACGAAAAGCGTGGTATGAGGTATAACCTGGTAGTGCTGGGGTGCTCTCGAGCCTTGAACCAGGTTTCTGTTACTGCACAGATATCGATTTTCTCCATGCTAAGGAGAGTTTAGAGTGCGTGCATCTTGAGGTTTAGACTTCTGGCGTTGAGTAGCATTACTCTTAGTTTCTTATCCCTTGTGATACCTATGGAGGTGGGTTTGTCTTTTGAGCCTTGCCTAAAAAAGGCACTATGGGGGTAGCAAGAGCCTTTGCCAATATCCGAAAGCCCAGGGGTGACAGGTGCAGGCCGTCCCTAGCGAAAGCATCGTGGCTTGTCGAGCATGTCATCCCAGGCTGACAGGCATTGGATCCCCTTTGAATGACACCAATAATTAAGCCAATTGTTGAAATTGATCATCTTGTCTTCATATTGTGGCATCATTCTTGGTGAGGGTAAAGCTACTCAAGGTCAGGGTCATACCGGCCTGGGCCACATGCTCAGAGAGCTCCTCTATGTCTCTTTTCATGTAGTCCAGGGAGGTACGTCTCAGGTCATTCACACCAGCATGGACAATGACTGAGTCATATTTGTACTTGCCTTGGAGTGACCTGAGTGCTTGTGTTATGTGGCGGATCCTAGCGCCGACTATGAAATTAGTCCATTGTTTAAGCTGCGGAGTACAAAGTTTTCTTTTATCTTATATTAATACAACCATTTAAGTAGAAGTTAGACCCCATAATGAGTGGCTCTACCACTGGGATCCATCAAAGGATTACAGGGGAATTTATTTAGGTCATCAAGTAACTAAAGGTTTGATTTCAAGAAATCTCTAAATAAAGATGCATTTACAAGGGACATACCACCAGTTTTAAAGGAAAAGGTCACTGAATTACAGTCTTATTTAATGAAGGAAGATGACACATACAGTGGTACGCAAGAAGTGACTATATCTTTGAGGACAATATCAAGGGTATCTGTACTTCTAGTATGATGGTAAAATATCTATACAACAGAGTTAGCGTTTATAAATGTCAAGGAAGTGTTGGGGATGTCAACCACTGACAATGAAGGCCAGCCCATTTACTGACATATAGCTGATGTATCCTTGTAGAACTGTATTGGGTTTAACTGGGATGTCAGCTACAGTGGCAAGATGACTCTCATGGTCAGAAAGGATGCAGAATTTAAACGTATTACGTCATACTGCCAGGCCATTCCTAACAGTATGCACTCTAAAAATCTTAACTATTACTAACTACACAGCTTACACTCTTAACAAAATATTTTAAATCAATTATTACATTTTGAAATTTAAGCTTAAGTCAATAAAACTACAGTTGCGCAAGTTGTACTATCCATTTTCTTTCTTTATCTAAAATTTTATTTTTATCTGTTTACTACCTACATCATCAAAAATTCCAAGATTGCCCATAAATGTAAATTTAGCCATACGGTACAACTATAAATGCTTATAAAGTGCATATCTCTAACTTTTGCATCTTAAATTATGTATAGCTGCACATTTGAGTGATTTCCAAGGTACAGATGTCTGCCCTACATAAAAACAGCCACAATCGCAGCTTGCAAGATAAACTACCCACGGTGTTCTACAAGTTATCAGTTCCTAATTTCAAAAACTTTAGTAGCATTGGTAGAAATAAAATGTTTAGTTTCTATAACAATCACAATAAACATGATTATCACAGAGTGTAAATCTCCATATGGCATTATTCAAATTCCCCCTTCTTTGGCTAAATGTGTAACCTGAAAAATACTGTTTAAGAGATTTTCTTTTTCTATAGCCAATCCTACAACTACTATAAACCCTTACTTTAAAAAGTCTGCCATGAGATATGATATCCCCAATGCTTCTGAATAAAGTACAGTTGTGAAAAATCTTACCATAACATTAGATGTCCTTCTCTTCATTATTACAGTATTCCTTACCAAAGGGATTCCCTGCCAAGGGTAGACCAACCATCCTGCCAGCATACCAAACCCTTAGGAATTATAGACGCACGTCACACATATCCCTCCCTGCTCAAGGAGTAGGGCATAAAGGTGATATATAGAAGTACATTATCACAGAAATGAATAGCCCCATGAGGAAAGTACAGTTTTGTACCTACCATAAATGTAGATGTTCGAGTGGTTATGCTGCTGCAGTCATCACACTTGGGTTATCCTGCCGTCAGGCGGTCCCGCAGTCGGCCTGAATTCCAAAGCCTTGGTCCGGCGTCGGTTGTCGTCGCTTCTTCCCTGACGTCAGTGCGGCAGGGGTATAAAAGAGGCAGCCGACGCCATTTTCTTCAGATTTTCTTGCCCCAGATGTCAGGTGCCCCAAACTAAGAAGGCAAAATAAGAAGCTTGCAAAACATACCTTAGTGCAAAACAATGGTACTAGTTGTAAGCAAATACACCATATAGACATGCATCCCAAATGTTGAAGTACATGGAGGTATAAGAAAAGCCTTGTTAGGTAGAGGGAATGGTGGGAGGGTAACCTGGACTGCAGCAGCATAACCACTCGAACATCTTCATTTATGGTAGGTACAAAACTGTACTATGTTCATCGTGCTATGCTGCTGCAGTCATCACACTTGGGTAGAGTCCCAAAGCTATGGTTGGGTGGTAGGAGATAAACTAGGTTAGGTGCAGCTAAGATGTCCTGCAGAACTGCAGTGGCAAACCCAGCTCTGGTTTTTGAGTATAGAGGAAGGTGGTAATGCTTGGTGAAGGTGTGCACTGAACTCCAGGTAGCTGCCTCCAGAAGGTCTTTTGTTGGGACTCCTCGGAGGAAGGCTGCTGAGGTTGCTGTAGCCCTGGTAGAGTGAGACCTAATACTAGCAGGCACTGCTTTCCCGTGGTGTGAGTAGCAAAAGCAGATGCAATTTGCTATCCATTTGGAGATGGTCTGTTTTGAAATAGCTTTTCCTTCTGAGCCTGGTGCATAGGATACAAGGAGTTGGTCAGATTTTCTGAAGGCCTTTCTCTTGTCCAAATACTAACGTAACTGTCTGTGATGTCCAAAGAGTGAAGGAGTCTTTCTCCTTTATTCTGTGAGTTTGGATAAAAGGTGGGCAAGTGTATGGTCTGATTGAGAGCCACACTGGATACTACTTTTGGCATGAAGGAAGGGTTGGTGCCTAGAGATACTCTGTCCTGATGGAAAATGATGAAAGGTTCCACTGCCATAAGTGCCTGCAGTTCTGAGACTCTGCGTGCTGAGGTGATAGCCAGCAGCAGGGCTGTTTTCCATGACAAGTATTGAAGCTCTGCTGAAAAGGCTGGTTCGAAAGGAGGAAGTGTTAACTTTTCCAGAACAAAATTTAGATCCCAAGTTGGAGTTGGTGGTTTTCTGGGGGGTCTTATATTCTTTGCCCCTCTGAGAAACTGCCTTAGCAAAGGATGAGAGAAAATGGGAGGAACCGTATCATATTGAGCTGAAATGGCTGAAGCATGGATCTTTATGGATGAGAAAGAAAGGCCTTTGTGTAGCATCTCAGTTAGATATTGGAGTATGTGCGGAATATTTGGGATGCCAGGATTTAGGCTTCTGGCCTGGCTCCATACACAAAATCTTTTCCATTTGTCTGAGTAACTTTTTCTGGTGCTGGGCCTCCTGGCCTCCAAAATGACATTCTGCACGTCCTTTGAGAGAAGTGTTGTTTGATAATTTAAGGTATTTTCCAAGCAGCTAGATTTAAGGTCCTTAGTTGACTGTGAAGGATCTGAGAGTTTTGTTGGGTTAACAGCAGAGGGAATTGAGGTAAGATCCACGGAGGGCTGCGAGTCAAGTTTCGTAGTAGTGGGTACCAGTGTTGACGTGGCCAATCCGGAGCAATGAGGATCATCTGTGGTCTCTCTGATCTGGCTTTCAGTAATACCTGGGTCAGTAGAAGCAGAGGTGGGAAAGCATAGACTGACAATGCTGTCCAACTGAATGATAGGGCATCCACTTTCCAGGCCAGGGGATAAGTTCTTGTGCAAAAGTTTTGTAGCTGGCAATTGTTGGTTGAGGCAAACAAATCTATGTCTGGTGGTCCTCACCTTTGAGTTATCATTGAGAATACTTGTGGGTGTAGTCTCCACTCGTGAGGGTCTGTCAAATTTCTGCTTAATTTGTCTGCCAAAATGTTTTCTTTTCCTGGCAGGAATTGTGCTTGCAGTTTTACTTGGCAAGTTAATGCTGTGTTCCACAACTCCATTGCCTGTCTGCATAGTAGGTAGGAGTGCGTTCCTACTTGTTTGTTTATGTACCACATAACTGTGGTGGTGTCCGTCCTTATTAGAAGTTGTCCTGGATGCAAGAGGTCCTTGAAGGCTGTTAGTGCATTTTTTACCGCTAGCATCTCCTTTTGACTGATGTATAGTGTCCTTTGGTTTGCAGACCATTTGCCCTGTATGCATTGTCCTGCCATGTGTGCACCCCAGGCGTAGTCTGATGAATCTGTTGTCAAGGTTTGGTTTGCTGGAGGTGAGACAAAAGGAAGGCCCTTGTTTGCTTGGCATGCTTGAGCCCACCATAGAAACTCTTTTTGAAGGCAGGGAATGAGAGTTATACTTGCTTCGAGGCTGTGTCTGTGTTGGGACCATACACTTTTTAGGTACCATTGTAGTTCTCATATGCAGCCTTACATATGCAATTAGTTGAATGCAGGATGCCATGTACCCCAATGCCTGCAGGAATTTCCTTGCAGTGAGCTGGGTAGAAGTTGCCATCTTTTTGAAGTACTGAGCCAGTTGTTTTTGCTTGTCTGGTGTGAGGTAAGCCATCTGGGCCGTTGTATTCAAGCTGGCACCCAGGAAAATTATTTCTTGTGAGGGTATTAGTTTTGACTTCTTTTTGTTTACTGTGTACCCTAGGCAACTTAGCAACTTTGTTACAAATTCCAGATGCTGTAGTAGGATGTCTTAGCTGTCCGCTTGGATCAGGCAGTCGTCCAGATATGGGTAAATCTGTATTCCTCGCTGTCTGCAGTATGCAATTACTGATGCCAGGCATTTTGTGAATACTCTGGGCACAGTAGATAAGCCAAAGGGCAATGCAGAGAATTGATAATGCGTTGTGCCTGCCAAAAATCTGAGGTATCTTCTGCAATCTTGTCTGATAGGGACATGCAGGTATGCCTCTGCCAAGACTCCTTGCCCAGCATGGGAAGAAGTTGCTGTAGTGTGAGCATTTTGAATTTGGAAATGTCCAGGTACGTGTTTAGAATTGAAAGGTCTAAGATGGGTCTCCAGGCTTTGCCCTTTCTTGGTATTAGAAACAGTCTTGAGTAAAATCCTTGACCTTGCTCTTTTGCAGGTACCTTTTGAATTGCTTTCATGTTCATGAGAGCTGAAATTTGCTTTTGTGCCTCTGCCCATTGGTTTGTTGGCAGATTTGGCATGCCTCTCATCCGTGGTAAAGTGTGAAAATGAAATCTGTAGCCTTGGGTAATAATATCCAGAACCCATTTGTCCTTTGTTATGATGTGCCAGTTTTGTGGAAAAAGAGCCAGTTTTCCTCCTGAAGGTGCTGCCTGGGCAATTTTGCTTGGCAGGCGAAGAGGAAAAGTCACTGAGTTTGTTTTCTGAAGGGTTGAGATCTGTCGTCTCCCCCTCTGAGTTGTTGTTTGCCATTGTCTAGGCCTGAAGGTACCTTGTGCCTGGCCTCTGCCCCTAGGGCGTCTGTACCTGCCCCTTTGGGGTCTGTCTGAAGCAGGAAAGGGCCAGTTTTTTGATGGCCAGTTTCTGCTGAAGTGAGGAGGTTGTACCTGTAAAAAATCTTTAACTGTTTGCATTGATTTTGCCTTTTCTTCCATCTTCTTTAAAAATTCCTCTGCTTTGACACCAAATAACGCATCCTTTTGCAGTGGAGCATCCAGTAACTTTGCTTTGACATGTTCTGGTAAGGTCTGCTCTTTTAGCCAAGCATGTCTACGTATTACAGACCCTCTGACTGCTGCTCTACATGAGGCCTCCAAAGAATCAAAACCACACTGCAAGGAATGTTTTCCCACTTGTTCTGCTGCATGCAACAAATCTTGCATCCCTTTGAAATCTAGTTGATCTGTTTGAGGGATCATTTTCTGTTTTAACTGAGTAAGCAAGTACTGCTGATATTTAATCATGTGGAATTGGCAGTTTAATGCCCTCATGGCCAAAGTGGCAGAGGTATACACTTTTTTCCCCCATTTTTCTAATGCCTTGGAATCTCTTTCCGCTGGTAGTGGATTCCCTTTGGGACCCTGGGAAATGGTTTCTGGGTCTGCAGCAGGGCTTTTATATAAAAACTTGTGAGAGTCAGGGACTCGATAGTATCTGTCTGGTTTAGGTGGTGCTGGAGGTAAGGAATCTGGATTTAGACTGGATTCAGTGTAAACATCATCCAGAATGTCTAAAACAGGAGGAATGGCTAGGGGTCTATGCTGAGGTAGAAGAAGAAACTCACGGAGTCTATTCTTGGAGTCAGAGTAATCTTGTCCTTCCCAGTGGAAATGCTCTCTCATGGTGTGCAGGGTTTCCCCAAAAGAGAAGTCTTCAGGGGGGGGGGGGACAGAGGGAATAGACTCCTCAGCATCTGAGTCTTCATAGAGAGGGAAGGGGTAATCCTGCTCCTCAGAGTCTGCTGAGGAAATGGATTCCTGGTCAGGAGGAGGTAAATCTTCCTCCAGTCTAGGCCTTTTGTCAGGAGGGGGCTGGGAACCTCTGATAAGGGTAATCAGGTCCTCCGCCATTTTGAGCATCTGTTTTTTTAGGCATAGGGGCCTGTGTGGGAGTCTGTGGACCCGGTTTCTTAACCTTTGGAAGCTTAGCGTATGACTTAGAGAGTTGTCGGTTTAAAGACTCCTTCTGAACCCGAAGGCCTGTCCATAGTCTCCGGATCGCCGCCAGGGCTGGCGTCCGCGAGTTGAGGAGGAACCGGCTCCAGTGGGCCAGTAGATTCTGACTGAGAGGTAGTCGTATTTTCTAAATCTGCGGTAGTCAAGGGCTGCGTAGGCGCCTCACTGAATACAGAAGATCCAGCGGCAGGCCTAACCGAGACCTCGGTATCTGGTCTAGGTCTAGGCTGCCTGTCTTTGTCCTTGCGTTTTTTAAACATAGCAGTTGTCAGAGGTTCCGATGACATAATGTAGTTGAATTTTCTGCCAAAATAATGTCAGGCGGTGTCAGCCCGACGCTTAATAGTGCGATTATTGAACCTAGCGCAAAACCGACAACCAGAAACGTCGTGGTCTGGGCCTAGGCAAGGAATACAATAAGAATGAAAATCCTTATGAGGTATTTGCTTCCCACAAGAAATACAATTATTAACTTTGTCTGACATCGGTCTGAGGCAAGAAAAGTTTCCCCAACGGGGTACTTTGCTTTATAGAAGACTTCGGCTGAAATTCTGTTCGAAAATCTCAGGAGCTGGCCGACCGGCACTTGTGAACTGCTTCTGCTTCGGGCACCGCGAGGCAAGAAAGACTGAAGAAAATAGCGTCGGCTGCCTCTTTTATACCCCTGCCGCACTGACGTCAGGGAAGAAGCGACAACCGACGCCGAACCAAGGCTTTAGAATTCAGGCCGACTGCGGAACCGCCTGACAGCAGGATAACCCAAGTGTAATGACTGCAGCAGCATAGCACAATGAACATCAAATGTCCTAGGAAGTTGGAGGAACATGTGCATCCAGAAGCAGAAGGAAGAGTAGTGAGAAGGGGGAAGAGGGCGGGAGTGAATACTGCAACAGTAAAGAGACGAGCATCTACTATTATGGCAAGATATTACACAACTGTACTATGTCCTTCCATATCACCATTGTAGTATTCTTTCCCAAAGGGACAAGACAAAAGCTCAAGAGGAAATCTCAGAGGAGTAGGGTCCAGAATTCCTGGCCTCCTGCAGAACACTAAGCACATTCTCAGTCCTCATGAAACCCATGCAGGACAGCTCTAGCAAAGTCAGTTCTTGCTCTGAAAACAACATCCAATTTGTAATGCTTACTATAGTAAAAGAGGTCCAAGTAGCAGCCTCAAGGATGGATGTGGTACGCACTCCTTTGAAAAAAACCAGTGGAAACCACAGCCCTGGTAGAATGAGCCTTCACAAAGGCAGGAAGGCTTTTCCCATGAAAGGAGTAACAAAAGAACTGGCCTAAGAGATCCATGATAAAATGATTTCTTAGAAACAGCCAAACCTAGAGATCTGGGATTAAAGGAAACAAAAAGTGGCTCAGACTTGTGAATGGTCTTAGTCTTATCTAAATATCCTAGCTGCCTATGTAAATCCAAGGTTTGGAAAATCTTCTCACTAACAGACTGCAGAAAGAAAAAGGAGGGAAATTTGACAGACTAACAGACAATTCATTAACCATCTTGGGCATAAAAGAAGAATTAGTACGAAGAGACATCCTGTACCCATGAAAAACTAAAAAAGGAGGAACAGCCATAAAGTATAGTTGTGTACACTTACCCTAAATGTAGATGTTAGAGTGTATTTCACTGTTTCAGTCCTAACTAATGGGTTATCCAGCTCCCGGTAGCCCTTGATCAGCCAGAATACCTAAGGTAAGTAAATATGACATTGGCTGCCGTCGGTTGTAAAGGACGTCAGGCCATCCGATACAAAAGGAGGCAGCCGACGTTACTTCCTCAGTCTTTCTTGCCATAACAGTCAGAAGCCCCCAGAAATAAGGCTAAAACCAAATGCAATTTTGGCAAACAATATCCAATTCAGCCTTAACCTCACGAAAAGAGAATAGGAGAGGACCAAAAAAGGGGGAAGGAGAGAGGGGAAAATAAGAAGTTATGTACTCACCATAACGTTCCATCTGAGTAGGTAGCTTCATTTGTCTGCAACCTGTGGGTCTTGGATCCGATATCGGATCCGAGCCGGCAACTTGTTTCATAGCTAATGGATCCGAGCTCTAGCTCCCCTCACCCATAATCCCCTGCCAACCCTCCATGACCTCAGATCAAGTTTGCCCCTCAATATGTACCCAAAAAAGGTATTCCAACTTACATAGATCCGCTGAAAGCCAAGGGGAAGGAGGGGGGGATGGTTGCAGACAAATGAAGCTATCTACTCAGATGGAACGTTATGGTGAGTACATAACTTCTTAATCTGAAGTAGGGACTTCATTTGTCAGCAACCTGTGGGACAGAGTCCCCAGCTACCTGAATCTTGGGTGGCCATCATGGAAGGATATTGCGGAGCACCGCAGAGCCAAAGGATGCTCTCCATCTAGAAATCACATCCAGTTTGTAGTGGTTAATAAAGGTATGAGATGAGGCCCAAGTGGCTGCCGAACAAATATCATCCAATGGAACTCTAGATTTGAAGGCCGCAGAAGTAGAGATGGAATGAGTGGAATGTGCGCAAACTCCTTCAGCTGCGGGTCTCCCAGAAGCTTGGTACGCTAACAGGATACATTATGAAATCCAGCGTGATAGGAGATATTTTTGATATTGCTTTCCCCAAATTAAATTTGGCAAAGGAAATGAACAGCTGGTCGGATTGTCTGTGACCAGCTGTTCTATGAGTATAACAACGTAGCTGCCTATGAACATCTAATGAGTGCAGCTTGTACTCTCCTTTATTCTGATATTTAGGAAAGAAAACCGGAAAATTTATGGATTGACTTATATTGGTTTCTGATGCTATTTTGGGAAGGAAAGAGGGATTGATCCTGAGGTGCACTCTGTCCGGATGAAAGATCAAATAAGGAGGCTTCACAGAAAGAGCTTGAAGCTCCGAAACTCTTTTCGCAGAAGAAATGGCTACAAGGAATGCTGTTTTCCAGGACAAGTATTTGAGATCTACTGAAGCAGCAGGTTCAAAAGGTGGAGCAGTCAGGGCTTGAAGAACTAGTGAAAGATCCCAAGGTGGTACGGCTTCTTTTATAGGGGGTCTAAGCAAAAAGGTGCCCTTGAGAAAGGTTTTACACAATTTGACTGACATCAAGGGCCCTGTGTCATGTCCCACATGGTAATGGGAGATGGCAGCCAATTGCACTTTGACAGTTGAGCAACTAGCGCCTTCCTGAAAAAGTTTGGTTAGGAAATCTAATATGGATGGAAGAGGAGCCGTAAAGGGATCTAGATTATGATGCTCCTCCCAGACGGAGAAACGTTTCCATTTACTGCGGTACACTTTCCTGGTGGAGGGCTTATGCGCTGCCACAAGGATGGCTTTGACTGGTGAAGAGATACCGGGAGTCCTAACTAGGAGTGGAACTGGAGCAACCAAGCTGTCAGCTTCAGATTGTCCAGATTTGGGGTCGGTAAGTCCGACGGATGGGAGATTAGATCTGGACTGGGATCCAGAATCCAAGGGGGATTCACTAGGTGAGACCACAGGTAAGGGAACCAAATTTGCCGAGGCCAGAATGGGGCAATGAGGATCATCCTGCTCCCCAACCGCGAGGCTTTCTGTAAGACTTGCAGCATCAGGGGTAGAGGAGGATAGGCATAAAGTAGACCGGGTGGCCAAGCTTGCACCAGAGCGTCTCTTGGGGTTTCCCCTGGAGGGGGAATCAGAGCGAAGAAATTGCCGCATTTGGTGTCTGAGGGAGACGCAAAAAGATTGCAGCAGGGTTGCCCCCATATTGCGAATATCTGCTTCGCTACTAGTGGGTTGAGAGACCACTCATACGGGGTAAGAAGGGTGCGGCTGAGTTTGTCCGCTAGGATGTTGGCCCGCCCCAGAATGTGCGTTGCAATCAGAAAGCGGTTGGTGGAAATCACCCATTCCCACACTCTCATGGCTTCGCGGCATAGGGGGTAAGACCTGGTTCCCCCCTGTTTGTTGATGTACCAGACAACCAATATGTTGTCCGACAGAATTGCAATCGTTCCTACGGGGAGGAGATTCTGAAGTGCTTGCAACATGTACAGCACCACTCTCATCTCCAGAACGTTGACATGCAGGGAGGTCTCTGTATCATTCCACGTGCCTTGGACGGTCCTGCCTGAATAATGCTCCCCCCACCCGAGGCGGGAGGCATCCGTGGTCACCGTGGCGAGAGGTGCAGAAGGGTCGGCCCGTATGGAGGTCCGGAGCATGGAGCCACCATAATAGAGCCCTCCTGCAAGCCTTGCTGATAGCAATGGGGTGATGGAGAGGAAAAAGACAGAAAGGACCATTGTACTAGAAGGGTTCATTGCAGTACCCGCATGTTCAGACGGGCGCATGGAAGGAGCGTTATCGCTGCCGCCATGGAGCCCAGCGCCCTCAGGAACAATTCCGCCGGTGGGGTCTCTGATTGGAGGATAGCCCGCACATGAAGTTGCAAATTCCGTAGTCGTTCCGACATCAGAAAGGCTCGTAGATCTCTGGTGTCTATTCTGGCTCCTATGAATTCTATGACTTGTGTCGGGGCCAGAAAGGATTTGTCGGCATTGATGGTGATGCCTAACTGTGGGGCTAGGCGGAGAAAAAAAATCTCTGGCTGAGCAAAGTAGATGCCTTGTTGGGGCGGTCAGGAGCCAGTCGTCCAGGTACGGAAAGACCTGTATTCCCTGTAGTCTCAGGTGGGCTGTGCAATCACTGCTAACACCTTGGTGAACACCCTGGGGGCTGTGGTGAGGCCAAAGGGAAGGACCCTGAACTGGTAGTGGCGGAGGAACCTCCTGGATCGTCTGTCCATTAGAATGTGGTAGTACGCATCCTTGAGGTCTACAGAGCACATCCAATCGTTCTCCCTTAGAAGGGGGAGAACAGATTGAAGAGTGACCATTCGGAATTTTTCCTTGGTTACCGACAGGTTCAAACGGGACAGGTCTACAATCGGTCTCAAGTCCCCCGTCTTTTTTGGCACCAAAAAGAACCTGGAGTAGAACCCTAATCCGAGCTGGTCTTGGGGGACGGGCTGGATGGCTCTTTTTCTTAGCAGCTGCTGAATTTCTACGGCTGCAGCCTCCATCTGATCGGGTGGGACATCGGGGAGGTTCTTGAATTTGGGGACATGAAGTAATGGGATTTTGTACCCTCTGGATATAATTCGAAGCACCCAGCGGTCTGTCATGATGGACTCTCATGCCGCTAGGTGCTCCGAGAAGCGCCCCCTGACTGCCTCCAGAGTGGAGCAGTCGGGCAACCCTTAAGGGCTGCTGCGTGGGCCGGTCAGAGAAAGGTTCTCTGGACCCAAAGTTTCTCGGAGCCCCTCTGCCCCTGGGGCGGCGTCCTCCCTGTCCTCCTCGCTCTGGACAAGTGTCTCGCGAACCGTTTTGCCAAACAGGGCAGAACCATCGAAAGGGGCGTTCGCAAAGGACGCTTTAAAGAGCTCCGCAAAGTCACAATGATGGAGCCAGGCCTGACGTCTCATGACTAAGCCTGCTCCGCTAGCTCTAGCGGCTCCCTCGGTGGCGTGGGACAATAAGCCGCATAGAGGTATTTGAAATGGATCTCAGAGTGGCCATTCGGGTGGAGTACAATTGTTTGCCCTCCGCCGACATGGACTGAGGGGGGGGGGGGCAACGTATTCTTTGATAAGATCCCGCTGCATCCTGATGACATGTGCCATATAGTTCAGAGACCTTACCGAGAAGGTCGCTGAACTAAAAACTCGCTTCCCTAAGCGGTCCATCGAGCGGGACTCCTTGCTCGGTGGATGGACTGGGGGGCTCTCCTGAGCTAGTTCCCTCTTCGTGGCTGCCGCCGTCAACATGGCATCTACGGGGGGACCCTTGCTCCAGTGTGACCGGTCTGAGGGGGGGCTTAGTATCCTGTCCGGGTCCTTCCACACCCTGGTGGTAATAAGGTCCACCAAGGGGTCGGCCGGAGGGGACACCCAAGAGGTAGACGGGCCTGCTTCAAATGCCTCCAGAAACACGGACTTGTCGGAGGAAGACTTGGGGGCAGACCACCCACCTCTGATCCTCAACATCTCCATGATGTCTCCAAAGGAGACATCCTCAGGTAGTGATCTTGGGGAGCCTTCCCCTTCATCCAAGTCCGTGCCCTCAGTTAAGGACTCAGGGGAGTCCACGTGCCTCCTCTTGCACTTATGCTTGCGGGGCACTTCCTCGGGGGGGGGGGGCTGTCCGAGGAGGTCTCGCCAGCAACATCCTGTTCCAATGGAACTACCTGGGACATTGAAGCAGGCTGTCCCTTAGGCCGGGTGATGGAAGCCTGGCCCAGCAGAGAGGGAGTGCAGGGTGAAGCTGAGATAAGGGCCGGGGGTCCGGATGCTCTCGACAGAGCCCTCTCCACTACATCGAAGGCCGAGGGGGAACCACTCTCTCTGGGCTCCGAGAGTCTGCTCCCACTCGGATCCGATGAAGGGATCGGAACCGGCGCCGAGACCATCGGATCCGAAGGACCAGTGCGCTCCGACCTGGACGGAACCGAAGGCACACTGAATCCCTCGGATCCGAAGCTTAGGCCACGGCTCCGAGAGGTTGGGTCTGACAGACTCGAGGGCAGGGTCGGATCCGAAGTACCAAGTACTGTCGGCGCCGACCCACCCCGGCTCCGACGCTGCTCGGCTCCGAACGCTCCGAACCCAGGTAGCAGGTCGGAGAAGGAGCAACTGGAGCGAAAAATGGTGTTGAGCTCCCGAAGGGGGCAAGCACTCCCATCTGCAGCTGGGCCTGGATGAATCTTCGCATCATCCGGTCCAAGTCTGCATCAGACATGCTGAATGTTGATCTCGAAGAGGCCACCGAGGCAGGCCTGGAATGCCTCCTCGATGGAGATCGGGCCTCCTCCTCCTCGGGCCCTGGGGAGAAACAAGGAGATCGGAGCCGAAGAGGAGGAGACCTAGAAGCAGTGGAGGGAGAAGCCCGCTTAGCTGGAGGGGCCGAAGTGGAGGCCTCGGCCCGCCGCTTGTGGTGCTTCTCCCTTCATTTCTCCCTCCAAGCCTCCCTGTCCTCCGGTGCTTTAGCGGGAGTTTGAGTCCCGGCCGAAGGAAGGGGGGCAGGAGTGGCAACAACCACAGCCTGTGGTAGTGCCACAGGAGCAGCGGAGGCCGGAGCCGAGTCCGGGGGCAAAAGTCCTGCCAGGACCAGTTTCGACCTCCACTCTTTCAGTGCCCTGGGGTTGAACGCTGCACAAATGGTACAGCCTGAGGTGAGGTGTTCAACCCCAAGGCACGAGCAGCACAGAGTGTGGCCATCAGCCGGGGAGAGCTTATGGCCACACTCGGTACATTTAGAAAAAATGGCTTTTGGGGCCTCAGCCATACTTTAAAGAAAAAAAGGAGTGCTACACAAACACACAGGCCCCAAAAACACAACACACGCACGCACCAACGACCAGCGAAAGGAGGGAAAAACTAAGTAAAAAAATTTAATATTACAGGGAACCTAACTCTTACACACTTTTAAATTAAGGTAGAGAAATTTGACAGAAAAACAGACTTAACTGATGATTTTTTGCTAGAGCTCAAGGAATCCAGCCATCCACAAGCGCGACAAACTAGATCCGAGGTCATGGAGGGTTGGCAGGGGATTATGGGTGAGGGGAGGAGCTAGGAGCTCGGATCCATTAGCTATGAAACAAGTTGCCGGCTCGGATCCGATATCGGATCCAAGACCCACAGGTTGCTGACAAATGAAGTCCCTACTTCAGATGTACAGTTTTGCACCTACCATAAATGTAGATGTTCGAGTGTTCGCACTGCTGCAGTCATTACACTTGGGTTATCCTGCCGTCAGGCAGTCCCCGCAGTCGGCCCGAATTCCAAAGTCTTGGTCCGGCGTCGGTTGCTGTTGCTTCTTCCCTGACGTCAGTGCGCTAGGGGTATATAAGATGCATCCAACACCATTTTCTTCAGTTTTTCTTGCCCCAGATATCAGGTGCCCCCAAGTAGGTAGGCAATACATATTGCTAATCAAAAATATACAATAAAAACAATACCGTCCATTACCAGCAAATTCACCCCAAAAGGTTGTATAGGATAGAAAGGTACAGATAAGCCCAGCTAGTTCAGAGGGGATGGAGGTAGGGTAACCTGGACTGCAGCAGTGTGAACACTCGAACATCTACATTTATGGTAGGTACAAAACTGTACTATGTTCATCGTGTTACACTGCTGCAGTCATTACACTTGGGTAGAATCCCAAAGCTGAGGTTGGGTGGCTGGTCTATAAAGAGTTAGGATTGGCTATGAGGCTCTGGAGAATTGCAGTGGCAAATCCTGCACTGGATTTAGAGTAGAGAGGCAGGTGGTAATGCTTGGTAAATGTGTACACTGAACTCCAAGTTGCCGCCTCCAAAATTTCCTTGGTAGGTACTCCTCTGAGAAAGGCTGTTGACGTGGCTGTTGCCCTGGTGGAATGTGGCCTAATGTTATTTGGGACTGATTTTTCCATGTTGTGTGTAGCAATACCGAATACAGTGTCCTATCCATTTGGATATAGTCTGCTTTGAGACAGCCTTGCCCTGTGATCCTGCAGCATATGCTACAAACAGTTGCTCAGTTTTCCTGAAAGCCTTTGTTTTGTCCAAGTAGAAACGTAGCTGCCTGTGTATGTCCAAAGAATGCAGAAATTTCTCCCCTTTATTCTGGGGGTTTGGATAAAAAGCTGGCAAATGGATGGTTTGGTTAAGAGCCACACTAGATACCACCTTTGTCATAAAGGTAGGGTTTGTTCTTAAAGATACCCTGTCCTGATGAAAAATTATAAAAGGTTCCACTGCCATTAATGCCTGTAGCTCTGAGACTCTTTATGCTGAAGTTACTGCCAGGAGCAGAGCGGTTTTCCATGATAAAAATTTTAGATCGGCTGTATTGGCTGGCTCAAAAAGTGGTAGGGTCAGTTTTTCCAAAATGAAATTGAGGTCCAAGTTGGTGTTGGTGGTCTCCGGGGCGGTCTTATGTTTTTAGCCCCTCTGAGGTACTGCTTTAGCAAGGGATGAGAGAATAAAGGAGGATCCGTGTTGTAATGTGCTGAAATGGCAGAGGCGTGGATCTTAATTGATAAGAAGGATAGGCCTCTGTCCAGCATCTCAGTTAAGTATTGTAAAATCTGAGGAATGTTTGGAACAAGAGGGTCAAGGCTTTGAGCCTGGTCCCAGGCGCATAATCTCTTCCATTTTTCTGAGTAAGCTTTCCTGGTGCTAGGCCTCCTGGCCTCCAAAATGACATCCATAACAGCTTTAGAGAGAGGTGTTGTCTGTTTGACTAATGTATCTGCCATGCAGCCAGCTTTAGGGTTTTGAGCTGACCATGCAGGATCTGGTTGTTTTGTTGAGTCAGAAGGTGTGGAATTTGAGGCAAAATCCATGGTGGGCCTTGAGCCAAGTTCCTTAAGATAGGGTACCAGTGCTGGCGTGGACAGTTTGGAGCAATCAGGATCATCTGTGGTTTTTCTTGTCTGGCTTTTAGGAGTACCTTTGAAATGAGAGGCAGTGGTGGGAAGGCATAAACTTTTAGGTTTTTCCAGCTGAGCAGAAGAGCACCCACTTTCCATGCTTGTTTGTGATAAGTCCTTCTGCAGAATTTTTGTAGTTGGCAATTCAGTGGGGATGTAAAAGGATCTATGTCTGGGCATCCCCACTTTTGCGTTACCATGCTGAAGATTTGTGGATTCAATTTCGATTCGTGAGGGTCCATGATATTTCTGCTTAGATCGTCTGCCAGAGTATTTTTCTTTCCTGGCAGGAATTGTGCTTATAGGTGAACTTGATACGTTAGAGCTGTGTTCCACAAGGTCATGGCTTGTCTGCATAGGGGATAAGAATGAGTGCCCCCTTGCTTGTTTATGTACCAAATTACTGTATTGTCTGTCTTTAGTAGTAATTGCCCTGGATATAGAAGGTCCTTGAAGGCTGTTAGGGCATTTTGAACAGCCAACATCTCTTTTTGATTGATGTGAAGATGCATTTGGTCTGTGGTCCACTTGCCCTGAATGCATTTTCCTGCCATGTGTGCTAACCAGGCGTAATCCGAAGCATCTGTTGTTAGAGTTTGCCTGGCTGTGGGTTGGGTGAAAGGCTGACCCTTGTTTAGGTGAAATGCCTGTGCCCACCATCGAAACTCCTGTTGTAGGCAGGGAATCATCGGTATTACTGCTTCTAAACTGTGAGAGTGTTGAGTCCAAACACACTTCAGGTTCCACTGTAATTTCCTCATGCGCAGTCTGGCATATGGTATTAGTATTATGCAGAATGCCATGAATCCCAGGGCCTGCAGAATTCTTCTTGCAGGGAGATGGGACTTTCTTGCCAGCAATTGAAAATATTGAGTTAGTTGAACTTGTTTGTCTGGCGTGAGGTAAGCCATCTGGGCCGTTGTATTTAAGCTGGCACCCAGGAATGTAATCTGTTGCGAGGGCACTAGTTTTGACTTATTTTCGTTTACTGTGTACCCTAGAGAAATTAGCAACCTTTTTACAAACGCCAGATGCTCTAGAAGAATGTCCTTTGTCTCTGCTTAAATGAGGCAGTCGTCCAGATATGGATATATTTGAATTCCTTTTCATCTGCAAAATGCAATTACTGGTGCCAGGCACTTTGTGAAGACCCTGGGCGCAGTAGATAAGCCAAAGGGCAGTGCAGATAATTGGTAGTGCATTGTACCAGCTTTGAATCTGAGGTATCTTCTGAAATTTTGTACGATAGGGACATGCAGGTATGCCTCTTTGAGGTCCAGAGTAACAAGCCAAGCCTTCTTGCCCAGCATGGGTAGAAGCTGCTGTAATGTTAACATTTTGAATTTCAGAATATCCAGGTAAGTATTCAGAATTGAAAGGTCTAGTATGGGCCTCCAGGCCTTGTCCTTTCTGGGGACCAGGAAGAGTCTTGAGTAAAATCCTTGTCCTTGTTCCTGTTGTGGCACTTTTTGAATAGTTCTCATGTCCATGAGGGCTGTAATTTGTTTCTGTGCCTCTGCCCATTGATTTTGTGCAGGTCTGGCATTCCTTTTAGCCTTGGCAAAGTATGAAAGTGGAATCTGTAACCTTGAGACACAATATTCAGGACGCATTTGTCTTGGGTGATTGTGCTAGTTTTCCCCCTAAGGGGGCTTCCAAAGGGACGTGCTTGGCGTACGAAGGGGAAAGTCATTGTGACCGTTTCCTGTAAGGTTGAGACTTGTCCTCACCACCTTTTGGGGTTGAGGTGCCCCATTGCTGGTGTCTGTTTGAGCCTTGGGGTTGAGATCTGCCTCTTGGGCATCTGTATCTGCCTCTCTGTGGCCTGTCTGACACTGGAAAGGACCAATTCTTTGTTGGCCAATTTCTGCTAAACCGAGGTGGCTGTACCTGTAAGAAATCCTCGACTGTTTGCATAGATTTAGCTTTATCGTCCATTTTCTTTAACACCTCTTCTGACTTAACACCAAACAAAGTATCATGCTGTAAAGGAGCATCCAATAATTTTGCCTTAACATGATCAGGTAAACTTTGTTCTTTTAACCAAGAATGCCTTCGAATTACAGAACCTGTAACTGCGGCTCTGCAAGAGGCCTCTAAAGAATCAAAAAGTACAGTTTTGTACCTACCATAAATGTAGATGTTGTCAGTTTCATATGCTTAAATATCAACAGATGTTCTTCATCTCACATTGCTGCAGTCCTTACACTTGGGTAGTCCGCTGTCCTCGGTCGGCCCGAATATCAAAGTATAAGGCTGACGTCGGTCAAGGCGCATTTGACTGACATCAGGACGTCAGGGTACAAATGCGCATGACCGACGTCATATCCTCAGTCTTTTCTTGCCCTAGATGTCAGAAGACCCTAAAAATAAAAGGTCAAAAACCAAAAGACAGCAAAAACAACCACAAACCTTCCTAGCACCAAACATATGTACAATATATACAATAAACAATATACACCCAATTGACCACCCAACCCACACAACCGCCTCCAACAACAGAGGGAAGGAGGGAGAATTGGACTGCAGCAATGTGGATCTTGAACATCTACATTTTATGGTAGGTACAAACTGTACTATGTTCTTCATCTACAGGG